>NW_026252304.1:0-379034 GCF_025094135.1 Mucor mucedo | reverse complement strand
TTATAATTCTTGTTTTTGTAAACGAAGCTCTACTATTGAACGCATATTGTTACAAATGCCTTGTTTTGGAATTTAAAAAAAGTAACTGTGTCTGTCAACTTTTCTAATTAACAAAGCTTATTTAAAGAAAAAGAACCGCAATTAGAATAATGTTATAACGGTTTAAGAGGCTGACCATTAGCGAACGACTTAAGAAAGTTTACAGTATATTGTGCTGCAGTAGAGTGAGATGAAGTATCGAAAACAAGTTATTACTCATTATTTTAACGCAAGAAAATATTTGTTGTCTACTGTGTCAAGATCCGAAAAAGTAGTTATATGTTTACTTTGAGGATTAAATAAGGCGATGGTTTGCATTGATAATAACAGAAGAAAAAAGAGGCATGCTTACATGATTTGTATTGCAAAAAAAAATATGTTTATCTCTTTCGCAGTAACTAAATAAAAAAAGAAAGCGGGATATGGAGATAAAAATAGTGGGTATCACTGGTAAAAGGGGTAGCCGTTGTAGAACATCTTTAAAAGTATTACTCGCTACTGTTGCTTGATTTCGTTTACAACCGGAACCCATTGACTGTTACGTTTGTTGGTTTTAAAAGAGAAAAATTATGACAAAAACACAAAAGACATAAATTTATTGTTGACCGAAGTAAGGAAAGTAAGATTTACAAAAAAAAAAAAAAATTATACAGATATCGTATGAGAAATTACCCCAATCTTTACGATAAAAGATAAAAAAAATGTGCATGAATCACATGCTCATTGATAAAATGGGATGTTACCGAAATATACCACTATTCTTCTATACTTGATTTTGTCAGAATCACAAACACTCATAAGTTCCAGTTGCTACATTTATATAAGACCTTTACGAAACTGGTCCAGAAATGACAGCATACAAGACGAGTTTAATTCCACAATGTAGGTAAGACCAGAATGTCACCAGCAAAGGGGACTTAAATGCCTGCAAATAGAAACTGTAAGCCATATTATTTCGTCGATAGTTCCGCTCCCCCCTCGCTTTTTTATTTGGTGAATATAGGCGATCTATAACGCAAAAAAATCGAAACTTATTATACAATAGTCTTTTACGGTGAGTAAGGCCTTCTTGCGGTCAATTATTTACAACAGCTGGAGGTTTACGACTAGAAATCAAGAGGATCAGTTTTGTGTTTATAAAGAACATTCTCAAATTCGTTTTTAAACCTAGTCAAGATATTGCATTGACTCGATAAAGACTGGAGAAAGGACTATAAACGGTTGAACAAGGTCGAGATGGTGACATTATGACTGAATTTCAAGCTTTGTATCGTTGTGTCAACTTGGTGTTTTGCTAATCGCAAAGCATTTCGACAGTAACATTACTTCGAGTAGACTTTAATGAAGAAAGTGGGACATGCAAACGGCGGTTTTAATATTTTATTTTAAATGACAAGTGTGACTTAAAATTAACAACATGCCATCAGTCGGCATCAAAGCTTCTCGATTTTTATCACACAAAACCACCTTGTCCCTTACTGGGATCAGAATAAATGTGCTTCTCAAGAGGCTTATATTGGATGAAGTAGCCATTGGTTTTTTCTTTGATATTATCAATTCCATCAGAGCTCTGTAATTTCATAGGAGTATCTATATATATATATATATATATATATATATATCAAGTGCATAAGACGCAGATAAAAAAAAAAGGAAAGGGAACTGGGTAGCTGCAATTATTATAATGTCCTGTGTGAAGGTCCCAAAAAAATGGTAGTCGATATCGCTGCAGCTGTAAAGGTAAATAAAAAAGGTATTTAAAAATCCCATATTTCTGTTTCTAATGCACTATTTAGGTGACTCGGTGGGGGCATGACCAAAATAACATAAAATGCATTAGGACAATGTACTTGATCCCTTAAAATTATCCAATAAATTATTAGATGCTGTGATTTTTAAGTAGATGGTTCAACAGAAAAAACAGGCTTTACAAAACAGGCTTAAAAATAAGAGGTCGTATATGTTTATAATCTGATTTAAAGATAATGTCACATGGATTGGGGAAACTAAACATTTAAAATGATGATTCGGAAAAATAACTTAATTTTAATTGTAAACTGTTTGTGAAATAATGAAAGACTCCAAGAAAAGAAAAAAAGAAACATCTTATAGAAACCTATTGTGCCCCAGTTATTTATATCTGCTTTAAACTCACCATCACTTTTTTTTTAGAAATATGTATACCATAATTGTCAAACTGTTTACAACAAACGAGAATACATCTTGCAAACGCAGGGATTACAAATCGTTGATATTTCATAGTTTTCATTTTATCATCCGAATCCTCGTCATTTCATTCTTTTTTTTTTTTTTTTTTTGTCATTCATAGGCCGTGATAAGGATGATTGCCAGCATTGCTGTTTTCGTTTTATTCTACTAGTTCCCCCACAGAAGTACTAGAATCTCGATTCAATTTATAAAGATTATGATAAATGTACCCCTAGGCTCGAGGATCCACCAAGTTGAACTAAAACTGCTACCCTAGTATCCTTTCCGTATATCCAAATTTCAACACTGCTCTAACCCCCTGACGTACGTGTATACCAAATCTCGCTATCTGTTGTAATCCTATATTGCTACTATCGATAACACACTGCTTGCACATATGATTATACCTGGCTCAGAATAGTTGGGCGTGTAATACGGTCATTCCGAGTGAAAGATTTATTAAGTAATAACAGTGGATCCCCTCGTCGTCAGATGATAACTCCAAATTATTCTGATAGGTGCATATCCTGTCCTCTCTCGACTTGATCTTCATCGCATTGATCTTTAACAAACTCTAAAAGCACTTTTAGTAAGACGTTCGATTCCATATCCTCGATTCCAGTTGTCTCCGCTACATTATTTTGATCACGATTATGTCTACATATTCAGATTTGTAAATTTCTTGCGTCCAACTCTTTCAAACGCCCATCCTTCAATCTCCCTTTTTTGCTGGTAATCGTAATATCATCATCTGCAGATTTGTTTAACTTTTGTTCGCCCAATATAAGCCTTCGTGGGAAAACTAATGGGTATCTTATCGCTCGTGTGTAGACAGGTATTTGTGTTTTAATCCACCTAATCATAGACTGAGGGAATGTCATACTGGTGTGAAAGAATGAGAATAGCTTTTTGGTAAAACGACATAAGCTTGATCCCGCAATAACAGTCATCCTCAACGCCAACTTGTTGTATTTAGATACTATCATTCATAGTTCGTAGTTAGACCATAAAAAAGTTGTAATGTCTTGTTAGATGACGGTGATTCATGTTGGTCGTGAATTTTCTAAAATGAAAAAGAAAATCGTAAGCATTGATTTTGTCTTGGGTAAAGAAAGAGAATACTATTATTACAGTTTAAGACACGACTTTTACAAAACAAAGAATGAGTCAGTGATGGCAGAAGCAATTCCATAATTTGGTTCTTTGGGATAAAAAGGAAGAAGGTAAATTATAGTGAGAACATTTTTCCTGTCTTTTGCCAAATAATCAATTCCGAGCCGGCTTAATTCGTACACCACAGTTTCTCATTTCAGCATTACAGCTTTTCTTACTTCCTGGTTTTAGCTTTTTGTTCCTAATGAATCAAACGATTCAAGTCATTTTTGATAAAAACTATTTACGAACAGGCTTAAATAGCCCCTCAATTCTACAGAGGAAGTCTTTGAACAGCGATCCAGCATCAACGAAGAATTAGATAGCATATTTTCACGACAAAGATTGTTCCGAAGAACCTTTGACGAAGCGACAGGACATATTTTTTTTTTTGCGTTTTAATAACAGAGTAGTCAAGTTAAGGACCACCTTTAACGCGGGATCTCTCTTCGAAAAGATGTTTATTTACAAGGTGAACTTTTAACTAGAAATACGGTTTTAATTACAAGACTAACAATATCCCTGTTAGGCTGTTAAAAACGATGAGTCTAATAGAAGACATATTAGAAGATATCATACTTCCAACAGGGAGAAGGTAAATTCAATTTATATGATAAAAAGGTGACGTTAGAAATATATAATTCAGGAACAGTTTCTGATGACGTAGCATAACTACCGGAAGAACAGTTGCTTATGTTGGTAAAGATGTGGAGCAACTGGACAATCATGTAAAACTTAATTTAGCCAACTCAAAAATAACCACTTTTTAGGCGTGGCCATAAAAAAGCTGGATGCAATGGATGAAGGGTTTGCTAATACAATAAAGTAGTGAAGTAAATCTCCCAGTGGTATTATAAAAAATAATTCATTTTTCCTATTTTATAATGCCTTTTTATTATGCCCCATAAAACATCATTTCACCAGTATTTACATGCTAGATGAATTTTAAAATCAATGGCATTGTCGGGTCCTGTTTATTAATACCAGGTGCACTGTCAACATGTTTTTAAATGCAGATGTATCAATATCTTTTTGTTTTAAATCAATATCACCAAGACCGATTTGTACTCATAGTCGTTAAACAAGTGGTAATAACCAAAAAATAAAAACCGACAAATCGAAATCCGTAAAGAAATATCAAGAAATGATTGATTAAATTTGCAGGTAGTGATCCACTTCAATTACTAGTTTGGACAAAGAAATACGCTATGTTTTTGTGATTACCCTTTATACTTTACTTGGATAGTGTTTGACATTGCAACTATAACCACACAATTAAAAAAGGTACGTACGTTTGGAAGGCTATCGGCAAATACTCAAGCAGCCGCGACAGTGATTATGTCCGAGTTTTACAGAATAAAATAAGTGTAAGTAACTATGTCGAAATAATAAATATTGCAAGTATAAGAAGAAAAATATACAATAGACTATAGATACTCAGTATTAAAGCCTGCAGGCTGTTCTGATGGCGGCTACATGTGTATCTACACTTGCAAATTATTTCAACAAAGTGCAGACAATGGGGATTCAAGTAAATCTAAGCGTTATCCCGTGACAGATCTTCTGTTTGCCTCTTTGTGTACGTACTACAACCTCCATCTAGAAGGTGGATATAAAAACCGGTGAAAATTAAAAGATAAGACATAGGTAAAAATGTTATTACGTAAAGCTGATTTTAACTATCAAATACATTTAATAAAAAGGACAACAGCACCAAAGTGCCTCCGTACGACGTATATGTCATTAAAAAAGTTTTTGCCATATTTATTATAGACTCCGGATGATGTCAAAAATCAGGTTGATTTTAGTTGTGGATCCACTTTTATATCTGTTATACTCTTATGATCACTGTCTCTTATACTCAATACACATAACTTGTTAGCTACTAAAATACCTCCCAGTCTAGGGCAGGACGTACAATTGTTTTTTTTTTTGGGGGGAATATCTCCAACTCTAGCGTATACCGCTTTGATACCTGTACTTTATGTTTTTCTTTTTGTTTGCATTGATCTAGATTTAAGTTATTATTAAACTAACGTGCCTTATAAATACAAATAAATTCAATGAAAACAATCTCACTACCGTGGTTGCACACCGTACCTATTTTTTTCTTTGGCCAAAAAGCAATGTCGAAAACACATCTTTGGTGCAGAATATAAAAAAAAGGGGGACTATAAAATATATAATGATATTAAGCTTTCTTTTGTAATGAAACTAAACTAATGCCTTGCAAGATGAGTTCATTGCAATGACACCAATATATTCCATTTGTATTCCTATTTCTGATTGAGTCAAGTGTGCTTTCGGGGAGAAAAGAATGGGGGAGAGGATGCACGGAGGGATAGGCTAGAAATGAACTTGATAAAGGATTAGGTGAACTCAAGAGTATAGTTAAAAAAAGGAACCGAGTTATTCCATGTGAGATCTGACTTTGACAAATGACAAAAAGGCTGTAGGTCGGTAAGCATGTTGGAATTGAATGTAGTTTTTTGTTTGTGTTACCGCACATGTTTTTTAGGCTATGTGGACACAGTCAAGACTGTACTCTGGGTGAAGAAGAAAGTGTAGAAGGGACTTTTTAAAAGGGACCAAGCCCATGTTATAAAATAGAATTCAAAGAGCAACAATGATGAAAACGAGGTCTTACCAAAGCACTTAGCATGACGAAATTGTCTTTTCCGAAGGGACTAAGCCAATTAAAATGAAACGCTTTCTTTAATGCATGAAAAAACAAAATTGGTACACTACTATTTCCTAAAAGCTAAAATTATTCCCTTTTCTTCTTTGTTTCCTTTTATCACACTTTCCTTCTTCTTTTTTAAAACTTTTATCATCATAAATTTCCTTCTTTTAACTTCTGTTTTTACACCGTATCTACAAAAAAATTAAACTATCGCTTTCGATCTTAACAATAGTGTTTCCACAGCGATACATTTAGTTTTATATGGGTCACACTGTGCTTCCATATTAAACCTGGGCGTAAATGGTCGTTGTATTAGGTAATGTTTTGCGCATCGCATACAATATATGTGTGCTTGGTGACTTCTTTTTCGCATACATAGGCATGATTGTAAAGAATATCTTCTTTGAACATCCTTGCTTCTTTTATAACATAAACAGCATCAAATACGAGCTTTGCTGAGGTAACAATTCGATCACTGTGCCTTGCTCGCTTAATATTATCCTACCGTTGTTCTTCATCACTACAAGACCCATGACGTCTGACCCCATGATCTCTGGATTGTCTTGTTTGTAAAGCGAAGACCGAATGGAAACGTCATTGAATACATGAATATTATTGCCACCACTAATATGCGATTTATAAGGTTGGAGCTGTGCAATCAAATCCTCCTTTAAAGTTGCAAACGCCATGATAACCTGACATCAAAACAACAACAACAAAAAAAGAAAAAGAAGATAAAATCGTTTGGAATTGATGACATCGTTTGGAATTGATAAAAACGTTTGGAAAAGATTGACAATATTCCCTTGGTCTTATACCTGGAGTATCCTCTTGACGTAACTCTACCGTTATAAATCGATCAGACGTACCAGTAGTAACACCGAGCTGGTCATGCAGATCTCTTGATTGTTCTTCTAAAGGACCTGTTCCCCCCCCCCCATTCACTCATGATTTTCTTGCTAACCACCCCACTACTTACATGAACAGGCCGACTGTAAATCATCAGCGGATACCTAAAGACGGCTAACTACTCAAAATTCTGACCCGCCTTAGTTGGTATTGTATGATAAAGGATTACAATGCCTACGACGGGTAATGGGAAGGTCTTCATCATATCCAGAAGTCTAGCTTTAGCCGTTATAACAAAAAATGGGAGTCTATCCTTTTTTTTTTTTTTTTATAAAAAAAAAGGTAATATTTTTGTGTTTTTATAGAGAACAAAATTTGTTATTAACTAACCTTTTCCCACTATTTATACTTCTCTATAAAAAGATGGTGTTATACAGCATAAGAATAAAAAAGAATAAAATGAAGAGAAGAGGGGAAGAAGGGAAGGAAAAAAAAAAACGCTTTTCTTAGGGACAGCAAAATTTTCCTTTGGGACAGCCAAAGTGCACGTAGTCGCAACGTAAAATCTGTGATTTGGATGTTCTGTAGACCTGGGAACAAGGATATATAATCAAAAACAATGTAAAAATTACAAATAAATGTATATTAAACGATTTATACTTATTTTGACAATTCTATCATCACTCTTTCGCCTTTAAGCTCGTTTAATCTTAATCTTACGCAGAAATATTAAGGTAAAGTCCAAACGAGAAGCTGAAAGTAAGCCTTAAAACACATATACTGGCTTAAACTATGTTGGTTGTAATAAATGTGTATATATTTCAAGTTGTTGAGTTATATTGACCTCTTGATGTCTATAAAAGTATCAAAATCCCAACATTACGACTACGCGCACCCTGGCTGTCCCTAAGAAAAATGGCTGTCCCTAAGAGACCCGGAAAAAAAATGTTTGAATGGTTTTTATTTGTAGACTGATAAAAAAGCCTTCGTATACATCAGGATAATTTAGTTGTATATTTAATCACCCATATATCTGAATGTCTTTTTTTAGGGCCGTATTATAAAAAAAGTACGTAGGTTGTTTTTTTTTAAAAAAAAACACGTGATTGTAAAAACGCCGTACGTAGAAAAAAAAAAAGACATTTTCCCCAGTCGCCACTCATCAAATTTAAACTTTTGAACCCTATTTAAATATCCGGTTCTTTTGTTTGTTTCTCAACACTTTACAATGGCTCAGCCCAAATTTTATGATTATATCATAAGTATCGGTAATTAGCTTTATCAAAAAAGATAATCAACCATGATGAAATTAACTTGACTGTTTGTATTAGATATTGGTACAACATTTTCTGGAAGTTGCTTTACTTCTATTAATGACGATAAAAGCATCATACACGTTGTAAAATGGTAAATCTTTTTTTTTCATCATTCTACTGGTGATATGCCATTAATCCCCTTAATTTTTTTTTCTTCTTTTTGACTAAATTGTGCAGGCCTGAACAACGAGCAGACGATACCTTTGAAAAAACACCTACTGCGTGTCTTTATAGTAAACAATCTCGAAAACTACTCAAGTGGGGAAAGGCCGCTTTAGATCACATGATAGTCCACCCAGACGATGATACAGTTGTCTTGGTAAAGCAATTCAAATTAAAACTACAAAATCAATTTCAAAAAAATAAAGCCAACTTACAAGAGGAAGAACACGTATATCGAACTGCTGCTATTGATTACCTGAGAGAGGTAGATAAATACACATGTGCCCAGATTAAGAGCACTGTGGGGCCCTCTTTTTCTAAAGATAGTACCCGATACGTACTGACTGTACCCGCTACGTGGATCAATCAAGACAATTTGGCTATGCAAGAGATGGCAATAGAGGCTGGTTTGATTCGAGAGTATGATTCAAAGGAGAAATTGCTGATTATCAACGAGGCCTATGCTGCGGCACTTTTCTGTGAGCGAGAATATTGTGTCACAGACAATTGTACAAGCAAACTATTTAAAGGGCAGCGTTATTTACTTTGTGACGCCGGTGGTGGCACTATTGATCTGGCCACGTATGAATGTACTGGCCTAGACTATAAGACAAGTAATGACTTATTGCAAAACGAACACTGTCAATTAGCGCTTGAAAGCGGTGGAAATTGTGGTTCCACTATCTTGGATCAAAACATGGAAAGGTATTTGAGAGAGCAAGTGTTTATTGGATGTATTGAGGAAAAGATATTGAAATCCTTGGTTGATCAATTTGTCAAAGATATAAAGGTACGAAAAAATAAAAAAGCAAAAAAAATAAAAAATAAAATAAAAATAGATCATGTAGTAATAATTTTCATTCCTTTTTTTGTACCACTGTAGCATTACTTTGGTGGCGATGAAAACCGAAACAACTACATTAGACCTAGCACAAGAAATACACAAAGTACAGAAACAGTTGCCACAACACTGACTACGACCGAAGTCACTAAAATGCTCGAAGTCCGTGAGAATGATTACAACTATGAGGAAGACTACCAAGATCAACATTCAGACATATCCATGGATGATGATGAATTTATGGACGATGATGACTGCATGTTTGATGATGAAGAGAGCTATGAAGATATGACCATAAACGATTCGGCCCAAGAAAACATATTGCTACCCAGTGATTACATCTATTTGACATTACCAAGTTCCGGTGAAGGTATTGACCCATCGATTCTTGAAAATCTTTCGCTTAAAGGAGACATCATCCATCACCAAAACTGTCAGCAATTACGTATCAGTCATGTAGATATTTCGAAACATGTATTTGATCCGGTGGTCGAAACTGTAACATTATTAATTGGAAAACAAATCAAGAAATCGCATACCCAGATTGACACCTTATTCCTACTGGGAGGGTTTGGGCAATCTCCATACCTATACAAAAAATTACATCACGAATTCATAACAAGTACAAATATGGTGTCGCATCTGATAGTACCTGAAGACGGTTACAGGGCATCGATGAGAGGCGGTATTTATTTTGGAATAGATAATAGTGAGTTTTTGTCACGCTATATAAATTCTGCCCGTCCCTTGGATGACCGATTAAACGAATACAAGCATCTAGTAGGCATAGGTAAGAAAAAAAAAAAAAAAAACAGAAAATGCGTCTCTAAATCAAACCAACCGAAACAGATTTCAACTTTTTCGATTTGTCTGCAACTTTTACCTTGGTGAGAAATATCAATGAGGGAGTTGACCTGATATTAAGAAAAACTATAGCTGAAAAAGAGTACGTGTCGTAAATAATTCGATCTTTTCATTTTTAATTTATTTGATATCTGTGTAGTTTGGAATTAGAAATTCTCTCCTGTCAAGTTTTTGATTTTGACAGTAAAAGGTATATATACATATCATTGATCCCAACCAGACGTTAGTCATTAATAAGCGCTTTATTAGGTTTATCACAGAGAAATATGCCTATTTGGTTGATATATTTCATGACTATTTGGAGGACACACACGATACCACATCACTCCCAAATGTATTACCAGGTGGAAGAACATGTGAGAATAGGCTTTATTACGATTGCCTCATCAAGGGATTTATTCAACAACTTTATGAATCGATGGAACAGGCATGCAGGTCTGTATTTGGATATAATTCCAGAGCTCTAGCAGACGCTCAATTTCGATATACTTTTGCACCTGCCTCAAAGCGTCAGATCATGCGTAATGTACAAGAAACCAGTATGGAACAATTAAATAGCAGTCTTCTATCTAAACTTTTGGGTAAAGATTCCGTCTTCACACCAAAGGATGTAATCGAAGTACACGAATATTTTAAAAAAGTGACCTTTGAAAAAGCTTTACCTGTTAAAGTCGATGACTTATCAGACATGTCGGAAACTATATTCCAAGCGGCATCAGAAATAGGCATGGTACAAGCATGGAATAGCACAGAACGTCTCTTATGGGATGGTAGTTATATCACGAAATCCTTTTTGGCCTACCGTTATTTTTTCTCTCCTATCAATATCGCTCATCTCGACAACGACATCAATTTTCAAGTGTTTGCCTTCTCTTTGCGCGACAATATTGGAAAATGCAGAGTCATTACATGTATTGACAAGGAAACTAACCAGTATAAATACGAAAATAGAATTCTTCCTCTTTTTGACATGGAAAGCGATAGCATTGTAACTATGTTTGATTTTGATTACCCTGATCCTCACATGGTAAAGACGTTCATCAGATCGAATACATATACTTTGGCAAACTTGTTGCCATTTTTAGCGACAAAAACCGATTGTATGTCTGCTTTTATTAATACTTATATCAAGAACCATGTCGATCTGTCGATAGCTGGCCAGACGCATTCAATCAAAGATATGTTTTTCGATGCTGAGACTCATAAAAAAATTAAAATGACGTTTATGGGCAGCATGAAGGGTTTCGAATATGCAATCAATCATTTCAAAGACGCAGTGGTCACATCTAGATTAATTCTCTCCTTATTGATCGAACCTTATATAAAGCTTGTGTTGGCGCCGTCTATCGTATCTACATGTCGTCGCTATAAATCTTTTGAATGGGGACGTCACGAATTATGCTTGATATTTACAGGTGAAATTGTCGAGACAAAAGGTCATGGACTTCATGAATGCGAATTAACCCCACCAACTTTTCAAAGTGGAACGTGGCAAGATTTCTACACGGGAGGAGAGACATATACTTGGGCAGATTATCTCTTTCATTTCTTACAGAGCAGTTTAGAAAAGTGTTTCGTGTCTGGTGTCAATACAAACGTACACTTCCGTATATTGTATGATAATCGTCCTGATTATAGTCGCCATGTTGATTGCTTAATGAACGGTACGATCCGCTATAGTCGACATAAACCGGAATATACATCGGGTGAGCAATATGCTTTACATTTGCTTGCATTTGATGTGAAACCAGGTCAACCCAATTTTTCCTATAAAGTAGGTGAAATGAATCACGATTTTAGCGATGACATTACAGAGAAGAATTCTGTCAGGATCAAAGCTAAAACTGTGGATGGAGTTAGTGAAAAAGGTCTTACCTGTCTTCATCCGCTTATCGAGCACGGAAAACCACTAGTTCGCTATGAAGAAGGTGTAAAAAATATTTTAAAGTTTGTCATACCTTATGAATGCTCAATCGCAGCCGGTAATTATGCCTCTCTCTTTTTATTTAATTAGCTCAACTGTACTCATTTTTTTTTTGTTGATAGTCTTGTATTCTACGAAGGAAACTGGCTCTCCAGATTACAATATTTCAAACAATTCGTTCAAGAAATTACACAGGTTTATATTTCCGGTCAAGGATGCTACATGGCCCATTGTGCTGAGCTATTCAATTGAAGGGTTATCGTTGATTTTTAATATAAGGCAAGCTGATTATCAAGCTGATTTCAAGTGTCCGGTGCCTTTACATTTAAGTTGATACACTTTTTTTTTTCTGATACATGTATTGACTTGAATAAAATTCAGGCTATGACGGGCATTATCCCCTTTATTTCTGTGTATGTGTGTGACCTAGTCAAACTTTAGCTGAGCCCTTGTAAGCTAAGCAGGCTAATGTGTCACGGAGGTATTTATTTGGGGGTCTCTCCTTTTTTGATGGGAAAAAAAAAAGAAGAGCGTGTATGTACATGGATTAATATATATGTTTTATTGATTCGATGATGGCAATGATGAAGATTCTATATTATTTGGTTTCGGTTTAAATAATTGCTCGACAAGATCTGTGGGGGACGGATCATCACTTTCGTTGAAAGGAGTGACTTGTCGACAATAATGAGGCTATGTATTTACTGTATGTTAGTTTTTGTTTACGATAGTTTAGAACAATGACTTACAAGCGAAATGGCGGATTGTGATTTTTTGAGTATAGGAGTTTGAGGTCGAAATCCTGTCTCATTGTTGTGTATATTATTATTTGAATTATGGTTAAAATTTGCAGAATCTAAAATGCAAATTTTGTTTAATAAGGGGAGCTTTTTCTATTATCTAGCAAGAAACATACGCAGAGAACGCTCGTCAAATAATTGCGATCTTTCTTGTCTTTCTGTAATCATGGAAGGTATATCTGTGAATATCTGCTGTTTCTTTAACGGAGGACTAATTCAAAAAAAAAGTAATTAATTTTACAAGTTTTTGGGTAAAGCAGGCTTCTTATATACATTTCAAACTGGGTCAAAGCATCTGATTTCTGGTCTACTCGGATTGATAACTATAGATTATTTAGTCAAGTAAAGATAAAGAGGTGAGGAGACAAAGGGCGTACCTTGATGGTAGAATTGAATTTACATTCGTCCAATAAGTATCGTCTTGTTGTCAGGCCCGAACTAGCATACTCGGATAAATTAATGGTTAGACTGCCTATTGGAATTGAGTCTTTACTGCCGCCCAACTCTTGATAGACCTCTAACCTAAATTCACAAGGACCCAATACATGTTGTTTTGAGACAACTAATTGAGCCATTGTACTGATGGGATGACCCCAGAATATGCAATGATCTCTGATGGGTGCACTGTAAAAAGAGATGAGAAGGGTTAATTGAGAAAACACAATGCAGAAAATGAGTTGAACGAACCGAACAGTGGAACCTGTCGTATGAGTAGCATTTTTTAATTTCCATTTGACGTAATATAAACCACTGACAAGAGGAACATTGGTAAGGTCTTGAATGAGTATCGTTAACTCAAAGTCAATTTTACGACTTTTGGATATAAATAGACGAGAAAAAGGCATAAATAAAGCGCGGGTTGATCGTACTTTCTTTTTTTTTTATAGGTTGGAATCAACTGACTGTGTATTATTTTGTCACACTTTTTTTATTATTATTGGGCTTTGTTTTCTTTTTCTTTTTTGTTGTTGCTTTTTCTTTTTTATTTTGTTATTTAACCAAATGTCAGCTACTTTTACAACAGCTCTATCTACACCGGGGTTGACAACAAATAATAGTTTACGCAAGAAGAGGACAAGGTTGTTCTTTAGTCAAATGTACCATTACCTTAGCCTGACATACAACTTTCTATGTGCGTTGGTGATACTTCCAAGAAAAAAGCTGGTTACTGCAACCAAAAATATACCCAAGAATAACGACATGCAATATTACAAGGGAAAGACACTCATCTTGGACCTTGATGAAACGCTTGTTCATTCAGTTCGACTCGGTTCAGAAAACTCCATGAAAGAAGTAAGCCCCTCCATTATAAAGAAGAATATCGAGGTTCAATGTGATAAGCAAAATTTGCTGTACGAGGTTTATAAAAGGCCTCATGTCGATTTCTTTTTAAAGACAGTAAGATATGATATTCTAATACGAGCTATCTTTTCCCCATACTCAATCACTCTTTTTAGATCAGTCAGTGGTATAAAGTGGTAATCTATACTGCCTCTATGGCAGAATATGCTGACCCCGTGATTGATTGGATTGATCAAGACAATGTGATTTCACGGAGATTCTTTAGACAGGTATTACACATATCTTTTTTAATTTAAAAATGTCCTCATGTTTATTTTGTTTCATCATAGTCATGTGTGTTAAAAAATGGTAATTTCTTAAAGGATCTTACTCTGGCTGAAGAGGATCTCTGTAAAGTGTGTCTTGTTGATAATAGTCCTATTGCATTTGATTTGTACAAAGGTATGATAAAAACTCATTTTTTGGGATTTCCCAAAAATTGAGAGTCCCTTTTTTTTTGTGTGGGGTTACTAATTTTTTTTTTTCTCAGAGAATGGAATTGCATTGCCAACCTGGATATCAAACCCCAATGATGAATCTCTATTGGATCTCCTACCCTTTTTAGATGCTTTAAGATTCGCGGCGGATGTAAGAAGTATATTAAGGTTACAACACAAATTAAAGTAACTAGTCGCCTCTTTATTCTTTCTTCCTCCCCAACTACCTTCTGTTCATTTTAGAATAAACATCTTACCCTTATTCCCTTCTTCTCCAGCAATCAATGAGTGTCAAACAAATACCCCTCTACCCTCATGACGTGATCTTTTTTTTTTCTAAACCATCAGCCCCCTCTTTTTTTTTGCATGAACAAGGATTCAATCGGTTTGTGTAACACATTGATATCCGGAATCAACAATAAGAGCCAGATGGTTGACACCTCTCATCTTTTACTGGTAATTAAACATACTGGGAGTGATCCAATAGAACTTTTATCGCCTCGTGTTATACTATTATCCACACACTCTTATCTAGGCAAAGAGCTGATATCGCAGCTAGATTTAACTATACCACCGACCGTTTCATAGCAACAGATTAATATTTCCATGGAAAAGCCACAGAAATGCATTGATTGTTTGAGAAAAAAAAAACAAACATGTCAATTTATGCTTCAGCAGTTGCACTCTGGATAAATTAAACGCCGCCTTAAAAAATAACACAAGAAAGGATGTGAGGCGTTGGACAAAGCTATAAGGGGAAGTAGTCTTGTTGCAAATTTGATTGGCCAACATCGTATTTTTTTAAACTGAGTTCACTCGCGACTAGCAAAAGCAGTGAGCACCATGTAACCATAGGTTATAAGTAGATTTTAGCGAAAGAACAGACTGTGGTTTATTAGATGAAAGAAATATAGGCATTTATAGTAAAATATATAAGATGTACGTTGGAATAAGTTTAATTTTGTATCACTCCAAAATCAAAAAAAAAGAAAAAGAAAAAAAAAAATTCGTATTTCTTTCGAATATGTTATTTAGTTATTTCGAAGGACAAAGAGTTCGTACAAAATTACATCAACTTGCGTTTGAACAAATTTTTAACAGTTTGTAAAAAAGAACCTTCTTGTTTCAGTATAGCATGAAGTGCCATTGACTCAAGGGGTTTAGCCGACTTCTGGTGGTCACTCAATCGAGCTTTTAATAATGTAAAGGATTTTTTTATATATATTAATTTGATACAGTCCTTTAATGATGTTATACATTTTTTCAATAGAAAAAGCGTATCCAATTTTCCCTTTACCCTTGTGTTAGTGCTGGCGACGTTAAAGACCAGGGAAATTGTCAAGGTTCCACTTATCCTCAACTCTGGTCTCTTTTTGGTGATTCTCTCTCGCTGGTTGGGGTTCTCTTGCAGGGTTCTTCGGGCGTCCTCATCTGTGGTTATTATCGCACTTTCCCTTGTTGTCGTGCGTTAATGAGTTGTATGACTTGGCTTACTGGCATAAGACAACGAGTTGTATCCAGACTCAAAATTGTCTCCTTACTACTTTTAAACTATGCCCGAATATCAAATTTTTTCCGCTGTCGAAATAGGTAAGAAGTCGCTTAAAAACAAGACATAAAAACTACATATTAATAATTCATTAGCAGGAATCTTTTTCAAAAACAAAAGCACCAATCCTGAGTTATTGTCGTTTTACACTCTCAATGCACCACTTTTGGGTGGTGCGTTTTTAAAGGTACAACTTGAAAATGACTTTGTTTGCAGTAACAAAGCAACGTTACTGTCCAAAATCATTCAAATTTTGTGCATCGAGATGTACATATAATTTCTGTTGGATATAGCCTAAATACTAATTATAAAATCATCTAGTCCCGAGGTAACCGTGCTTGACAAATGTAATGAATTACTTGAAGAAGTAGCTCAAAAAAAAAGTTAGTGTTGAAGTTCGAATACTACAATAATTGTCTCCAACAATCATATTTTCCTTTGTCTCTATCTCGAATTGTGAATTTGCTAAATAGAGACTACACCACTATCTTCAACGGTATTTAAGGTGAATCTACCATAAATCAAATCACCACCATCTTAAAAGGATACACGCCTCCTCCGAAATAGTTTTGAATGCCCTGGCTGATATAGATATAATCGTGACAGTACGTATATATTATTGAACGTAGAAATTTTGTATATCTAATTTACATGTTGCTACGTGTAGTGGCGAAAGCAAGTCGTCAAGTTCTGCAAAGCATATGCGATGGAATCATGATCTCTTCCGACGATAAAGACACTGACTGCAGCAGCTAAACGTTCGGTAAAAAGATTGATTTTATCCTTACAAAGACAGCGACGGTAATGAACTGAACACCAGGGAATATAAAAAAACGTCTCAAAATCAGTCATAATGAAACAACAAGTGAAGAATCTTCGTGATAATGCCACTATTATGATGGAGTCTGGTTTTATAGCTTTTTTTTCTCCTTTTTTTTTTCGCAGCCTCTTAAATTTTTAAATATAACAATAGTAGGTTTTAGGTAAAATTTTAAAGCCTTTTCAGTATAAATTACTTAATTGAAGTCAGATGTAGTGGCATTGTTTGGTTGGAGGAAGATAATGAGAGGTAGAACTCTTAGAAATATGATCATCATCTTGTAGCATCTAATTTAATTAATATATCATAAAATCATACCACCCTTTCAGAGTATTAACCCAAGTTCAGCCAGAGTTATCAATAAGCGTACTACTTTAAGTGACAATGGTAAAAAATTATGTGAGTTAAGAATTATTCATGTACTGCTATAGTATAGCTGCAAATTGAGATTTAAAAACCCGCACTCTGGTGTTCTCCGCCCCCATCAAATAGCAAAAAGTTTTCAGTTTGGACAACCCTTTATTGCTCGTCTAATTAAACCAAAAATGTCAATGATTGCTAAAAGAGCTCTTCATGCTACTGTCAAGAAGGTACAACTTATACATACATTAGCCGACAGTCTATAAAAAGAATACTGAACGCCTCTTCTTTATGTAAACTTATAGAACTTGTCAGCTCCAGCCTTGTTATCATGTAAGACCCCCGCCCATGTCATTGTAAGTTGGTCTATTATGAATTTTTATTTATTTCGTGGTAAGAGAATACTTAACTAGAGTATTAGAGAGCAACTGGATTTATGACTACACGTTGGAACAGCACTACACAACCTTCATCAACACAGGCCGAAGAGAAATACTCTACCGTTACCAAAAAGGTCGTGTATGGGTTAGCCAGAATGATGGGTTATTACTCTACCGGATCCACTGCCATTAAAGCAAGTCATAGTCTTTACAACGTGTGTGCAGAACAAATGGAATTAAACAAGGAATTCTATGTTAAAGGTAAACGAATGAGGAGAAAAGTGTCATTTGACAGGGGCTAACTGTTTTCTTTTTGTCAGAGTGTAACCTTCCTGATAACTTTCAATCGTGGTTCTCAGTGACGCAATTACATGTTTGGATGTTGATGGTTCACCTTCGTGCTGAAGGTCACGGAAAGCTTTACATTCAAGAAGTAGTCAATCGTTTCTTTGAGGATGCTGAAGCTAGAATTAGAGATCATGGCGTAAGTGAAAATATAGAACTGTATTTGGAGGGAGGAGACATTGGAGCTTACAAAGCGAACCTTACATAGATTACACAACAAAGAGTTATCAACAGTTATGTTAAGGATTTATTGGCACAATTTCACGGTGGTGTGGTAGCATATGATGAAGGCATGTGTAAAGACGATCCTGTCTTGGCGGCCGCTTTATGGAGGTAAAACATGGTAGATAGAAAGAGAGAGAGAGAAAGGGATTACTTACATGTGTCCGATAGAAACCTGTTCGCTATTTCTTCCAACAATGCCACGGATTTAGCACTTGTAGTGCAATATATTAGACGCGAATTACAAGCATTGGAACAATACGGCGGTGATAATCTCAATGCAGGCATTGTGAAGTTTAGCAAGCCTGATGCCACATTTGTATAATAAATAAATAAAAATAAATAGTTTTGATATATAAAACAAACAAAAAATATAGGTTATTTTTTTATTTATAAAAGACGAGTAATTTAAAGATCCTTCTTGAGAGTACCCATGAATTGATGCTTCTCGGCAGGAGTTTGGAAACGACCATGACCGAACTTGGAAGAAGTATCGATGAACTTGACTTGGACCTTCTCAAGAGCAGAACGCTTGGTGTGGACAGTCAAAGACTTACGAAGAGTGATAACTCTCTTCTTGGAACCAGCACAACAACCCTTGATCATAACGAAATCATCGTTGACAACACCGTAGTGAGGGAAACCACCCATGGGGGTAATAGGCTTCTCGGTAAGATCGTATTCAGTGGTACCAGACTTGGCATCAGCACCGGAGGCAATACGGTAGACCTTCTTGTTGATTTCGGTACGACGATGGTAACCACGTTGACCAGCACGAGCGACAGAGTACATGACTCTGGAAGGATGCCAGGCACCAATACAGGCGACCTTACGGAGACCACGATGGGTCTTACGGGGAAGCTTCTTGGTACCCCAACGAGCGGTGACACCTTCGAAACCATGACCCTTGGTAGTGGCAATGATATCGATCATCTCATCTTGCTCGAAGATAGAACCGACAGTGACTTCCTTTTCGAAATGTTCACGAGCCCATTCAACCTTGGCTTCAATGGAACCACCGTTCAATTGAACTTCCATAAGGTGAGCCTTACGTTGGTGAAGCTTGGCCTTGGCAATTTGAGTGTGAGCAATGACACGGACAACGGAACAGTACTTCTTGATACGTTCGAGTTCACGAGTGACATCCTTGGCACCTTGAGCATACTTGGCGGCATACTTGGTGAAGGCCTTCTTCTTGGAACGGTACCAGTTCTTGTAGAATCTACGCTTGGCTTCTTCGGAAAGATGCTCGGCCCAGACAGTGGTCAAAGAACGGAGACCACGGGGAGTCTCGACGTAACCGACAACACCGATAACAACCATAGCGGGAGCTTCGATAACAGTGACGGCTTCGACAATTTCCTTCTTGTGCATCTCTGTTTAAACATAACAGTTAATATACGTCAAAAAATAAATGACATTAACGCCAACTTACTGGATCCAGGACGCTCGAGGTCACGGACGATATGGGTCATACCGGCCTTGTAACCCATGAAGGCAGTCATGTGGACAGGCTTCTTGGCATCATCCTTAGGATAAGCCTTAACGCGACCGCGGTGAGATCTAGTTCTCTTACGGGGGCCGAAACCCAAATGACCATGACGGGGAGCCTCGAATTTTCTATAATGTTACAAAATGTAAAATGTTAAATGGGGCTGCTCATAGAAAAAAAATATTCGATCCAGATCGTTTTTGTGTGTATGCTGGTGTGTTGGATCGAAAATGTTGGATTATTTTTGAATAGAAAAAAAAAACTAACCTGTGAGACTAGATAAGGATGGATTAGTATAACTTTTCGATGGATGTATGCATACTGGTACCTACCATGTTTATTACACCAAGTACAAAAAGACGATGAGAAAGGAGGAACTAGCTTTGTCACTGAATAATTATCATCATTATGCTCGCCTGAAAAAAAAAAGTCCGGGCCAAAAAAAAAATTATGTGTAATTGAAACTCACTTGCCAGTCAAGTAAATTTTTAATTTTCTCCCTCCGGCAAAGTGTATAAAAAGATGGTGGCAGGGAGGGGCCCTTTCAATGTTTTATTATCATCTTTTCTGTTTGTTATTATTTCGTTTTATACATGGGCAATCGTGTTGGCAACTCTTAGGTTGTGGACCGACTATGTTTAACTAAGGTAATAAGGATGGATGGATGACAAATCGTTAAGAATGGTAAGTTTTTTTTTTTTAAAAAATATGTTATAGAATTTTGTGTATTTTTTTTTTCATAAGGTTTGAAAATGTCAAAATGATGATTTTACAAAATCTTATCTACATTGCCTGAAAGCTTGATGTGAACAATTGTTACTGATATCATTTTCATCCTTATAAAAAAAAAGAAGCATTCTTTTATTAATCTTGTCAGTTTAATAAGTTTACTAATTATTCTTTTGCTTATAGTTTTCTTTGTCTTTTATCTGTATATTCTTGTAATCTTGTATTAAAAAAATAATAATAAATTACTACTTTCAAAAAAAAAAAAAAAAAAAAAAATGCCTTTTCAAAATGTTTGTTTGCCTTCCAAAGAGCCACAGAGCTTCCATGGTGGAAGTAACGTGTTTTTTGTTGACATTGGTGGCCCCTAAGTTCTATACCCTAAAAGTATTGATCCATTACTGTTAGAGTGGGGCCACGGCAACCACACGTGAACGGTATTTTAAAAAGTGTGTTACACACACCAAGAAAAATGAGCAAATTTATCTGATGCCGACAATCACCACGTTTTTTTTCTGGTATTTCCCTTCTTTCTGTGTAATTTTAGAACAAGTGTGGTAATTCCATATTGTAAGTTATGATGAACAAATTTTGGCTGCTACAGTTACTTGGACAACGTTTTATTTACAGTATAAACAGGACACACGCTGCTAAGAGATGGTATTCATGTAATAGCTGAAAGAGCATATACTTTTACTTAGCCCGTTCCTCTCTCAAAAAGGGAAAATGGGTTTTTTAGAATTCCGTTATTAGTGAGAAAGAGAAGTTTGAATCCCCACTGTCTCCCCCTTTTTGCTTTTCATTTTTTTTTCTTTCCCAATGTCACATTTACCGAAATTAGTAACAAAGAATCTCGGCGACTCGACCTCTTCGTCGCAGCAAGAACTAAATTCTCCATTGACACCATCTCAGGGCGAACCGATGAATAATAAATCTCGAGAAAAGACAAAGTTGAAAGGAGTTATTACCAAATTTATGGGCAACTTTAACGGTAACTAATAAAAAAATTAGTCTGTGCGTGCAGAATAGGTGCTAAAACTTTTCTTGAAGAATTTCTATCATCGAATGGAAACAATAAGCAAGTAGCTGGAAGGGCTATGGATATATCTACACCGTATAATACAGTGCATGTGACGCATGTGGGGTTCGATCCAAATACAGGTGAATTCACTGGTTTACCCAAACAATGGTTAACGTTACTCACACAAAGTGGCATTACAAAACAGGAACAAGAGAATAACCCACAGGTACACCTATTTGGTTTCACTTGTTAAAATAAATATACTTACTAAAGTTCATTAGGCGGTAATTCATGCTATCGAATTCTTTCAAGGCTCAACACGAGAGGAAGAAGTCGTTTGGAACAAGATACCTCAAGTTACTTTGGATAAATCAGATACCAGTAAGTCTCTGGAACGTTTTCCCACACTTCGCATCACCAAAAGTACAAGAGGGGAATCTGAATCGGTAACTTTTAGTTCACAAGCCCATATACTTTTTGGTTAAACACAATTTTTTTTTTTTAGGTATCTGAAAAAAGTAACACGACCCAAATAGTTGTTGAACATAAAAAACAATTAGAAGATGGTAACTACACCAAATTATATACATTACAAAAAAATATGACGCATCCCTTTAATACTCACAAAAAAAAAAAAAAAAAAAAAAAGAATTCATGGATGATGTACGTTCTATTAATACCGAATCCACCGCCTCTCTCGGTCAAGAATTGGAGCAAAAACAAGACATACCTGAAAATTCCGCCACTAGTTCATTATCCTCCGCTCCTCCAGGCACCGTCAAACAAAGACCCCCCAAAGAAAAATCTATGAACGATCAAGATGTCATCCTTAAATTACAAGAATTATGTGCCAATGCGGATCCTCTCTTGATCTATTCAAATATGGAAAAAATCGGTCAAGGGTAAGTGTCTTTAAAAGTAATACGCAAAATACACAATTAACAAAAAAAAAAAAGTGCTTCGGGCGGTGTTTATATCGCTTATCGCCAAGGTTTTACTACACCCGTCGCAATTAAACAAATGAATTTGGAAAAACAACCCAAAAAAGAACTGATCATTAACGAAATCATGGTAATGCAACGCTCTCAACATCCCAATATTGTCAACTTTATCGAATCCTATCTCTGGAAAGGTGATCTCTGGGTTGTGATGGAATATATGGAAGGGGGGAGTTTAACAGACGTTGTAACCTGTAACATGATGATGGAAGGACAAATTGCTGCTATCTGTAAACAAGTTTTGGAGGGTTTGAAACATCTCCATGCCAACGGAGTGATCCACCGAGATATTAAGAGTGACAATGTGCTATTAAGTATGCAAGGCGAAATCAAATTAAGTAAGTATTTCATATACACAGGAAAAACCCCTTTTCTAACGTGCGTCTTGTTTTTTGATAGCTGACTTTGGATTTTGTGCTCAACTTCATGAACCTCTATCCAAGCGTACGACTCTAGTTGGTACACCTTATTGGGTAAGCAAAGTATATAAAAATAATGCATAGATTTGTTTACTAATAGGAGATGGTTAGATGGCACCTGAGGTTGTGACAAGAAAGGCCTATGATCATAAAGTAGATATTTGGTCCTTGGGTATTTTGGCGATAGAGATGATTGAAGGCGAACCACCATATTTAAACGAAAACCCATTAAGAGCACTGTATCTGATTGCCAACAATGGTACACCCGATTTACAAAACCCAGAGACACTTAGTGATATTTTCAAGGATTTCTTAATGTTATGTCTTGAAGTCGATCCTGCATATCGACCTTCAGCTGCTGAGCTTCTAAGACATCCATTTTTGCGCAAATCCGACCCTTTTTATACCTTAACGCCCTTGATTAAAGCAGCGAAAGAGACGATTCAACAACAAGAAGACTAAAATAATCCCCCTTGTGTACTATAAAATTCATTCCCACAATCCCCCATTTACCTTTTTTTTTGTATTTTTACATAAATTATTCGCACACCTTTTGAAAAGTATATCGGACACATGATCCATTAGTGAATCCATTAAATATTGGCGAATCAATATCACTTGACATTGGCTGGTTTCATCAATGATTCATACACATGAGTTGCTTGGAATGCAAATAGCTGCGATGGCTTCTGTGTAAAGACAACGGTAGTCGTATACAGGTACCGTGGCCACTTTCAGCTATATCATGTCCATAAAAGTCTTCTTGGTTTAATTTAAAGTTGTGCAAAATTTTCTAGGCAGCAAGAGGTTTTACGCAATGACAGATTCCCAACCAAGGATTACATATATCTATATAGTATATTTATAATATTATGTTAATATGCTACACTATATATGGTTACCTTAATATGAATAATACGAATTAAATTTGTCAAATGTTTTTTCTCTTACTGAAGAACTGTTTGATATATCTTCAATTTACTAATTTATTTAACGAAGGTAGTGTTTTCAGGTACGTATTTCTTGTTTTCTCCGAATTCATACAAAATGCTGAGGAGTTAGAGGTTTTAAGGTAAGTTACATGGCATCTCATCTATTTTATTGTGCGGAAGGGCTAGTTCTTCGCATAGTTTTAAGAGACACGGCATATAAATCATCTAACAAGAGAAAGAACAAGGGTAGAGGTATCAAACATTTACTGATGATGATTTAAAAATGGTGTTTAAATGTATTACAGTATTGAAGCAATAAGTGTAATTAAGAGGATTTGTCAAGCTCCTTAAATGTTTCTAATATATGCTATGATCGGTCGCGTTGGAACTATCGGGTTATACTTTCGGGTTCTCAACGTTTATTTTAATTAATTAGAGCTGACGGGTTAGCTACCAATTTAACGAGGGTGGAAAGGGTGGATAGGATGCATATAAGCAGTGATGTATTCAGCTTTAGTGCCCAGGTGTTGTCCTCCTCTCTATTTACATATAATGAATACTTTTTTTTGGATTCGGTTACCCTGCGTAGGCCTTTTTTTGAATAATGCTTCTCTTCTATAATTTTGAACTATTGCCCCCAGTAGGATGAAGAAGAGAGTTACAAATGTGCTTCTTTTTAGTAAATATTGGATAGTACAAACTACAATCTGATCTACATACATGTCCTTCTAGATGACCAGTTACCTTATCTTGAAATATTCTTAAGGATAATATGACAGTCCCCTGAGGATCCTGTTTATGAAGTATTGTAAGGAGAAAATCGCACTCTATTATTTTTAATGTTCTACATGGCTTTTCTCCTCAATGTTTGCCGATCGATTTAATTGCATTTGGGAGTGTACGAAAAAGAAAAATAAATACATGTTCATGCATTTGGGAGAGGACACAAAATACATGTATGGGGTTTATATGTTATCGAACAGTCCAAAAGGGGTAATTTTTCAAATCCCTTTCTTTGTCAAACAAAGCACACAATTACAGTCACACACAAGTGATTTTAGCGAAACCTTATTTTTGGCGTTTTTTTAACGCCACCCCTTTTAATAAAATCGTTTTTTCTCTCATATATCACTATTTAACCAGGTATGCCTTTAACAGACTCGACAAATAACACTCGTGGTAGCTATAATCCACCAACAGAAGATAAACTTTGGGGTATTTTTTACCTAAATAAGCACGGCATAACACCAACTGCCATTTCAGGTACAGTCGACGTACTACCGTCCACTGTGCGAAGTGTTATTAAAAGGATAAAGGAAACAGGTAGTCCTTTGCCTAAAAAGCAACCCGGTGCACCGAAAAAGATTGACCAGAGGGCGCAAAGACATATCGAACGTGTCATTAGAGACGATCCATTTGTCACATATGATGATTTGAAATTAGAGTTACAAAGGGCTGAAATTAACGTCTGTAGAGCAACTATTATCGCATCAGTAAAGGAGCTTGGATTTGGATCTTATTATGCAGCACATAAGCCACGTTTAACAGAGAGACACAAGAAAAACAGGCTTCGATGGGCACAAGCTCATGTGAATTGGACCAAAGATCAGTGGAGCAGTGTCGTTTGGTCCGATGAATCACGTTTCTCGGTAAAAGGGGCTGATGGAGGTGCTAGAGTTTTGAGAAAAGTTGGGGAAAGGTATCAAGAGAAACATATCGTACCAACTGTGAAGTGGGGTGGCGGTGGTGTTATGATTTGGGGTTGTTTCTGGGCTAAAGGTTTTGGTCCTTTGACTATCATTGACGGTACTGTTGGCCAGGATGAATATATCAATATTTTGGCAGGTAACTTTCATCCTTGGTTCCAAGAATTGAGTAAGAATAACGACAGGAGCTTTATACTCCAAGAAGATGGGGCTACCTGTCATACTGGTGCGTATGCAAGATGGTGGAAAGAGACGCATCAAATCAGTGGCTTTGAGTACTGGCCAGCACAAAGCCTTGATTTGAATCCAATCGAGCACCTTTGGTGGGCACTTGAATGTAAACTAAAAACCCGAAGGGGTTCAATTAACAATATTAGTAGTTTGAGAGCAGCCATAGAAGAAGAATGGGAAAAAATGAGCTTCGAACTAGCAGATAGATTAGTTTCAAGTATGCCAGATCGATGCCGAGCGGTAATTGAAGCCCGTGGTGGACCCACAAAATATTGATTTTCATTTTTTTTTTTTTTTATGAAAATATATATACTAAATATCATATAAAAAAATTGGAAGTGTTTTCAAATTATTTCATTGTGCAATTAACATTTGAAGATTTGATAACAAATTCTTCTGATTTATTTATTTACTATTCCGCTAAAATCACTTGTGTGTGACTGTATAAGTTTTTATTTTTGGATCTCACACTTTATAAAGACTCGTCCATTTGTTCCGTTTTTTCTACCAGTTCCTCATCCAAACTTTTGCTGGCTTCGTAATACTGATTAGGATGCTCGATAGAATCCCGCATTGTCTTGTCCTGAGGATGTGTCACTTCAAAGTGCTTCGTACAGGCTACTTGGTAATGTCGGTCACGCGAAAGCTGTAAGATTTGGTCCACATGTGTACGACCGATATTATCCCGGAGTAATCTTGCTTCCAAGTTTGAAGGTGAGAAATGTTTAAATGGGCACCCATGATTCTCGGTGGCAGAAGGTGGGTTATCAATGATTTTGGAGCAACTAAACGGGGTGTCAGTAACATGATAGATACACACATTGACAGTTTCTTTACCTATACGGACTATAATTGGTACGCTTTCCTTCCAGACCATAATTGTATCGAATATTATATGCATAATCCTTTTGGAATTTATCAGGTGTAATATTCGAAAAGGCGTTTTTCCAATACATCAAAGCTTCATCCACAGATAAACCCATTCCCTTGATGAATAAACCATATTGCAATCTTCCTTCATGTTTTAAATGATGATCGAGTTTTAAACTATCACACAAACTACGCATACATAAGGGAGCATAACGCTGCACCAGGCTGTCGACCTGAGAAGCTGTGACGGTGCCTGCTGCTGCTGAGGGATAGTTGTAACTGAGACCAACATACTGTTTCTCAACATTTTGCAAGATGGGGCGAAGACGATCATCTTCTTCCAGGCGAGGCAATATTTTGCTGATAGATTCTAAGCCGCGTTTCAGGTACGACTTGTATTCCAGCATGACGATATTCACCTGTTCAGACATGGGCACATAGGCTTTACCTTTTTTGATGTAGACACCACGACGACCTACCATTTGTGGTACCTTATCGAAATCCACTTCAAAAAATGTCTCATTAGTGATATAATCGTGTATCCCAATCGACAAATTTTTTGGCCGCGAGCAAAGCTCTAGTTCTCGTCGCATCGATTCCTTTTCCTCGGTTGTTAACTATGATTGGATGTTTAGTTGTCATAAAGATGCAAGAAAAGCAAAAAGCTCTTTACCATTTTCCATTTCAGATTCACGTCTTCTAAAAACTTTTTCTTTTCGGAAATTGGCTCTTGGTCAAATCGATACTTGAATAATTCACATTCTTGCTTGATAAACCATTCTTGCATTTCGTCGCTACACTAAAGTATTAGAAAAGACAGGTACAAGTTTAATTTCTTTTTTCCTCTTCTATACCTTCTGCAATAGGCCATGCGCAACAGGTAATGACTAATATGATCTTTACGTCTTTCTTCGTACAATGAGTCTGATTTCGAAAGGTTGGACTTGAGGGGTAAAAAAGTATCGATCGCTTTCTGGGCTTCTTGTGCAATATCTCTGTTACGTAATGAAGCTGTATCGATGGCTCTTAAAACTTGGGTAATTTTAGCATGAATTTAAACTCTTTTGTTGTATGCTGTTCCCTTTTTTTTTTTTACCTTGGAGTCTGTCAAGGGCAAAGACTTCGAATTCTTCGAGCGTGATTTCCATGAGAGGCGGTTTCAAATAAAAGTTGAGACGAAATGGATATTCTTTTTTTAAATTGTAGTCTTTGCCAGTGTCACTGTAGACACGACCTTTACTTGCTTCTGCTGCTGCTGCAAAACGGTTGACGACTTTACTATTCTTTCTTTGCATTATGTTTTTGAATATATAAAAAAAAGGACGTTCAAAAAAAAAAAAACGCGGGTTCTTTTTTTTATTTTTTTGGAAATAAAAAATTAAGTTCTCCAATAAAATGTTACTGAAATTACTAGAGAACCTGCTGGAACTTTCCAGTATTATCAACTGGTCAGTTATAAATACTGGGCATTTAAAGTTTGATTTACAATCAAAAACTTAAATCACCTTCATTTCATTCTTCTGTTATAAAAGTATTTATTATGAATCCTTTGTATTCTAAGCCCATCTACCCTAAGCGCCGTGTTATTAGAAATCCCGAGGAAGAAGGATATGAAGTTGTATTCGAGCATGCCGAAGAAACTTTAAGTGAAGTTCAGGTACAAAAAAAAAAAATTAGAATTCATGCATAACTTAAATATTAAATATACATTTTTTAGCCTGCACCTAAAAAACCTCGTAGAGGTCGTCCACCAAAAAACACTATGTCCGTTGAATCCCCAACTGCCGAGAGTTCTGGACCAACTTACGATCCTCCTGCTCTCCCCATTTCAAGCGCTCTCGTTTTATCCCAAAGTAGACCCTTGGGATACACATGTGAGTTTGAACTTGCAATTAAGGCCTTGCCGATGAAAGTGCGTGCTAGTACTGCAGCAATTTATAGAATGCCTTTAGAAAATTGGAAGGTATGTTGTAACTGAAGGTTTTTTTATGCATCATGTAAGTTAAATTTATTGTTTTTGACCCTTTCCAAATTGAAGGACTTTTGTGAAAAGAACCGACATAGATATCCCGTTGATCCTATGTATCCATATACTGTTGGGCCTACCGAATTTGTTGTTGCTTTCTTCAAGGAGTTTGTTTTTAAGCGTACTTATAAGAAGAGTGTTTCGATTGAAAATGATGTTAGAACACAGATCGGCTTACGAACTGAAGATAATGTAGATAACCAACCATCATTGCGACAAAGTAAGCTATTAAAAAGTACTCTAGCTGTATGCAGTCATTGACCTCTCTCTTTTTTTTTAGTGGCAAATAATGCACCATCTAATAAAAATGGTAGTAAAAAAGTAATTGAAGTACCATCGGGAATTGAATCTATCAACCAGTACAAAAAGGTTTTGATGTTTTTGCATGAATTTCAGTCTAGTCGCCGAGAAGTCGAATGGCCATCTCCTAAAAAAACGAAGGAAATAATTGAATTAATCAAGAAGTACGAGCATGATCTTGTTTACGATCAAGTGCAAACAAATGTGGATAGAGCAGCACATTGTGTTATTCGTGATTCTTACAAGTCTGGCGAATTAATTAGAATTTTAAAAAGCCTTTGGAGTTCAAGTGCTGATTCTGGTTTACGTGAAATGTTTTCTATATCTTCTCGTCACCACATGTTACTTCGTGATCAAGATCTGAGAAATCTGAACTTTGCTGACTGTTTTTGTACCATCATTCCCAAAAAACAGCACAAAGGTATTCAGCAGGCTTTAGCTTTGGTTTTTAGTCTTGACAAGGGCAAGACCCTTAAAGAAGGCGAGGTTAAATTTGCTTGTGCTATGCGTCATGAAAACGTATTTAGATGCCCTTTCAGTGCGTTCGCCTTCTTCATGTTTAGTGTGCTTCAGGTATGTTTACAGAATAACATTATAATAAGATGCATATACCACATTTTAGATCCAATGCTAATTTATAAAAATGTATAAAACAATAGGTTAGTGGCGATTTCTTGAATGAAGACAGATGGCATAACTGGAAGGTATTGCGTGGGCGTAGTAGTCCCGAGAAAAGCTTGTCTGGTGGTTCTCAATGGAAAACAGCAAAGAAAGCGCTTGCAGACGAAGAAATTTTTACCACTCGAGCGAATTTCACATCTCCAACATCAACAAGACAACAGATCCGAAAAATTCGAAAATTCTTTTAATAATTACGTTAATCAAAATAATCAGCAAAACGTTCTTTTAATGAACATGACCCAACAACTGACAAAAGATTTAAGGATTCTTATGATGCAACAACAGTGCCTGAATTCACAGATGCAGCTAATGATGGCCACCAACAACGCTTTCACAAACTCAAATGCCAACACTAATTTGACACAACCACAAAATTTCCCTGCTCTTCCAATGCAATCTTTTCCCACTCTTCCAATGCAATCCCTTCCTGATCTCCCCAACTATCAACACCCTGTTACAATCCAGCCTGCCATAGCATCAACAAATGTTAACCAGAATACCGCAACCTCGTCAAAGCAAAAAGCAAGAGCGAAAAAAGCCAGATGGGTCAGCTACGAACCTACCAGTTCTGAATAACATTTGTTCCTTTTTTCCTTTTTTTTTCATATGATGTACACTGTTGCATACAAGTTCTTCAATAAATTTATTTGTTATATATATATTTGTATTCTAGTAGCCATTCTTTATTCTTTATCCACCATAAAAATCAAATAAAAAAAAATTATGCCTTTCGTAGAAAAAGCTCTATTAAAAAATGTTTAGGTGACAAAAGCACAACAACAACAAAAAATTTCAATAATAAAAGTATTACATAGTCTAAGCAGTAGTTTAAAATAGACATTTACGGCTTTCAATGTCTGACAATTTACTCATTATTCCCATTTAAATGCTCATTTTCAACAAAATTTTTCCAATTCTACACTGCTCCAGTATGGGATTCCAGTAAATGTGTCATTTTATCCAAAAAAGGAAGCATTACTATTTCGGGTAAATTTTCCACAGCCCAGGCCTATAGGCAAGAGAATTTTTTGATTGGCTCTCCTTATTTGGAACAGTTTTGTATTTATACCGTTACTGTAATATACAAAGACGGGAAAAAAATACGCTATTTTTAAGGAGCGTCCCAAATTTGGGACGCTGCATGATCGTTGACTAAACTTTTTTTTAATCACGCTGTTCGGGGATCTAAGCCCTGTCCTTCATCACCCCCGGAGATTCATTTTTTATACCCTCAAAAAAGTTTTTTTTTTCACTCAATTACGGGCCTGATTCCTGATTGTAGCGGACCAATGACATCAGGTTATGAATCAGCCTTTTGCACATTTTAGACAGCATAAGGGCTGATTGATGTTATGCTTAATGTTAATATAGATACACATAATAGCTTTACTATGTTGACATATTAAGTATTCTGCTCCCATATCGCTACCAAAGTACGCAGCCAGGCCGTCTTATTTAGAAAATATGTGCTAAGGGTTAAAAAATCCAGGTGTGACCTTTTTCTCTCTTTTTATTTTTTCCTTTTTTCTTACGAATGGACACTTCACAAATTCAGGCAACACTTGATCCAAACACGTATCAAGAACTAGAAGCTTTGCGTGGTAAATTATGGTCACTTCAAGAAACATTTTCCACACATTTAGCGTCGTTAACGGAACCTCGGTACCCTTTTAATTGGCCTGATCTGTTAAACAAGTTCAACATGTTGACAGCCAAATTCGCCTCTTTATCTGAAGATTTCTACAGCTACACCGAAACAGGAAGTAATGCAACCTTACCAAAACTCATGCTGCATCCTTATATACCCACCACCAAAGAAAGCGACACGAATATCTTGAGTGTTTTACTCCGTACTAAACTCATTCCAGACATTGAGAAATTGGAAGCCGACACACAGGCGACCATCTCGCTCGAGCTGCTGGCTGATAATCAAAACCAGCTGAATAAAAATATTGACGATGAGCAATTAATCCAATCCCAACTGAAACAATGGAATCAGTTACTTCAACGTCATGATAGATTAGCAGTGGATGCGACTCAGTTTGTCACGGAATTAGCAAGTGATCATCGACCTAATTTTATGTTGCGGTACGAACACTTAGTGGATGAGTCCGAAGAGGAATCAGATCAAGAGGAAGAAGAAAAGGAATGGGAGAAAATGGGCTTCCCTTCCGAAGATGTTTGGAAGAAGTGGAAGTTGGAATGTATCATGAATTTTTATAGCAGTGGTAAAACTGAAGTGGTTGGCAGTGATGTAAAAAAATTAGCTACGGCCGTGAAAAAATAAACCAACCAAATCATTTTATTATGCGAATTAAAAGTGGACTGATTTCTTATAATTTTAAATGATCCCACACTTTTTTTTTCTTTATATTTCCTTTATCTCAAATAAAAATGCAAGGACGTAGAATATTAATAGGTTATGACCACTCAAAAGCTTCTAATGCTGCCATGGAATGGATTATTGAAAAGCGAATCTTACTTCCCGAGGACTCAGTGACACTTGCCATTATTGTTAATGACGATGCCATTGCTGTGGAAGGCACATTTGGTTTAGAATCAGCTGTAGCGGGTCCCGCAGGTTGGCTGGCAGATGACTATATTGAACGTGTATCTACTATGGAAAAAGAGTCTGCAGAAGCATTAAAGTCCGTGGTCAAATGGTTTGCTAGTAAAGGCGTAAAGTATTTTGCTGATGTTCGCGTGCGTGCGTCTGTGCTAATCTACGATCATTCTAGATTACAGTGACCCCTAAGATACTCAGTGGAGAACCCGGCGAGACCTTAAAAGATTATGCTCAAGCGCATAATGTGGATTTGGTGATTGTAGGCAGTCGAGGCTTAGGTTTCTTTAAAAGGTAAAGTATAGTGTATGTGTATATGAGGCTAGAGCTAAAATATGAATGATAAACTAGACAACTCATCGGATCCGTGTCTGATTATCTTATTCATCATTTAAAATGTTCTGTATTGGTGGTGAAAGATGACAGTGGTGCAACAGAAAAGAAAAGCACAGACAAATAAAAGGATTTTTTTTTAATGTGTATATAAAATAAAAGTTGAGATGGCCAGCTAGCACGTTGAAAAACAAACAAATAACTTAGATGTAACTGTTTGCATACGCTATACCTGATGCGAGTGCATGTACTCGGCTATCAATCACCAACAAATTCTTTTGAGATTCTTTCAATGCTAATGTATTCATATTGCATTTTTTTTTTTAGTTTTTATACAAGCAATTATTTCTTTCTTTTGTTTGTACCTAGCAAATGATTCATCAGTCCTTCTAGTGGTAAGCTGATTGTCTGCAGGCTCCATTCATCTGGCTCCAGTTCCTGCACGGGAGGTGCTGTCAACTCACTTGTATCAATTGTGACTTTGGCCACATAGCAACAAGAGTTGGTTAGACCCGGTTCATAGGCCAGTGGGGTTTTCGTCAATAGGATCTTGTCTCGTGGTACAGTATAGCCTGTTTCCTCTTTTAACTCTCGTTGAGCTGCATCTATCGGATCATCCTTGTCTACTAAGCCTACATGTATATGTTTATTTAGTCAACAAGCAGGAAAACGGATGCATGGTTGTTTACCTGACGGGAATTCAATACAGTAACGTTCAATTGCAGGTCTACATAAAAAGCAGGTTATATTTTTTATTTAGAACCGTCTTTTTTTTTTAAACTATTTTTTTGCCGTTGTTACCTATATTGAACAACAAGTAGAATTTCAGGTTTTGGAGTTAACAAAATGGCATGAATATCTACAGCTACATTAGGTGCAGGGTGTTAGTATTGACATGGCAAGAAGAAGAGTAAGCCTGCTTACCGTCTACAGCAGAAGGACTTGGCTTCTTTCGCACACAACGTTCCCAGGATCTTTCGACGTGCTTGTTATCCTTATAGACCAAGCGTTCAAGCTGAATCCAGTTTCCTTCTGTCATGGGAGTGCCAGATGAGCATTTCACGGGAGTTAATGCATATTGTAATGTTTGACGCGACATGAGTAGAAGAGAGAAAAGAAAGTCCCAGGTGGGGAAATTTTAATTACGAAGAGAAGTAGAGCTGTGGTCTCTTGACATTGGGTTTAAAGAAGGACTGACGAAAGGTAAGGACATTACTAATGTCACTTGCATATACCAGAAAAGTGACAGAGAGAGGGCATTTGACATTCTTTTTTTAGTTTGCATATAAAAAAATATCAATTATTTGATATATCACCCCCTTTTCTAACAAGTGTGTTTGTCCCCTTATTATAACAAAAAAAAATCACCCAAAAGCAAAGCAGAAAATCATTATATTTATGCAGACCGTTGCATTTAGACGAATCTGCATTATGCTCCTATTTCAAATCATATACAACAGCTCTTTTATCTTTTTGTCTTTTTCGTCTTTCTCTCTCTTTTCTTTTTTTTTCTTTTCTGCCTCAAAATGTGTGATTTCTTATAAAGAATGTCTAATAATAGTAGAATCGCACGTCCATCATCCGTTACATCCATCAACCATTTTCCTATGAATAACAGACAACGTATCTCTTGTGATTATGAAAAGAAAAAACACAAGAGACCCACCTCGGGCTTATCCAAATCACAATCCATGCATCGATTAGCCTATCTTAGTGACGACGACGATGATGATGAGGAGGATGAAGAACAACAAAGACATCATCGAGCCATACTCAGTCGAGCAACCACTACACCTATGCCAAGACCTTCTAGTTTGATTAAACGATTTTCTTCAGATCATCATCATCCTGGTGTCTTGGTGCCCAAATCATCTCTCACAAGAACAAATTCAGTTAAATCAGCTTCTTCCACTACATCCAATAACTCACCTGCAAAGGCTTCTGCCATGAAACGATCATCTTCACTCATGAACCCCGTGGATTATACAAGTAGTGGCAATGATGAATATCATTATTTCAGATTAGGCCAAAAAGTGAGTGTCCCTAGCATGGCTGTATTTGGCACAGTTCGCTTTTATGGGGAAACAAGGTTCACACATGGCAATTGGGTTGGAATTGAATTAGAGATCAAAGGCAGTGGAAAAAATGATGGCAGTATTCAGGGGTTAGTTTCATTATGTATATATAAATATACACTCACAAAAAAAAAATTTAATTAATCATTTTTACCATTTATAGTGTTCGTTATTTCTCTTGTCCTCAGGATTCTGGTCTTTTCATTGCTGCTAATAAAGTCGTGGCTATCGAAAAACCCAAACGAACCACCCAACCTCCCGCCATCAAAAAAACCATGATGAAGCGTACCACAACACTGCCAGCACCGGCTACACCCGCTCCCAGTAAATCAGCACGTATCGTATCCAACAGTCATTATCAACCTTTACCTACACGTAGTAGTCCTTCCAGTGTATTAAACAAAAAGACCACGCAAAATATACCTTCATCTAAATCTACTCATACTGCCAAACTCAAGAAATCTTGTTCACTTTCTACCGCTGATGGAAACCATGAGCTACCGGTGCGACCCAGCTCCAGCTCCAAAACAACACGTACCGAAGTAGATGAATTGAAGCGCGTATCGGCCTTATTAGAAAAGTCTCGTCAAGAGCAAAAAGCCCTCTCTCAACAGATGGATGGGAAAGAGGCAGCATGGGAACGTTTGGTATCAGCTAAAGAAAGCTACGCATTGCGCGTGCAAGAAAAAGAAGACGAACTGGTGCGTTTAAAACGAGAGATTGCGCAGACTCAATTAGCCAATGAGCAACTCAAGAAAATGAGTAGTGAAAAGGAAGGTGCCTTGTCTCGAGCCAGTATGTCAGAGGCAATGGAACGTCAACATATCAAGGTGATTGAACGTTTGGATTTACGTGTGAAGACTTTACAGGACGAAAATACCAAACTTGTTTCAACTTATGAAAGCAAGCTGCGTGATCATGCAGCAAAGATCGATCAATTGTACAAACAATTGTCGGAACATGATGCATCTACCGCCGCTATCGAGCGGGAATGTGCTGATTTACGACATGTGAACAGAGAGAATTTACGAGCTTATGAAGCTTCCATGCACGAATTACAGCAGGAATATCAAGATACAGTGATTATGAAGGACACACAAATTCAGAAGTTGCAATATATGGTGAATGATTTCTCCAATTGTCTATCTCCATCCTACTCTCCTATACTTCAAGACGATTCTAGATCAAGATTAGAAGCTCAGTTAGACTTGTCCACACAGGAACTGGATCATGAACGCGAATTAAGAAAAGCCATGGCATCCGATATCGATCAATTGAAAGCAGAGATCAAACGACTTCATCGTGCTTCCATCTCATCCAGCTCACAAGTATGCTCCATACGAGACGAACTCGAAAACGAAATCAAGGATAAGCGAAGAATTATGGAGGAAGCCAATGCGGCACTCGAATCACAATCTCGCATCGAAGAGGAAAACGAACGTATTCGTCTCACACATGATAAAACACAGCGTGATTTAGCAGACTTGTTACGTAAGCTTGCATCGATGGAGAAACAGAGAAATACAATGGCTGATGAAGAATCCTTACTGGAAAGAAATCGACAATTAGAATTGGAAAATGAACGTATATTGGAATTACAAAGACAGACAGAACATGAATGTATGCGACTCATGGATGAAATCATGACGATAGAGAAATTGAATGAGGATCAACAAGATGACGATAAAGAAGAGGAAAGAGGAGGTGATGAACGCATGTATAAAAAGGAAATTGAACAGCTGAAATTACAAGTTCTTCGAGAAACGAAAAAATATCAAGATTTGGAAACGGCTAAACAAGTTAAATTGGATCAGTTGAATAAAGAACTATCTGATTTAGAATCTTTGGTTGAAAATAAAGTATTCCATGAAACTGAACTGGAGGAAAGACTGGAAAACGAAAAGAGAAAGGTCAGGTCGTTGGAAGCCAAATTGAAAGAAGAAGACGATCATAAACGAATGATGATGCATAATCCACCTATGTCTCCAACCTCTCCTCAATACCCTTCCATGTTTCAAAGAAACAAGAAAAGATCTTCCTCTACCACTGCTAGTTCATTTACGTTAATGACAAGCAGTAGTTTAGACACTGTATCCGATCATGGTGCTCTCTTAGAAAGTGTCTATTGTGAAATATGTGAAGACTATGGCCATGATGTGATGACCTGTACTGCATTTATACCAATTGAAGACTATGAGCATGACGCTCTACCTTCCTCATCCGTAAGTAAACATTGTCTTTTCTTTTGATCATTCGAAAAATAACTAATGTATTTTCAAACAGTATTACTGTGTTAATTGTGATATATTTGGAATTCATCCTACAGAAGAATGTCCAAATCAAGATGAAACTTTTTAATTTTTTGTTTTTTTGTTTTTGTAATCCCCCCATCCCCCAACACCACCCTCCCCTTATATGTCTATATATAATTTTGCATTACAGTTCGGCTGTTAAATTTTTACCTGTTCTAAAAAATAAATGACAGATGATTGTCGTTTTTTTAAAAAATTACTTTTATCTCTTTCTATCAATTTATGTAATAAAGGTAAGCAGCTAAAATAGAAGTATGATATCAGAGCTGCTAATTTGGTGTTTAGAGTGCTTAAAAAATTTTTGTGGTGATCACTGGTACATACATCTATTTTTCTTGGTCAATTGCCCGTATGTGCTAGTAAAAAGACACGCAGCGCGTATAGGGAGGCTCTGTAACCTTCTGTCGTCACGCGCTCTTTAGGACCTGGTTAACTGTTCAAAAATTTGTCACTGAACGTACAATATTTCTCAAGTTTGGTAACCTTTCTTTTCCAACTGCTACAATTTTATGCGGGTTGGTCTCGACACAAGTTTCTTCAAAGCTTGTATCTCTCTTGCTTTCTGCATCATCTTCAGCTCAATCTATGAAAAACTAATAATTTTTTGTTGGCTACTAATAGTTGGGGAGGGTATCAACGGCAAGAACACCCACATCCACTATCTACAAGAGCTTTTGACTCAAGCAAGCCAAAAGCCAAAAACACTTTCTTTGCTCCGTGTGGCGCTTTTAATGCAATTTAATATGTAAAGCTCCTTATCCACCAACCCAAACGTCCACACCCAAACTCGGTTCTTGGCCGGATGGACGAAGCATATCTTCAAACACATAAGGATGTCCGCGTCAGCGTAAACATACTTATATATACGATAGTATGTAGCATCGCCATCAAACCATACGCCGCGTTGATATAATCGTTCGTCTCCTGGGTAGGATCATCCAGGCCATAAAGCCCAGATGTCTCTAATATACCAAGCTCCAAACCAAGCTCGTCGTCGAAAATCACTCCATCAGCATTGTAAAAGTGCGAAGTAGCCAAATCTTGGCGTTTGAGCTCCTCACTGATAGCCTGCAAGCGTTTTTCTCCTGGTTCGAATTGGCATGTTGGTAGACACTCGGCAACAACATCCATGAAAGGCCAAATTACCCTATAGTTGTAATTGGCCTCTGTTCGGTTTATTTTGGGATAGGCATATACCCTAGTTATATTAATAAAAATGTTGTTAAAAAATGGCCCGAAAATAATAAATTCTCGCTTTTACATAATCATCAAAAAACGTAATAAAATTTTAAGCCTAGAAAGGTCGTTCTCTTGACATCCATCGACCGAAGAAACGCTTCGCGTATTCAGCTTTATCAAAAGCTGCTTACACTGTATTTACCTCATTACTCTGCCTCAGATATACATAATATGAAATGTGATATTAGATAGCAGAGAGATAGTTCTAGTTGGAAAAAAATCTTAAAGTTTTTGACTAGATCAATAAGCAGACATATATTATCGTCTTAATTAGCATTGGAAACAACCTTGACTCAATAGATGGGACATCAACCATAGCGTAAGCATGCCGGGCCTCTTCAAATGCGTTTCTCTACTTTTAGGTCACTAACAAAAAAGATCCGCTCCACGTTTTAATTTTGTCAAAAATATCTTTTGATAAAATTTGGTAAAAACATGTATCTTTTTGAGATACAAGCAATTTATTTTATAGCATATTCGCCCAAAATATTTTTGAAAATGGTAATACCATCTTTATTTTACAACAGATTTGTGGCAAACGGTAGTTGTTCACACAGAAAAATGAAAAGAGTGAGTCAAGTGATTATCAGTTTCAGAATATTAGTCGGTCATGCTACAAATAAAAATTATTTATCAGTGACTACGCAATGTGTAATAACAATTATAACAGATACAGTATGAGAACCCCAAAAATCACGTAGAAATACGTGGTACCTGGAGGATTCATTATCAATAAATTCCATTTGATAGTTGGCTCAGCAGAATCCCCACTTCTTCAGTAAGCATGTTTTTACATCAATAACTTTGAACGATCCCTCTTCCTTGCTGATATTTTTCAATCTCTATTAAACAGGCATTTCTATAAGCAAAGGATGAAACATTAAAAGTGATTAAATAATCAATTATCTCATCCTGACATAAACCAGCTTTAGTTTATAAATAGAATCCATTTACACGCACTTTCGTCTTTTTTCTTATCCTCTCAATACGCCAGAAGGCGTGCCCTTCCAAGTTCAAAGTGCCAGAACATAACTTGCGAAAAGGTGTGTTTCGATTTTTGGTGCGGCTAGACATCGCTGTTTGTTGAGGACTTCAAGTTGGGGTCTCAGCTTTATTAAAAGCTTACATATCGTCTGTTATGGTTTTTATTACAGGCATGTACACAAATACCATATAGGCATCGTCTTAAAATCAAAAGATATAAAAAGGGGCATTAGAAAACATAAGTGACAAAGCCGTTAACCTTTTTTTTAGACGCTTTTGTAAACTTTTTTAGAAGGAACAGTTCTAAAAGACTTTATGCCCTCGTATGAGATGAGATTATCCGAGGGCGCCAAAAGTAGGAAGAGGAGAATTCTTCTTCTGGATCAACAAGCATCCTTGCTCGTGAAACGACCCCCGTTACTGCCAGCATTTGGTCAGTTTGGGCGATTTTCTCCGTCTGTATACCATTCATGATAGCCAAGATTCTGATTCTGATTCCGATACAGCAGCACGAATCAATGGCTACTGGTACGTAAGAAAAAATGTTGTGAGTTCTAGAGGATTAATATCTTTATTAGCCTCGAATACTTGGGGATTTGCTGCCTGACAGATACGGTTTATTGGATTCAGCATCAGATAGCATCATCCTCAATGACTTTTTTTTTCTTGGTAAGCTAAACAAAATAAATTAAGAAGGTGACAGGAAATTAATTACATTTCGCCCTTTTATCTCCTTATTTGACCACAGAGTATGAAATATCTGAAAGAAAGCAGCTGTTCCCAAAGTTTTGACGTCGTTGGCTTTTACAAAAGCTCACAAACAAGTTCCAAGGAAACAGCAGACAAGCTTTTTAGAAAACTCATTGACGACATCACGCATTTCCGACCCAGTGAAGCGAATAATGCGCTGATTCGTTTCGCGAAAGATGTCCGATCAACAAACTTCGAGGTAATTATAGTCTAAGTTTTCTACAAGCGATTTTTTGTCTAAGCCGGAGTAGGTCCTAGAGAGTAGAGAGGCCTATGTTTATTGGTCTGTACAAAATGAGCTCCGCAATGTCTCCAAAAGAGTTCATGCTCTTACACAAGACGAAGAGGATGTCACAGAAGAGATCATTAGAAGACGCCAGAGACGAAATGAGGAGAAGTCTTCTTCTATATCGTAAAGTTAAGCCCATGCCTCTGGCCCTCACAAAAACTTATAGTTTTTACGTTTGCGGCTCCCTGCTGTAATAACAAAACTCTCTTAACAATCAATCATCTTTATAACCTTTGAATACAATTTTATTTATCTTCAGGGTTTTTATCAATCTAAACATATATCATTTTATATCATTTGTGTTGGTATCACTCAATTACTCTATGCAAATAACATTCCATTGTTTGTAATCACTACTGCAGGCAGCAATGTTACAAAACACATAGGATGCACAGACAACTACTTTACTGTGTAAGTGTAGTTACGTAAGTCAACATATGTAGGCATGTGATGACAAAAATCAGGCCATTATTATCAAACTAGTTTCCCCCCTGATGCTCGATTCGTGCTGTCAGTGGTTTGCAAATTTCTTAAATTTGCAAGCGAAAAAAAAAAGGAGACGGAGTTTTTATAAGAACCATTGACAGCAAAGCTTAATAAACTTATTGATTAGTATAAAAGTCTGGGAGGAGAAGAGTGTGTGTGTATGGGGGGTTTGGCTGGATGCTTGTTTTATGCAATAATATACAAACCCCGAACGCATATAAATATGATGCTTCTAGTAATGGTTACATAAAAGAGAACATCACTCTCTTACAAAAATAATACATATATAAGTTGAGCTCGTGTGTTAAAAAACAGGATAATTCAAGAAAAAAGGGAGATGGGGGGAGATAAGTTTAATAACAATGAAAACGCCATGTGGGGGACCTTACGTAGTTTATGATCCAAAAAGGTATAAGATGATTTCATTTTATGCAGGTGATTGTACAACAATGGCTGGTGGATCTTCTTTCAATTCAGGCGCAGCTGGAGGATCAATCATAGGAGGACTATTTATATAAAAAAAAAGTAAGATAACAAGACAAAGTAATGAAAAAGGAGATATGTTTTTTTACTACCTTGGCCGTCTTCCCTTGTTTTTATGAGCTTCCTGTACTTTGGCAGCAGATGGATGTTCCATAGGAGCCAACAATTCAAAACTACACAGCAATTCTTCATTGATACTCATGATAGCACCAAAATTATCGAATTCACCGCAATAATTAGGAGCACTAAATACGGTAACCAAAGTACGTTCGTTAAAGAACTGATAACCATCTTCGACAACCATATGAGCTCGACAGACCAAATCTAAATCATGCTTGGCCAAGAATTCATTGACGATCTTTTTACCAAAGCAATAAGAAACCCCTCGTTCATTATCTTCCCATTCTATGGAGGTATCACTGGGATCCGACCAGAGCAAATCATTGAGGAGACCATATTCAGGCACGTCAGTAGGGCGCATGATGTTACGTACATCATCCATGCTATGCAAAGAGGGAGACAAGCCACCATGAACACAAAAGATCTTACCGGCCACCAGAGCAGCAATAGGCAATGTATTAAACACATCGACAAATGTTTTCCAAACCTTTGTATTTGTTCTTCTTTTACATTCGTCATAGAAACCATAAACTCGTGTCACATTAGCGCATTCGTGGTTTCCTCGCAACAAGAAAAAATTTTCGGGATACTTGATTTTAAAGCAGAATAACAAGAGTATGGTTTCTAAACTTTGCTTTCCCCTGTCGACATAATCACCCAGAAATAAATAATTGGAATCAGGAGGAAAGCCACCCTAAAAAGAAGAATGGTTTTTTAGCAATAGTCTCCCCCTATTCCCTTTTGTTGCTGTGATAATTACACGAATTATGTTTTTACCATTTCAAATAGTCGAATTAAATCATGATACTGGCCATGTATATCACCGAGAATCTTGACGGGTGGGTTCAATTCAATTAAACTCTATTTATCAAACAGAAGGGAGTTATTACTTATACTTGAAACACATGCGTCCTACTAATAACCGCACTTACGGGCTGACTGAGAAATAATTCTTGTGCTGCTCGACAAATAGCTACAATCTCTGAATTTCGAAAGCAAATAGATTTCGGCACCTTGTTTTTCACTCCTACATCCAATAAGCGACTAATACACTCATCGATATCCAAGTTCCAGCCAATCGAACGGATCGAGGTGGCCGTTAATTGATTTTGCGAAGTAAATGTAAGCTGGTTACTATCACTGGTGGGGCTATAAGGAGGAGAAATAGCACCTCCGTTACCCGTAGTATTCTTAAACGTATTTTGTGCTGTGGTAATATTCGCAGGTGCTTTATTTCTTTGAATGCTGGCATTGACAAGAATAGAATTAACTGAAGTGGCGGTCGCAATCGACTGTTCATTGTCAGGGACGTCTCTCACTATACTTGGTCTATTATCTTTTCTCTTTTTGGAAGGAACGTTACCCATTGTTTATATCAAAAAAAAAAGAGAGAAAAGAAAGAAAAAAAGAAAAAGAAAAAAAGGGTGAGAAGAAATACAAGTTTCTTCTGTTACAATAGGGTTGGATCACGTGGGAAAAAAAGCCTATAATGATGCTTGACGATCTGTAAGTGTATTACATACATGTCTAATTAGAGCTTTTGCCTTGTTGCTGGAATGATACATTTGCCTATCTGATATGATTTCGTCTCGTCCTGGTCCCATCATGACTGCCTCGGCTATGGTGGGTTCTTCAGGCTCCTGTATATTGGTATGGTGAATAAGCGGTGAAGGTAGACACAGAATGCCATATTCATTCATGTCTTCGGGCGTATCTCTATCCTCCAAATTCTCTGTATATTCAATATGTTTAAACATGTATTGGTCAAAATAACATGTGTTTTGCTGACAAATATATTTGTCATGAAATTTCTGTACTGGTGCTAATAAAGTAGATGGCACTTTTATATTGGCATTCAGGTATTCCATAATATCCATCAAAACACTCGGCAAGTGTATTTCATCACCTGCCTTTAGGCACAAAATAAGATATCCCCATATCAGCGAAAAGGGCACCTTTGGATGTATTTCATGCTGAAAGGCTCGTTTTCTTTTCCGTATTTCAAATGCTTCCTTGCAGATATCGACAATATGTGTAGGTGTTCCTTTACACTCCAGTAAAAAAGTACAAAGTAACGGTTCTAGCACACGATTGTCACACAAGAGTTTATCAAAATTTAATCTAACCAACAATTGGTAAACGCTCATTGTCTTTGTATATCTTGCCTTTTTATCGGTAGCTACTTCTGGTGTGTGTGCTGCTATACACAATATATCATGAATAAAACTAGGTGCCTCCGGTTGTTCTGGGTGAAGATATTCAGAGCACATAAAGCGAGAATAGACAGACCATGCCCTGGTTTCCCAATCCGTACGATAGGAGACATCCACAATAGGTATTTGATTAAATGCAACCCAGCACAATTGCATCACAACGCAAGGTGTGGATTCATTCACTGCATCTTCCATCGCTTTATACACTTGCCAGCCATATTCATACTGTTGGTTCATCATAGCCACGTAAATCATGGTGTTGTCATTCTCTGTACTCTGTCGATCCATCATGAACTTTTCCGTCTCGATATTCAATTGTGCAAAAGCCCAATCAAACGGGCTGTTGTACTCTGGCTGTGTCAATACATCCAAACTATATATTCGTTTTGTTTCATAAACTTCTTTTTCGCGTGCCCAGTGCGTATTGTATCTAGATTGTGCAGCTTGATAAAACATCCAAAGTCTGAATTGGTCCGTCTCGGTAACGGATTCCATCAATGGCATCTTGATGCGAAGAGGAGGTAAATCGTTGGGTGCGGTTGGGTTAGCAATGTCTAAATACGGTTTGCCGTATTCCAAAAGTAGTTTTTGTGCTTCCATGATTTGCTTGGGGTCCTGCATCAAATGAAGTAACACGGCAGTACGGTAACATTTGGTATCCCATGCCTTCCTTCTTAGCGTATACATGGCTTGTAAAGCGAGTGACACATAGCCTTTATCTACCAGCGCACTCACCACTGATAAGTGGGCATCCGTCTTTTCAAAAAGAGAAGAATCAGCCTGTATTCTTACAATTAAATGTAAAAAGAGACTTACCTGTAACGTATGTCCCGTTTCCACTACTTTAGTAAACAGACGCCATAAGACAGAATTGTAGATATTTGAATTTCCTTCTTCTTTGGGAGTGAATTCATCAACTATTTTGGATATATTGGGATCACACAAGGATTTAATGATTTTGGAATAAATTCCAGTGATCTGTGAACCATCGTCTTGATCGATTTTTTCTTGGGCCATGTTTAAATACTCCAATGCCTCTTGGAGGACTTCTACAGCGTGCTTAACATTCTCTTGATCGAGTAATTCAGATACTTGATTGCCTATCTGAATACTACTCCTTCTTCGGTTATGATCTATAGATGGCGAACTGTCTATTGACGAAGATCGACTACTAAAACTCCTATCATCTGCCTCTTTAAAGTCTTCTTGTTCGGGCATGATGCCCTTGTTGTTTTGATGCTGGTAAGTCGTCCATCCTTCAAAACTATTGGCAATAATCGGCGGTGGTCTTATTTCAGCATATCTTTGATTGTTCATTGTTAAGGAAAAAGAGAATTAATTATTTGATAATTTTTTTTGTTTTAGTTCTTTTTATTATTAAAGGTTTCATTAGTTTCTTTTCTGTCATTTGTGGAGTTTTAACGATAACGATCAGTGCGTTTCTTTTTATGTTCGGGAGATCCTCGGTCGCTCTGTCGTCTATGCTCACTTGATCTTTTACTTGGTCCCTCTCTGCTGCGCTCACTTGATCTTTCTCTGCGACGCTCACTTGATCTTTCTCTGCGACGCTCACTTGATCTTTCTCTGCGTCTCTCGCTTGATCTTTCTCTGCGACGTTCACTTGATCTTTCTCTGCGATGCTCACTTGGTCTAACCTCTCTGTGACGTTCACTGTCTTTACCTATGTGATGTTCATTATCTCTTTCTTTACAATTTTTGCTGTCTCCACGATGTTCATTTGAGCCATCTGTTGTGGTTCTCCAATTGTCAGACCGCTTCTGATCATAATCAATCCGAAGTTTCCCATATGGATCTCGAAAGGGTCTATCTCTGGCACCAAATCTTAATTGACCACTTTCTTTCTTTCCACCATACCCACCACCCAGTCTCCTGGGTATCCAATTACGCATAGTACGGCTCCTTTCATAGTCTACAAGAATTACGTGGTCATCTAAAACAGTTTCGTGTGCGTATTTGTAGGCTTCACGACATGATGCTGTATCTGCAAAAGTGATGAATGCATAGCCTTGTGATAAACCAGTTACTTTGATTGCAAATGTTGTTAATAAGAAAATTTTTGATAAGATAAAAAAAAAGACAACGGTTACCATTATTACGGATAAGTTCGACCGTGGTTACAGTACCGTACTTTTCAAAGAAGGGCTTGAGAGTTAGCTCTGTTGTATCGAAATTCAATCGACTGATAAAAAGAGTGCAATTGAAATCGGTCTTTAAATGCTTGGGTGGTCTATCTATTTTTGGGGGGTGTAAACAATAAAACAGAAAAATGATGATAGAAAACAACTTACAGGTGGAACGAGTGGCTCTAGCAATAGCAGCATCATGCGGATGAATATCTGTACCGTCAATAGAACCCACTTGTATAGGATCATATTCTTTGGAATACCACATATGAAAAACTAATAATAAAAAAAAAATGTGTCGGGTATAAAAAAAAAAAGTATAAGCCACGTGAAGTTTTTTCTTGTAAGTTTTTATGATGTGGGCAGAGGATCCCGTTGGAGTGTGTGCGTGTGAGAGAAGTACGGGGCCGCAGTTTTAATACGAGCAATTTTTTGAAATATTTTTTTTCCTTCTCTCTCTAGTCTAAACAATGGTTAAAAATAAGGGAAAAGTACTGTATTGAATGAATAGTGAATGCTCGACCCATGTAGATTAAACAAGCATTTTTTTAATTTATAGGGTGGTAAATCCAGAAGAAGAGGAAAGAACGACACTGAAAACGATAAGCGTGAACTTGTCTTCAAGGAAGAAGGCCAAGGTTAGATTATTTTTTTTAAAAAAAAATATTGAGGATCCTCTCATTGACAAAAAATATATATAGAATATGCTCAAGTTCTCAAGATGTTGGGTAACGGTCGTGTCGAAGCTCAATGTTTCGATGGTGTTAAACGTCTAGCACTTATTCGTGGTAAATTACGTAAGAAGGTTTGGATTAACCAGGGTGATATTGTCTTATTGTCCTTGCGTGATTTCCAAGATGAAAAGGCCGATGTCATTCAACGTTACAACCCTGATGAAGCCAGACAATTGAAGTCATACGGTGAATTACCCGATACCGCCAAGATTAACGAAACCGATAACAACTTTGGTGGTGAAGAAGACGACGAAGTTGAATTCGATTTTGATATTGATGATGTAAGCTTTATATTACTCTTTATTATACTCTTATTAACTTTTTTATTCTCTTGATAGATTTAAACGCATTGTACACCAAACATTTTTTATATGTTGATTTTTTTTTTTTTTACCTCTATTCGAAAAAAAAAAAAAGACTAGAATTTTATTTATACAAAACAAATGAATAAAAAAAAAACAATAAAAAAACACACGGTATTATTGTATCTTGGTCTTTGTCTTGAAAGCTTCATCTATATGCTGATAACTTTGGTACACCAACATCAAGGGCACCTATTGTTAAAATAAATGAGTCTATGGCAGTCCTCGGTATGATTATGTCAACTCACAATAATCCAAGGGCTATTAAATGCAATAAAGTATATGTAAAAGTAAATCGGGCTGGGATCACAGTGCACAGCTTGTGGTAAATCCATCAAAAAATACAACGAGCAAGAAAATATGTGGCATAAGGATGCAACCAATTGAAAGAAGTACTGTTTATTAGATCCACGCAAAATAAACCAACCTGTCAACATACAAAGTGGTCCCCATACAAACTAGACAATTTCTGTTAGCATCCATCCAGTGCTCTATGCACACAAGTGTCTATAATACTCACCACCGTCATGACTTCCAGCGTCAGTAATAATTCATCTGCTGATAAATACCGTGAATCGCCATGAGCATATTCTTTCCAAAGTTCAGCCAATACGTCACTTTGTCCTGCAAGTGTATGTCGATGCCATAACCAATATGATTCGAATCCTAAATGCAATATGCCAGACACACAAAACCAAGTAAACCGACTCACTGAAGTAGTCTTTTTGGAAAAGGCAGTACCTGTAGTTATACATGCTGCCATCAAACAAGTCATCAATACTCCTGCTGTCACTAATAGTTGGAGCGTCGATCGTTGATTAGGCACATAATTAGGAATGTCGAGTGTTGTAGGATAATAAGGATGCGACATTATTTATTTTACAAGAAAAAAAAAAAAAAAAGAAGGAAAGTATGAGGTGGGGAGTTCAAAGAACAGACTCTCCTGGTTTCACAACGATATTCGGTTGTTCATTCAGGACCTTGATAGCTTGTGTTAATTTGTCCTCCTTGACCATGATATAATCTGTATCATACGTGCTAACGACAAATACAGGAATCTGTTCATCTTTCAGGGGAGACACAATTCTAGCTAAAATACCCACAAGTGCAAAATCCATTTGCGCATCGACTTGAAACATACGCCAACCATCCTCTGTCGCTATAGCTGGATCGCTTATGCTATACTCACTGGGCAGAATAATTGACAGCTCAGATTTGGTTTTGGAAATAGTATACCATGGTGCCTTCAGAATCTCGGCTGAAACTTCATGTTGACGTTCATATTGGTATATAGTAAAACACTCGGGCAGAAACTTGATTTGAATGGTCGCCATTTGCAAAGTAAACTAATTCCCAAATCACAAAAAAAAATAAAAAAAATCAATGTCTTTTATAAATGCTCCGAGTTTGACTTTCTTTTACGTAAAAAGTTTAATGACACAATAGCGTTTGCGTAACATGAACCGAAATGGTAATATCCACTCTCAACCTTACAGTAGCATGTCGCTTTACAAAACGTATTCTGACAACCACACAATATATCTGTCACCATTTTGTGTTTCTAACCATACAAAAATGTTGTTATAAGCTTGTTTATAAAGCAGAATCAGCTCATCAGCCAATCACATGCTCAATTCAACCAGGTCAGCCCAAATTCAATCAGTCACTTTGAATTTACACCAAAAAAAATATATTATATAAAAGCTTGTATCGTTTATCTATTATACCAAAGCATTAATAACAATAATAATAAAGTGTCAATGTATTCATACCCGCCCGAATATTTGCTTCACCCTGTTCCTGTTTTAGCTTTATACGGTTTAGCAAACACAGATGAAACTAATCTACTTGTCGATGTTGAACCCACAGAAACTACGGGCTCACCATCTCGAAGAGACGCCACTTCAAGATCAGGACTTGCCAATGCTTTGCTAAGCATCTTTACAAGTAAACCTGAATACACTTTGTATGAAGCAACCCGTTACATTTCCACCAGTCATGCCCCTCCTTTTAGAGTCATTACTGTTTCCAAGGTAAGACCCTTTTTTCATTCCTTATAACAAAACGCGTATATCTGATACATAACTTTATTCCTGTAGGACTATGTATTACCTCAGAAACAACAAGCATTATCACCCAACTTGCCACCACCTCATTCTAATTTATCACCTTTATCGCCTGATTCACCGTTATATCCTGATGGTGTCATGTCACCGCTTTGGGTGAAAAAGCACCTTTACTCCCCCAGCGTCATGGTTGGCTTTTATGACTTGTGGGAGTGGCAGTCCGAACCTGGAAGTACACCTCGACCTAAACGAGAGACGGGCCCTTTAGCTTCTCAAGTTCTCTTTGATCCTGCCGAAAGAGAGCACGACCATAATTTATCTGTCGAAATCAACTTAAGACGGTAAAAACATGGATCCAGTCCCTACTCTCAATTTTTTATTTTTGTATTGTACTCATTGTTCTCTTTATATTAGTAAATACTTTCAAGAGAAAGGCATCAAATTTGCCGCGGTGATTATTTTAAAGCAAAGATATTCAGGTAGATATGATCACACTCACCCACTAACGATGCAAAACAAACTAAACCTCTTATTAAAGATCAAGCAACAGAAGAAAGATTATCTTCGATTCGAAAGCAATGTGGACTTGATGTCAAAACCTCCTTCTTTACAGTAGCTCCAGGTACATCTACCGAACTTCAGGACTTTGTGAACAATCTTTATCGAGCATTATACGAACCCGCTATTCAATTTTACAATAACCGTTTGAAGAAAATCCGTAAAAAGAAATCCAAATTGCCATCACCTTCCATGGTACCTCGTGTCATGCCAGACTTATCATCTACCGACCCTCAACCATTATCCATCACAGGTTGGATGCTTAGATATGACTTTAAAGCGGCATTTTTTCAAGAGGTGAAACAAGAGATTGATGGAGCTCTCAAGTAAGTTTTTTTATTTTCTGTTTGGAGATCTTTATAGAGTGAAAAAAGAAAAAGCTAAAAAGAAAGACCGTTTTAGGTCTTATGAAGCTGCATACAATGTTATTTCAGATATGCTGGCACCCACATCTTCCATTACAATGGGGCATGTTAATTTACAAGTACATGGAAAGAGATGGAAAGAAGCCCGTACTTTAGCGGATTGCATCAGTGTCAAGATCTGTAAATTTTATCTTTACATGAATGATCCAACTGCTGCTTTGGGCCAATTGAACGGTCATTTACACATGTTTCAATCGTATTCTCCTACATGGGGTATGGGCGAGCAAACATTTGAATATTGGGCTTGGCTATCTCAACAGTGAGTATTCTCTATATGTGTAAAATATCTCATATCTCATTCATTTTTTTATTTCATTTGTAAAAGGTATCGAATTTTCGCAGATGTTATTGATGCGGCCATTCATGCAGGTTATAAAGTTCCTGTCCCTACCGCTTATTTAACTTCAGCAAGCGGCACACCCGGCAGCCCTCTATTAGGTAACGCACCAGGAGGTATCACCAGCTCTAGTGGCTGTAACCCCGGTGCGATTCTTCAGCATCCAGGTTTTTACTACCATTTGGCAGCCATGTGTTGTGCCGAACGTCGACGCCGATTCCTCGAGCTTGAAAGAGCCGATGCAACCCCAACATCACCAATTTTTAACGCCGAGAAATCAGTTGATCATTCCAGTTTAACGATCGAGTTATTAACCAAGAGTTACGAACAATTTAAGCGATATCGAAATGGACGTATGACACTTTACTTGGCAGCGGAAATTGCGGGAACTTATTACGAGACGGGTAAATTTGAAATGGCAATCAAGTTTTTCGAACGCATTGGAAAGACGTATCGTAAGGAAAAATGGGATATGGTTTTGACTTCCATCTTGCGATGGTCGTTGCGATGTGCTAAAGAATTGGGATCATGGGAAAAAGCGATTGAATGTTTGGTGGAGCTCTTGTCGGATAATCTACCCATGGCAGAGAATAAACGTATAGATATACAAAAGGAATTATTTGATGTATTGACCGTACATCCTGCTGCCAATATGGAAGATCATCCACCACTCGTGATTCAAATGGATCAAATCAATGCTTTTATTTCTTGTCATGTTCAAATCAAGAAGCCCACCAACTTTGTAGGAGCTCCTGTCGAATATCAAATCACACTCAAAACAGATAAATCGTCTCCTCCAACACCATTTCGCTTCAATACCGTCAAAATTATGTTCAATGATCCTCAATATAACGTTGTCTTGAAGGACAGTGGTGTAGAGACCGAACATAAATCTATTGAGTGGATGGATTTCTCCAACAAATTAACACAAATCACAGAAGAAGGGGATTATATAAATTGGTTTTCGGCCGAGTCTGATTTACGCGTTTGCAAAAATCAGACCAAAGTATTACAAGGATCTGTCATCCCTCGTGATTGTGGCGAGCTCAAGGTATGTCCGTTATATCACGGATCATGGACCTTGTTGCAACTTACTGATATAATCTTTTTTATGGTTTAGATTATGGCCGTCTCCCTCAACCTCATTTCACCACATTGGCAAGTAGAACTTAATTATGCACTCGATAAAAATTCAGAAGATCAACCCGTCACACGAAGAAAATGGCTTGAAGTTGCAGCAGGTAAAGAAAAAAAAAAAGACATATGCTCAAAACGGTTGTTGACGATCTTTTCAAAAAAAAAAAAAAAAAAAAAAAAAAAAAAAAAAAAAAAAAAAAAAAAGATCAACATCCTGTATTTAAAATTATCGAAGGTCGTGGGTACCTATCATCTGCTAAGTAAGTATAGCCTTTTTTTACTGTCCCCTTTCACAAACTCAACATCTTGCACAATAGTATCATGCAAAAGCCTCCAAGTATAGATCTCAAATTTGATCATGCTGCACCTGCATTACTAGACGAACTTTTCAAGCTCGATGTGGTCATGACTAGCTCAGAAACAGAACCTGTGGAAGCAACATTATGTGCAGAAATAAAATATTCTGAAGGAGCAGGTTCGATCTACAAGACAATAATATTACCATCCATTCAGATATTAATTTGTTTTGTTAGTTTTAGAGGACTATATCGCTTTTACCATGGAGGATGATAATGAAGATATTGGTGCTATTAAAGAAACAAGTGTTGGTAGAATTGAACCCGGACAGTCTGTTACTAAATCTATTTATCTTCACGGTGGAAATGTAACAGGTTCCCGATTAATTAATATCACCGTAAGTATCAAAAGACCAAAAAGGATACTATATGCTGACAATGGTACTCGCATAGGTAAAATATTCTATTGTTGGTAAAGATGCTTCTTTGCCTGTGGAAAAAACAGAGTCACTTCGTATTCCTTTTATCACACCGTTTGATGCCAGCTTTGAACTATGTGCCCAAAGCGAAAAACTTGAGCCTTCCATTTCACCTGACCTCGAAAAATCAGAGAGATGGCTTATGGTGGCAGCCATCCGATGTTTCTCAACTTGGGATTTAGATATAAAAAATGTTCAACTGCAAAAAGATGATACTTTAAATCAACATACGTCGCTGTCTTTGATTTCAAGCATGGATGATTTTGATAATCAACGTAAAAAAAACAACATTTGTTCATTGATCAAACACCTTTTTGCTCACTTTTTATTTTATATATAGAATGGAAAACGGGACATGTGTACAATGCAAATTATCTATTTAGACTAACCACAACAGATATTACAGAAACACCATCCGCTATTCCTGCTGGTACGATCGAAATAAATTGGAAGAGGTAAAAAGTGAACTTGTTAAACATACCTATATTTTGCTAATTTATTCAACATAGATCCGGGATCGACGATAAATACTATAAATCACTTATCCGTTTACCTTCCATTCAATTTCAAAAACAAGGTCTTGTGGTTTTAGCAGGTAACTTCATCCATTTTTTCCTCAACAATTTTGTTCTAGCCACTCATTCATTTATAAAAAAAAATGTACAGAAACTCCTTCTGAAATTTACCTAGGAGAACCGTTTACGCTTTCATTCACGATTTACAACCCTACGGAATATTTAGCTGAATACACAGCCTCTGTCGAGCTCAGTGAAGCGTTTGTTTTCTCAGGTTATAAACAACTCAAGAGCCGTGTTTTACCTCTTTCTAGAATAGCTTACCAGTATACTTGCTATCCCTTATTGGCTGGCAAAGTAAAGCTGCCTCGACTTAAAGTCATGGCCTCTCAACAACAAGGCCCTGAAAAAGAAGTACCTGTGGAAATTGTGGGCAGTGGCGTGTCCATTGCCCTAGACAACGATTTACAGCCAAGGCAGTCGAATCTGTCCGAACCAAACATGCCCATTTTGGCCTTTGTCAATGCAAAGCGAAAATTTTAATAAAAGGAAAAAGGAAAAAGAGCATAATTTGTTATTTACAACGGATTTTCTTATACAATTGAGCTTAATACATTCAATTAAAATGAGTCGTGACTTGTTCCATACGAATATATAACTCTTTGGGGGGGGGGGAGACCTAGGGAAGGCACTAGTCTATCCGGTGGTTTTTATTGGAGCCAACCTGTCTTCCTTGTTCTGAAAAGACTGTTGGCAATCAAATAAACTCACTGTAAAACGTGACATTTCATTTGTCCTATTTTCAGACAGGTAACGGAGGATTATTTGATACTGAGTTTTTAGCTTTGGATCTTTTCGAGAACATGATACAAAAATAGCCAAATTTTAAATAGAATTTTACGTGTTTGTTTGCTACGATCACTCTGCTATAGACTGTTATCAGACCAAGATAATACTTTTTCTTTACATACATCTTTTAATTCGAGAGAATAGACTTTTTTTTTCTTTTTTTTTTTGTCAAAATTACAGGTTCGATACATTGATTTTCTGCCACCCAACGTTTGCTGACTTTTATTATTTTTCCTTTTAAGAATGAAATTTGGAGCCGAAATCAATTCAAAAACAAAAGAGCCTTGGAGAAGTTCTTATATTCAATACGATGCTCTCAAAATTAAGTTAAAGCAAGAGGTATGGTCCGAGAAAGATAAGTCCGACTTTATCACTCTCATCGAGGCCGAATTAGCCAAAGTGTACAAATTTGTTGAAATACGACTACAAGATTTACTGACTCGCACCGACTATTGTGACTCGGTCCTCAAAGAATATAAAGACTTGACAACCATTGAACCTACCACTTACGACTCTGTAGCTGACAGTTTGGCCGAAATCCTCATTGACGTTGATGACCTTGCCAAATTTCATGAACTCAATCTATCCGGATTCGATAAAATCGTCAAAAAACACGATAAATGGCTTGTGGGCGGTGACTTGAAGTCCAAATACTATGGTCCCATGTTGGAGGCTTACCCATTAGATAAACAACGTTTCGATGTCTTGATCGTTCGTATCTCGAAAATGCATGATATATGTCGACTTTCCGGAAATGCAAGATCAACAAGTGCGTATGGTCAAGGCGGCGATCAAACTGCATTTGAAAGAGCTACAAACAAATATTGGATTCATCCGGATCATATTACAGAGGTAAAGGCAATGATACTTTTGCATCTTCCTGTGCATGTCTTCAATCAAAAGAAAGAATATGAATACACAGATGCCGCTGTTTCAAGTGTATATTATGACAATGAGGATTTCGAATTATATCAAGAAAGACTTGAAAGGAGTAAAGGTGCAGAGGCGATTCGAATCCGATGGTATGGTCAAAGCAACGAGCTCAATGACGACGTGTATGTTGAAAGGAAAACCCATCATGCTGCGTGGCTGGATGATAAATCTGTAAAAGACAGATTTAGACTAAAGGAAAATCAGGTCAATGCTTTCGTTGATGGTTCTTATTCAGCTGACGACTTCAAAAAGGATCTGGAGAAGAAGGGGAAATTGGAACAGTTGTCTATTGAAGACAAACACTTCGTATGTCAAGGTATTCAAGAATCCATCAAACAGAAAGGGCTTAAACCTATGTGCCGTGTCTTTTATAACCGTACCGCATTTCAGTTTCCTGGTGATCAACGTTTAAGAATCAGTCTAGACTCTAATTTGAGCTTCATTCGTGAAGATCACTTGGATGGTACAGCAAGACGTCAGCTTCCTAATGGAGAACATAACTGGAGAAGGATGGATGTTGGTATAGACCATCCATTTCGTAAATTGAAGGACACAGATATATTGCGATTTCCTTACGCCATTTTAGAAACAAAGATACAAAGCCATTTGGGTCAAACAATCCCAGTATGGCTCTCTGATTTATTGGACAGTCATTTAGTTCATGAAGTGCCTCGATTCTCTAAATACATACATGGTGCAAGCCAGCTGTTTCAAAACCAAGTGTCTACAAAGCCATATTGGTTAGAAGCTCTTCATCAAGATATCAGAAAACCGTTTACAGCTAATGTAGGACTTTCAAGATCACAAAGTTTCAAGCCCTTGTTCAACGGACGTCATCGAAGATCAGTTGCTTATGATACAATGGATGAACCAATCTATACAAAACAAGAAGAGTCAGCAGGAAGATATCAACAATTTGACAAATTATTCTCCCCTTTCCGTTCACGTACAAATAGCAAGCAAAAATCTAATATCCCATACTTAGCCATCAATCTATCAAACAATCCAATTCCACCCGCCAAAGATAAGAAATCAATGGATCTAATCTCGAGATTTTGGTCCGTCAATAGGTTTTCGGATGGTGTAAAAAAGACGGATTCAGACTTATTAAGGAGGAGAAAGAGTGGATTCAAGCTGGACCCCAAGGCATTTTTTGCCAACGAACGTACCTTTATGTCATGGTTACACTTCTGTGCTTTACTGTTGACTATTTCTTTAAATCTATTGAACTACGGTGATAGAATATCCAGACTTGTAGGCGCTTTTTTCATTATCATATCATCCATCATTTCATTGTAAGTACTATCATTATCATAGGCGGCCCTATTTTATTAATCATTATTTCGTAAAGTTATTCTTTGATAAGATTTCAATTAAGAGCATATCAAATGAGAACAGGCCGCTCCTTTGCAAATATGGAAGACATTGTAGGCCCAGCTGTTTTATGTGTCCTTCTTGTCACAGCTTTAGGTATCAACTTTTACCTCAGGGTTCCCTTGATATTTTCATCAAATGAGATTGCCGTTACCAACACAACTAAATAGTATAATAATTCCATCACAGAATAAATAAAAAATTAGAACCTGTATATTTTCAAACCAAATATTTATCATTCTTTATTAAACGAGCAGGAATTAAAATTACTGTTGTATAATTGGTAAAATGCTTCAAATCACGTCCTTAACCAATCAAGGATAACATCAGATCATGACATTTACTAACGATGGATATTCAAAATTACCAAAACGGGTAGAAAGATAGTTCTACAGAAACAGAATGACTTTAACATTGCGACATAGAATTAAATATAGCTTCCAAGAACTTTAATCGTCAAACATGCGTCGATTCTGCAGGGTCCTTTGAACTCTTAAAAAGCGAATATATTCAAGTATCCTTTATTACTGCTTTTATCGATATCAATAATCATCGTTAGCCAAGTGTTTGCAATCGACCCGTATATATTTATCCAAAATGATGTGCTTGTAAAAAAAAAATGCTATCTCCCAAACTTATTTTTGCAATCAAAGTCGTTTGACTTATTTCCACATGACCGATCACACTGGATACCTCCTATTTATTGATTACTGATGTAACTAGCTGCTTCATCCCCCCACTCCTTCTTTTTTTATTACAATCAAATACAGCTGATCTATCATTAAAGCCTGTCACTATATATAATGACCCTTTGAATTATTTAAAGAATTTATTCTTATTCATTTTATTTAATAATATGTCTATTAAACAATTAATTCAAACAACAGTGCGGTCTGGAAAATACCAATATCCTAAAGCAGTATACGCAGGGTATACATGTACTGTATTGTATAACCAAAGTACAAGATGGATATCACACAATGTAACGTTTCAAAACATCGAAAATTACCATCAGCAGGATTCGTTTTTGCTTCAAAGCCAGCTTATAACTTCTGATCATAATGCCTTAAACTGCTCCATATGCCATCAGTCATTTACAACATCTTATTATCCATTATCTTTTAAATCGAAAAATTCGTTAAAAGATGGAACATTTGTATGTGTGGGCTGTAGAAGGTAATCAAGTTCCGCTTTGATGCAATAATTGAAAAATTAATGCCGTTCTTTTTATTAGGTTTTTTGGTCAAATTATTGATAATAAACAAGACATATGGAAAATGATCGCAGTTCTACTTTCTGTCCCCGAAAACAATAACTCTGGAGATGACAGAGCACCCACTGTATTGCAGCAGTTCAACTATAATCAACAATATGCCCTGAATTCTGTTATAACGAAACAAAATGCCAAAGGGTTGAGAAAAAGAATGAAAAAAAGATGTGTGAATAAATACATGAAATGGATGGCCGAAGATGATGCAGATTTTCTCTGCGATTGTGAAATACCTACACATAATGAACTCATGGATTTAAAAAAACAGAACACTGTTTGTGCTATAAGTGGTATACCTGGCACTTGGAACCATACAGATGAAGATTTGTTCAAATTAACTATTGATCATAAAATCCCTGTTTCAAAAAACGGTGCATTTGGCAAAGACAACCTGCAAGTAACACTAAAACCAATAAACTTTCTGAAAGACAGTGAGAGCAATTCTGAAACCTCAAGGTATATAGCCAGCCTGCGAAAAAACTATCGCCGTTTATTTAGTATATAAAACAGATCTATTGCTCGATGATGTATTTTATCTATTGCTTGTTTTTTTTCAAAAAAATAAAAAATCAAATCTTTTCATCAATTAAACAATCAATTATCCTATTCTGACATAAACTACGAACTTGTTTTTCGCCATCTTTTAATAGCAGAAAGAGAATGACTTCCTCATACTTATTTTTGTTGTTCAATCTATTCTTTTTTTTTTTTTTTTTTTTTACTTGCAACCATAGATATATATGCGTTTAAAATCTTTTCACATGCGACTTTGACATTGCTCCGCGCGGGTTTTATTAAGGATTCGAAGATGAAAATGACATTATTTACAGTCAACGGCTTAATCAAAGGCAATTTGTAGATTTAAAAAACCAATGCCGTCAACATTTTCATGTAAGATTTTGATAACATCAATATATAATTTAAGGTGTTATTTAATGATAAATTGCTTCCTTTCAAAGTCTCAAAAAACTCAAACCGCCAAATGAATCTTTTTTATTTTACGACAATTAAACACTAAATATTCGATGATGCGTGCAAATACACTATTTTGTGATCATTAAACCTCTTGAACCTTTTCCTCAGAAATAGCACTTTGAGGGCCGCCAGACATACGTGTCCAAACATAATCTTGAGCAATTGAAGTAACAGCCATGCGAATGATATCAACCATCTTGTCCTCTACCCACTCATTCTCTTCGTAAGGAATATCTAACCAACTTAAAGATAAAGACTGAGAATATGTTTTGAACTTAAGATTATGCGTGGGATCGACCATTAAAATAATAAATGAAAGTTGGTGAGTTTCAGTGTCATCTTCATCGATAGGCGCCATAATTATTTTAACGGGTTGAATAGCCATAAAGACAGGGCAGTTGATGACAGGTACAGCCCCAGATTGAGGATTATAGGATTCGTTCTTTTCGCTGCCTGCAGGCTTAAAGTGTTGTTTGATAAGGTGATCAATATTAGCCTTTGCAAGTTTTGTACCATCGACCAATGAGTCGCACATGTTTAAGTCACGATGGGAGGGATCCACTGATTTTTTATCATCACTGTCTGGGTTACGTACAATGACTTGTCCTGTCTCTGTATGCTCCATGACCCGTGCAAATGCACGGTACACTAACGCCTCCAATCCTGTATATCCAACCATGTCGTAAGCTAACCAAACCTCTACCAGCTCGTGTTCAGAGATTGGAGGTGCAACTGTTTCCAAAAATGTTGTTGTCAAGTTCTTTAATCCAGTACCTTCATAAATATGTATTATAAAAAAAACGTTTTTAATACAAAAGGTCGTAAAATGTTACAGTGATAATACCTAATTTTTCAATATTTTCTTTATTCACAAGATTCTGCAAGGTTTTTACACGGCTCTCCAAAAGTTTAGATGCTGAATCAGAACCAACAGAACGATTGATTTGATCAGTGGTGGTCTTTACAGCTGCACTTGCTTGGCTCCAGAAACTGTTTCCCCATGACTTCCAACCGTTATCGTTATTCTCTTGTTCTTGTGGTGTTAATGTGTCTGTTTTTTGTTCTTTAGGTTCAGAAGATGATGCAGTCACTGGTTTTGTAGCCTGTTGGGGTGTGATATTAGTAACTGGCTCCTTTTTTTCAATGGCAGTTTCCTCAGTTGGGTAATTAGAGATTTCATCAAGGAAGGACATGATGTCATTAGGGTCGGCAGGGCCTCCAGCACCGCTCTCATCTGTTTCATGATTTTGAGAGTCAGGTAAATTCAAAGATTCCAAAAACTCTTCAGCCTCTGAAAGACTACTTTTGTTTTCAGTTTTATCAGCCATTGGATTATAAGTAAAAAGTTAAAATGAGGTTCTACCGTCGAGGAGGGACAGAAAAAACTTGATCTGAGATTTAATTGTAACGCGTTCTTAGACAATTTATTCATGTATTGGCGGTTACAACATCAGGGTATAACTTCGCTTTGGTTTGTGAGCGCGAGAGCCATTTGTTATAGTCCAGTTGCATTAATAATACATCAAGCCTTCCGCTCATTTTAATGTCGGGCTGTTGAGAAGAAGCCAGTGTAAAGAATAACTCGGTTGACGCAGAAAATTTCTATGTTCGGCCGTTAGTCATTGAAAACATAAAAAATCATGCGTAAAATCCGTACCTCCTCTAAATCTTTAACATCTTGCATCCATAGAAAGTCGGTGGGTGATTTAGTCCATTGAGTAACAATTTCTGCTGCTGTTTTAACTGCTGTTCGACGTCTTTTACTTTTTCTCCATTCACCTTCTTCTGATATCCTTTCCATCAGCTCACAAAATTCTGAGCAGGTCTTTAAAATATCGTGCACAGTCTCCACACACTTGGGTGATGTTAATAGACATCCGCGCATTGTATTATTTAAAAAGCATTCGTGAGCTTCTTGAATTTCCTCAAAATCCAATTTAGCTTTTGGTTGAAATGATCTTCGTTTTGCTGCAGTCGCTGATATTCCTTCTGAGCTCGATAATGTAGTTGTGTCTATTAATTGTTGATAATGGGATGCAATAATATGTGTCTAAACAAACAAATATAAATATTATACACGATATTATATCAATGACACAATATACCTGAATATGATTCCATAAGGTGTCAACCCAAAACAACATGAGGGATCTAAGTCTCCAAACTAGCCTTTCCTGATATCCGTCATTATCTTCAAAAAGGGCTATGTTCTTTTTGTTGATTTGATGGCGGCGATTTGAGACAGACACTTCTTCTGGCGAGTTGATATTGCCCGCGCGAAGAATTTTCCACAAGTTATTCAGCAACATTTGAGTATTTTTTAAACTAATTAAAAACGACCATAAATTGCTATAGTTTTTCAAATCCGACTCCCCCAAGAATAAATCAATCGGCCATTCCAAATCATACGATAATACAATACGAACATCTACTAGCAGCAGATCAGAAAATGGATATATTTCCGCATCCTCATCGACTAAAAGTAAACTGAATCGATTTAATTTATCTTCTGCATCAGTACCGATCGACGCTTTTCCCAGTAAAGCATTCAATTCTTGGTATCTAAACAGCAATTCCGTTTTACTAGGGTTTCTACTTGATGTTGCCGAAGTGTCTTCTGTTGTAATTGACTTTACAGTCTTATTTCTTGAAGATGAATTCAATAATGATCGTTTCCGCCACGCTGTGCATTCTTGGATGAAATTGGCTGCAAAATCGCCATAATCCAATAAAAACAGGTGTCTAAATTGATCCAGGTATCTATGCAATCCATGATCCCCAACCAAGACTTGTGAAAATAACCAATCTGCAGTGGATCGTCTAACCTCATTTACAACCCTTTTTAATTCTTGCGGGTATCTGATCCATGGCGAAGATGTACTATTTCCTGGCTTATTGGAGGAATGCAATGTGATCAATAGCTGCAAGTGCTTTTTCTTCATATCATTTGGAATTATTATCGTACCCATTTCATTCACTGTCGCGATTGCTTTTCCAACAAATAGTATCGACTCGACCAGTGGATGAGATAGATGCGAAGGTATTCTTTCGTAACAAATAATATAAAGTCGATTCCAGCCGGTTCTAACAGCTAGTGGGTTATCGTTATTCTCTGCCTTATATGGGATAATAAAGAATTCGCTATCAGGATCTGCCCATTGCCCATATACCATCCAAGCGGTGAGTTGTCTATATAGAACATCGTATAGTTTGGTCATCATCTTTTCTATTTCATTTCGAAATTCCAACACACCGGTCTTGGCTTGGGCCATCAATAAATCAAACAGCTTACAGCCATGATATTTGTCTGAATCTTGCTGCAAAATTTGAAGGAATTTCCACAAGGCTGGTAGAAGTAACTCCCAGCGGCTCAAACTTGCTGTTAACATGGATAGGGGATACACGTTGGAGCCTAAGTCGTCCTCCTTGCTCAATATACGACTCTCCATTTCTAAAATATCTTGCTTGTATTCAACCATGGTTGATTCGATTGATGTCACGAGAGATAGTGCGTATGCACCATGAGGTTGATCTCTATTTTTGGATCTGGACTCTTTCACACCAGTGATGAATCGATTGATTTTGGAATAATGCCAACCCAATTGTCCTAATCTATTTAGAGATTCGCGTTCTGTTGAGTGAAGTAAAGGAAAATTCGAAGGAATTGAAAATGTGGACGAATCTTGTGCTGACGGGAACGGCACAAACACATCCCCAGGGTATCCCATTAGTACAAACAATAATTCGTGCAGCATGTTTTTAACCAAAAATGATAATAATAATAATAATAAAAAAAAGAGCAAATGAAAGTTTATTTGATAATTGAAGGGGTTTTAACCACAGTCGCTCAAATTCCTTGCTTGTTGTTTGCTGATCAGCCATGTTGAACAGTATATTTGATATTTTTATAGGAGAGAATATCAAAAAGGATGGTTCCGTATTGTTCATTGTACGTGCTTGTATCAAGTTTTCTTGTTCACGGCTAAATAAGATATGTACTTTTATTTTAAATAGAAGGTAGCTACACTTACGACCGTGCCTGGTATACATTATCTGCTATAAGTAGCATAGATGAAATACCCTACGTCAGGTATAGCTGACTGGGTGGTGATTGCCTGAGCTAAATAGTAAATCATAAAGGTCTCTGTAAATACAGATCATATGAGCATCTCCTCTTCATGGTGCCATTGTTATTATTTAAATACGGCATTAATCTCGATATAGGCAAACTCCCACACTATCATATCTTGGTCAGTGTTTATTTCACGGTCCTCTGGTATACTATACCTTGTCGTTTCATTGTAGATATTACTGCTATTTGAACGCCATTTTATGCACAGTACTAGGTAACCAAACATTAATATGCTTACAGATGTTAAAGATAACGTATGTACTGCATGCTTTATATAGGGGCAGAAAGTTTAAATTTCATTGAAAGCTCACAAGATTTTACTATTTTGTGGCAATGCGATCTTTTTAACCAATGATTTTTAAAGTTTGATAATTATCGCAAATTAACAACTATAAATGCTTGGAGATGTAACCCAAATAATAGGGTATACCGTGGACCATGTTAAAATAAGACTGATTACTTCAAAAACGATGCATAGATTGTAATTAAAATAATGCAGACAAAATGGGGTTAAAAAATAACCACCAGGTTCAACCACTCTCTTTATGGTCATTCCGTAAATAAAAATAACTTTTACCTCTCAATTTTACAACAAGCTGAATATTATGCCATCCTATAATTTGGGATGCATATCTGAGATTGTTCCATCGTCTCCACGACGACTGAAAGCCAATAATTATAATACGGTGAAACATGAGATATTTTTTTTTTTTTAGATATATGTTCGCATCTCATGACGATAGTGTTTGTAGATAACAATTATGTCTAAAAAGTTATAATAATATTTGAGACTATTAATATGATATATGCCTCAAGTTGGTGTACAAGAAGGAAAGGGGGTACAAGAAATATGTCAAATGTGACTGTAATCAAATAGCTCGTATTTAACAAATGAGGTAATTTTGCGGCAATTTCGCTTCAATGCACGTTTTTCCCCTCATTCTTTTCAGCCACTATATAAATAAGGATCTTCAAAAAAGATATAAAATACTCCAGTATCTTCTTCTTTATTTTTTCTACTTTCTTTTTTCTGTTCTTTTTTATTTTTTGAAATGCCATATCAAACAACTGCTGCGCCATCAGGCGAACCAATCAAAATGACAATCTCCGAAAGAAGAGCCACTTACCCATTACAAGAACGAATAAAAATATATAACCCAGATACAATGGCACGAAAATTAAACCAACTGGAGAAGCAACCGACAAAACTGGTGGTTCACGGTGTTAATATTTTAAATAAAATGAGTATCGATAGCGACACAGCCATGAGTAGAATTAAACAAAGGAGAGAAACGCATAATAGAGTCGAAAGAAGAAGGAGAGATAACTTGGTATGTATAGTACTCGTCATTTCTTGGCAAGCAACTGAAAATAATTTATTCTCCTTAGAACACATTAGTGAACGAACTATCGGATCTAGTGCCTAGATCATGTATAGAAAAAAGTGGAGGCGAAAAATGCCATAGGGCCAAAGTGTTACGTTATGCAATCGAATATATTAAGACTATACAAGGAGAAAACTCTCAAATGCGAGAACAATTGGGTATTATTTCCCCTGGTGTCGTAGTTGAAACAAGTAATACATCCTATTGTTCTGAATCCTCATCTTCGTCGTCCGAAGATTCCGACACCCCTGCCCATTCAAAAGAACACGGTTACACCATACTGTAAAAATAAGCATTTTTTTACACATATAATAAAGATATTTTAGTGTAAAATATCATTAACATGTTTTATTGAAAGAAATTAAGTGTAATGTGTGAAATGATGTATAAATAAAATGATTAATGGTTGTGATTTGGGTATCTAAATTCATAATTTTTTTTTCTTTTTATTCTGGCACTGCCTCTAAATCATGTCTCTTGCAAAAGATACCACGATTACCGTCAGTAGTAAAGTATCTTTTGCCTTTCATACTCCCGTCGCAGTTACCAACTACAAAAACATGATATTAATTATTGGTCAGAATAAAATTGGAGTGTGATTTTTACCTCCGTGATCAAGTTCAACGCCAATAGTTTCTTCTTTATCAAAGTCTACATCACCAATAAATCTAACATAACCAAATGTAGGCAAAGGTCTCAATTTAAGTCGAACTCTAGATCCGACATTGATAGGTAAACTGATGGGTTTAGTGTCCTCGTCATCTCTATCACCGAAAAGGTGGCGCCAGCTAACCCTTCTTGATTTGTTGCTATTATTATTTGGTAACGGGTGTCTAAGGGCATTTGCAGTTAGACCCTCTTCTGGTAGTGATCGAACCGGTCTGGCTCTTGGATATTGTAACCTTGGGTTAGCGGGAGATCTAGAACGTGGAGGTGTCACAGGTAATTCAAACTTAATTTTAGTAGGACGAGGAGCCAGCGTGCTTTCTTGTGCTTTTTCTTGTGCTTGCTGCAATTGCTCTTGTTCTCTTTTAGCTTGAGCGTCCATTCTGGCCTGCGTCTCCATCGAAAGCAATAACTCCAGATTACCAGTATCCATCATACTAAGTTGTCGTGTCAGGTTGTTGTCAGGTGTACCATAAACACTTTTCTGGTTTGGTTCAGTTTGACACTTCCCTAGCGTTGGTCTCTCTTTAAGAGGAAATTTGAGGGATTCATCGTCATTGCTACTTTGTGTACTAACGGTGTCATTGTCATCGATTAAAGCTTTGTCGATATGTGTTGCGATCGGTTGGTCTTTATGATTTTCATTTGTCACATTAATTTTGTTGTTATTTGTGCTATTTTCTGTACACCGTTCTTTATTAATTCCGAGTCTTTGTGATAATCTTTTTGCCTTTCTAAACATATATGTATTGTATTGATTAAAGTTAGAAGAAAGAGAAGAGAAAAAAAAAAGAAAAAAAGAAGAAAAAAAAGATTTTATTTGGACTTTAATAACGTTGGTGGCTGGGTTTTTTTCCCAGAAGAATGTGAAACCCCAAGAGCGATTTTAAAACATGGAGTTTTAATAATGTCATTACCCGTTTCGATTTATTACTGCGCGAAGTTGTCTACGAGATAGGTACCATTTCTTAATAAACTATAGACATGAACAGGTTAGGAGGTCGGTTTGATACTGTTAGATATAAATTCAAAGGTAAAAATCATGAATTCAAATGATGGTAATTTAATTTGAGTTTTTTATGTGTTATAAACTTCAGTTTGAAACTATATCTTTTAACCTTATATTAATAAAACTCACGTTGGTCATTCCAAATATTAAAAATTTAATTAATAATAGTTATTTAACATCCCATCAAAAGATTTTTATGGGTCGTATCTCACATAATATAGCTGTTTAAAATTATAAGCACCAAGGACAATGCGAAAAAAAAAAATACAAATATATATAAATTTTTGTCATTGGCATCAGTAAAACCTCGGTTTTAATCCACGTGTGCGTAAAACCTATACGCGAAATTTATTCACGCTTATAGAGTCAGCAGGGATGAAACAAAAATAAAGGTACAGGTCAAAAGCCCTTTTTTTTTTATTTCGATTTATTCTTTATAAAAAGATTTTTTTTTAAAATACGAGATTTCGTACCAGTGAGAATATAAAGTTTGTTGATAGAAGTAATTTGTTCCCTTCGTTGTATTGTACTTCTTCATACATTGCATCGGCCCAACAACCGTGCATAAATCGTAAATTTAAGGTTTAAATTAAACGCGCGAAATCGTTTTTTTTTTTTTTTTTCTTTTTCAAACGTACTTTTTTCCGACAAGATTGTTCAACAATTTCTTTATAAATATAAAGGTGAATATATCGTATGTAACATGGTGCTATACTATTTTCAGAAAATATTAGATCAAAATGTAAGAAAAAATTCGTTCACAACGTAAAAAAAAAAAAAAAAAAAAAAAAATACGTTCATCTTCCAAAAAAAGGATTGGTTCAAAGACCGTAAAAAAAAAATTGAGCTTACCACTTCAGTGTATTTATGTTTGACCTGCGACAACAGGCCTGAAAAATTCTAGTTGCGACGTTGACGAACATTTTTAATGTTAGCTTGGTCATTTTGAGTCCTTGCTCTTCTCCGTTGGTCCTTGGGAGCCTCTCCTCGTCGAAATCTTGGGGAAATGCCGTTTCCAGCATGGAGTGAACGAACAATATTAAATATGTTCAAGCAAGCAGTCATATCATAATTTCAAAGACGAGGAACAATCCTATTTATGTTATTAGTTAGGGCTCTACAATTTTACAATTTTGATTTGTATATTTGTCATAGGAACAAAAAAAAATTATTAAATAAGAAAATTATTAACAAGTGAAATCAACATATATAGTAAAGGATCATAAACTTTTAAAATTATTGACATTGACGTGATAAGTGTACCTAAAACACCTTATGCAAGTGCCCAATATATAAAAAAAACTCTAACCCAAACACGCTTCAAATTAAAAACAGCCACAAAACAAATCCTAAATGGAAAAAGTTATTATCTATCATTTACATTTCAATACCGAAGACAATAACCCTTAACCCGTAAGAAATATCGTTTACAGGTAATATTTGTCACTTAGTAAATATTCTAAGGATACTCTATTTATACTATGCTATTTGCATAACAATGTTCACAAGCTTGGCGGTATTTTATCAAACCGACTTGGTTATCGTTTGCATTAATTTTAGTGTCTCGAAATCAAAAAAACCGAGCGCGCTTTCAATTCAAACCGTCAGCCACAAGCAAGTTTTTTTTATTCTTTTGCAAACCTTCACTCATAACCATAAACATAATGTCTGAATTAACAATTAATGTCGAGTTCAGGTTAGTTTCATAACGCATTGTTGTACATGTTTACTGAAAATTACACAGTGGGGGTATGGAACTTTTGTTCCAAAACGTCAGCAAGCACACTATTAAGTTCCCTGCCAAGAACGAAAAGACAGGAAACCCTTCAAACCTCCAAGATTTAATTTTTTACATTCGCGATACCATGATGACCGAAAAGAAGGATTTATTCGTTGAAAAGGATACAGTGTAATGTATTAAATTGAAGGCCAATGGTTTAAATTACTGACTTTTCTTTCACCTCATTTAGCCGTCCTGGCATTCTTGTCTTGATCAACAACACTGATTGGGAGTTATGTGATGAATTGGAATATGAATTAGAAGACAAAGACGAGATTGTCTTTATCTCTACTTTACACGGTGGATAAAACGTTTAAAGAAGTGTTTTGAATAAATTTGTTATTATGTACACGACGAATTAAGAGATTTCGATATTGGAAGCTGGTAGAATTTGAGGATATAGCTAATTAAAGTAGAAGAAACAGAACGTAATCTCATGAGATGAACTGATAATTTTAATTTGGGCAGCGTGGCTATTTACAAAAAGGCTGTTGTCCCTGACTGTTATTACTCTCCGAAATACCACTACTAAAACGCAAATGTTTTTATTTTAAGTAAAGGCCCAAACACTAAATGGATGATTTAATTAAATCATCATCTTTACAAATAAAACTCATTCACACACTATTTTGATTAGATCATCTTATAAGACCTGCTCTCACACTTTTTCTTTTTCTTTTCCTTTAACATACTTCTTTTATAAATAAAGTTAAAAGGTTAGTATATAATGACCATTGTTTTTTCAAGAAACATTAAATTGTTGGCTCTTTTTTCAAAGATACAATACCATTCTTGCGATATTACGGCTACGGCTAGTCTTTGCTATAAAATGGTGACCTCCTAGTTTGGGTTCTTAGGTTTCAGACACCCAGTTGATAGAGAGACTGTAAATGGCTGCAATTACACTGTAAATAAGTGTGATTATAAAGGCTTTCTGACCTTGGCCGAGATTGCTTTAAGTGATATAAAAAATACGTTTGAAAAAAAGATACGAAGGTCTAAACACTTCCATCTTTAGGTCTCAATTAAGAAAGCAATACCGGCCACCTACATGCGACACCACTGAATATGGTGATATCGGATCTATCTTAAAGCCTATCTTTCAAGCATACCGAGGAAATAAGGCATTTGATAATAACTGGATAAAAATGTACAGAGAGGCTAAAAACCGGAAAACATCACAGCCCTGTGTTCAACCCAGAACATGCCGACACTGCCTTCTGTATCTTTTTCAGCATACAAGTCCTATCAATAATTCGATATAATCCAAGATTGTTTGATATAGCCATCGATAGTTCTGGATGGGCCTTTGTGGTAACATTCTGAGGGCCGATAACTGAAAGACATTTTCGAGAGTCAGAGCTACGATTGAAATGGTAAGTTTTTTTTTTTGTAATTTATTTTTTCTTCTGAAGGGCGATACCCACCAAAAGATGAGCCTGAATTTGCTACACATCGGGGGTATAGGATTACCTTAGTGAAAGTTTAATATCCAACCTTACCATGAACGACACAATATCTGAAGCGGCTTTCAAGATCGATCTAAGAATAATTAACGATGAAATGAAGCAAAGATACAACACTGAACACGACGTCGCCGTGCTAGAAACAGCAGCCGAAGATGCTAGCAACGCAAAGTTTAATCTCGATCGTTATAAAATATCAATCGAAAACAAAGTTATTCTCGAAAACTACTTGTTAGATAGTACTTTACTGAATTCTGTCAACTCTTTGCAAGTATCTGATCTTAGGATTAATTTCCTTAACACAACTCTTAAAGAACCTGGCTTTTATGTAACCAAAGAATTGTATTCATCGAAAATAGTTTTTTTTTTACTGCACAGCTACCTGACGTTAAAGACGATAGAAGCCGTACTGTAGCTATCGCAGCTGCTACTGTAGTTTATCCTACGGTAGTCGCTGTACTTCGAGTAACAACTACAGTTAGAGACATTACAATAAACTACCAAAGTCCACTAAAGATAGCATAGTTTCAAATTTGTTAGCGAGTCTTATACCTTGTAATTGGACTTAGCCATGCAGCCATTGTGTTTCCGAGACGATTATATTTTGAAAAGCAACACCTACAATGAGCATTTAGTCGATCAAAAAAACTAAGAAAAGAAAGATGGAACAAGAACAGTCCGACTATAAAATGACATTTATTAAATGGAATTTTTAAGTGCACCGCTGCGGCTGCTTTAAGCTTGTTATCATTTTCATTTTATTTTGTATTGACGTCTAAGTATTGCGAGTACTGTAATGATACCAGACATCTTATTTTTAAAAAAGCATGACACTCTTTGTACGACACTGATTTTTAAAAGCGCGACACTTTAACTTTTTTTTTTGCAAAAGGTGTATACTTTATAAAAAATAATTATTATATCCAATTAATATTAACTCAAAAGAAATAGTGCATCACACAGGCATAAACTTGCAAATTGTGATAAATTTTGAATGGATTACAAGAGTAGAGACATGAAAAGATTGTTAAACAACAATGAAATATATTCATAAACATCATTTTCATTATTATATTTCAGCACTTTAAGGGACTGGTTCACACGAATTATAACTTTATTATTATGTATATGTACGTATTAATTTGTAATATCTACGTTTTTAAAACCTGGGTAGTTGTCCGTTGGGCGGAAACACTGTAATCCATATTTGGAATCAAAGTCAGATTATTTATATGGGTGTGTGCCCCTATAATGAGTTTTTTCCTTTTTCCCCTTTATTGCCGTACAGTATATATATATTACTCCCTCTTTCTATTTCATCTCCTTTTCCTTCTTACTTTCATTATTATTACAACGAAAAATATGTATCACAATAGCGGTGGCATGGTAATAGAAGAGCAGCATCAACAGCCCAAAGCCGGTGTTTTGCTCGTTCGCATATGTGAAGCAAGAGGTATTTCTTTACCACAAGGTGCACAGGTGCCTTCTACAACTGGACCTTTACCGGTACTTCAACGTAATAAAAGAGAATCATTTCATAGAAAGCAGAGCTGGTGGCTACCTTACGTTGTATTAGAGTTTGATAAGAACGAGGTCTTAATCGACGCACTTGGCGGCGACACATCATGTCCAGTTTATAATTACAGAGCTAATTTGTACGTGGTATCCATATAATTTATTGTAATACTAAATATTACTTTTCTTTATTAGTGACGTATCGCGTAATTCTAAAGTTTCTATTTCAATTTATTTACGTCAACCACCACAATTGAACAATAACAACGTTTTGGCCAGAGCTTCCAATGACCATTTTCTTGGAAATATCACGATACAGCCAAACTTTTCATCCGTCAATTTATTAGAGCAGATATACAACATCGTTGGCGGAACAGGGGCCATGTATGTCCAATTATGCTATACGCCATCGCAGGTGAGATAAATAAACAAAGAAAAAAAAATTGATCACGATCAATACGTACTAACCCAAATTCATACAGCTCAGTCAACAGACCATCTCCAACGATTCTTTTGATCTTTTAAAAGTTATTGGCAAAGGAAGTTTTGGAAAAGTTTATGTGGTTCGGAAGAAGGACACAAACCGTATTTATGCAATGAAAGTGTTGCGTAAGTCACAAATCATATCAAGGTCTGAAGTGACTCATACGATGGCAGAAAAAACAGTGCTGGCCAAAGTTCGAAACCCATTCATTGTTCCACTAAAGTTCGCTTTTCAAAGTCCTAACAAACTCTATTTGGTACTGGCATTTATTAACGGAGGCGAGTTATTTCATCATCTACAAATACAAGGCAGATTTACCGAAGAATTATCTAGATTTTATGCAGCTGAATTATTTTGCGCCTTGGAGTGTTTGCATGGATTTAATGTGGTTTATCGGTGAGAAAGTGGAAGAGGAAAAACTAATGTTTATACACAATCTAATTTTTTTCTCTTTTTATCCTGTAGCGACCTCAAACCAGAAAATATTTTGATTGATTATAATGGACATATAGCTCTATGCGATTTTGGATTGTGTAAATTAAATATGACCGAAACTGAAAGGACAAACACTTTTTGTGGCACACCAGAATATTTAGCACCAGAACTACTTTTAGGAAAGGGCTATACCAAAAATGTAGACTGGTGGACATTGGGTGTATTATTATATGAAATGCTAACCGGACTACCCCCGTTTTATGATGAGAATACAAATGAGATGTATAGAAAGATATTGCAACAAGAACTGAAATTTCCAGATGACATGTCAGATTCTGCCTCTAGCCTTTTGAGTGGACTTTTAAATCGTGATCCAAATGCTAGACTGGGAAATAAAGGTACGGACGAAATAAAAAACCATGTCTTCTTCAAATCAATCGATTGGAATAAGTTGATGGTAAAAGCTGTACAGCCGCCATTTAAACCTTCGGTGCAGAATGTATATGATACAACAAACTTTGATGACGAATTTACATCGGAGCAACCCGTCGAGTCCATGACTACCGCAGAAGACTCACAAATTTCAAAGACGATGCAGGAACAATTTAAGGGTTTCACGTATAATCCTGACGGAGTTATGACAGATAGTTATCAACAGAATTCAACTATGTCTTCCTCCCAGCAACAGCAGCCATATTCAAGGTGGTGAAATTATAATTTCCTTGGTAAAAATAATAAATAAAAAAATAAAAAAAAAATCTAATTAGTCGGGACATTTATACATTTTTTTTCCTGTCCTTTTTTCACTCGTACAATTATTACACAACTATGAATGATGCAATAAAATTGAGGTCACGAAGCCTTCCTTCGTTCCAGTTATTAGAGGCACAAAATAACAACGATGTATCACGCTCGTGTCACACAGAATATTCAAGTGGCAGTATAAAAAGATTTCATACATCACATTTAGGTAGGCCACCTGGCAATCATGATAATAGCTGTATACGGCTAGAAAAACCAGCCCAAGTCAAAACGAAGCCGACAACCATTGCGCCTATGAAGCAAGTGGAAAAGGTAGAAAATAATGTAGTGAAGTATTCTTATGATCCTAAGCTTTTATTAGATGATCACAGATCTTAAAAAGGAAAATTTTGATTTAAAGTTGCGATTGTTTCATTTGCAAGATATGATGACTAAAGACGTTGAATTATATCAATTAAAACAAGAGGTAGTGTGAATAGACTGGAAATAATTTATACTTACATGTGAATGATAGAATTACAGATTACGGATGAATTTAGAATACAGTGAGAACGGTAAATGTTGTCACTTTGAGAAATTTAAATGTCCGTAACAAAAAAATAAATGTCACTTTCCCAAAAAATTAATGGCACTAAGCCGAAAATAATTGTCCCTTGATGTCTAGAAACTTAGTCCTTTTGAAAAAAAAAGAAATGTCATAATAAATTAAATCAAATTGACCTAAACATGATATATATTTTTTGACTTCGTAATGATTAAGATTGAGTTTTGTTATAACATTGAATGATGTATCGTTTAGAAAGATTGGCAGAGTTATAAAGAATTTCAGCAGGTATGGCATTACATGCCTCAGCAATGCTATCAGACAATTTTTCTTCAGTCAATAGTTTGTAGAGTTTCGATTTTCCTTTTAAGATTACCCAAAACTGTTCAATTGGGTTTAAATCAGGCGAATATGCAGGCAGACACATCAGCTTGTAGCCAACACATTAGATTTTCCTAATCATCCGTTAATTTCATCTAATTCCGATAAAATATCTTGATCATTGAAGTCTCGTTTATAAAAACTCTCTTTTACGCTGCTGGAAGGTGAGACGAAATTTTTTTTAACGAGCGACCTTTGTCGTAATATGTCAACCATTCTTTGCAATTTAATTGCTCGATTGCTACTTTGTGTTTTGGACTTTCTACAATAACCGACAATGTGATATCCGTCCTTTTTCAATTGGTTTATATAAGCATGGTATCTTGGTATCATATCTACAATCTTTTTCACAAGGCCAGCTACAGAACTGGAGTTAATTTATTTGATTATTTGCGATGCCTTTTACGAGCTTTACCATAATATACGCTATTCAAAACATTTAAATGGCGTCTTCTTATCTTTTCGTCGCCTGTGTCTCCTTTTACTAATTTACGTTCTGTCTCTTCTGATAAAAAATCGATGCTTTGCTTTTTCAACCATTTGCTAAATGCTAAAGATGTAGTTTTATCGAATCTTTTTGTAAAAGCCCAAACAACTAAAATTTCTTTATCATATACATAATCTAGCTTGTACGGAGAGTCTGGTGAAAATTCTACATGTGGTCGAAATACATAGTTTATAAAATCTATAATTTGCGTGACATTGCCTATATTTTAATGTAATTAACAAAGATTTCGTTTCTCGCAATTATTTTGGCTTACAAAACAAGATATCTCCCTTTCCATCTTTGTTCTTGTCAATTTATTCGCGGTTTTTTTCAATTTCTTCTTTCCAATCCCAGCTATTCACGGTTCGTGAGTTCCAAAAACTCAAGAACCCTGCCTAGGAGGTCGCCCTCCTATAGCAAAGACTAGCCGCAGCCGCAATATCACAATATATCTTTTTCAATTTAGCTTCTTTTCAAAGAAACAAGAGTCACAACTAAACAAGCCTTTTTACGTGATCGGTTACTTTCATAAGATAAATGACAAGTATGTTAAGGGAAAAGAAAAGGGGAAGAATAAAGTGTGTGAACCAGCTTTATTTATAGATAAACAAGCTTATGTTAGGATGATTTCATTTGTCTATTTTATCATCCATAATGTTTGAGCCTTTACTTAAAATAGAAACACTTGAAAAAACCTCCCAAGCAAGTCAGAGCTTGGTAATTATCTATGTGTGTTTCAACAGTAACTTGTAATGACAGTGAAGCAGATTTTATAGAAAGCAGAAATCGATCATCCCATGAAGTTTAGATGATATGGCATGTCAATCGACATGTAGACCATCGCTTGATTCTAAAAAATACGTTTGAAAAAAAATACGGAGTTCTAGACATTTCCGTGAAATGGACCGGTTGATTTTTTTTTCTAAGCAGTGAAACAAACGGATGATGAGGAAAATCTAATGTGTTGGCTACAAGCTGATGTGTCTGCCTGCATATTCGCCTGATTTAAACCCAATTGAACAGTTTTGGGTAATCTTAAAAGGAAAATCGAAACTCTACAAACTATTGACTGAAGAAAAATTGTCTGATAGCATTGCTGAGGCATGTAATGCCATACCTGCTGAAATTCTTTACAACTCTGCCAATCTTTCTAAACGATATATCTTTCAATGTTATAACAAAACTCAATTTTAATCATTACGAAGTCAAAAAATATATATCATGTTTAGGTCAATTTGATTTAATTTATTATGACATTTCTTTTTTTTTCAAAAGGACTAAGTTTCTAGACATCAAGGGACAATCATTTTCGGCTTAGTGCCATTAATTTTTTGGGAAAGTGACATTTATTTATTTGTTACGGACATTTAAATTTCTCAAAGTGACAAAATTTACCGTTTTCACTGTATAAAGCGACGAGACAATGTTCTGTAGGGATCCAAACTACAGACTCAGGATTTAAATCGACACCAGAGGCATTTGGGTTAACATCATCCAGAAAGACTAGTGTAACCATGGAAACGGACATTGGCAATATAGTTGAGGCATTACAGGATTTCAAAATTGATAATGTGGACAGTTGGCTAAATCAAAATGTAAATGATCATCAACAGGGAAATCTGCGGCACCCATTATTTTAGTATTAAAAGATAGGAGTCTGGGTGCCTATTGTTTCACCAAGATTGAATCCCCTTTTCTTTACTGCCCTTTCATACACAAAAATATTTTTTGTGATACAGCATTTCTTTCCTCTTTCTTTCACTTTTTCATTTTTTTTTTCTCTTTTCTTATACACATTCCTAACTCCCTTTCTCTTTATTTTATATACTTTTTTCTTTTCCCGTTTTAAATGGATCCACAAACATGTACTATTATTTTATTAAAGCAAACAAATCCATTTTATATTTCAGACAATGATGAAGACACAACTATTGCTTTACTAAAAAGTGTATTTGGACATGGTAAAATCTTATTGTCATTATAATAAAAACAAAGTCATTAATTTTAAGCTTTTTGTTTGTTTCATTTCCCATTTTTCTTTTTCCTACTTTATTTTTTCCTTGCCCTAAATAAAAAAGTCCACAAAGAATCAAATCTCGAATCATGTCTAAATTATGTAAAATTACTACCATCATCTTCAACAATGTTATTATTCGAATTAGACGGAGCAATTTCAACAACTGACCAACTCGATTTGGTCACTCAGCTAGTAGACCGAATGCCCGATACAGTACCTGTCATTAGTAAGTATCCCCTTCCGTATACTTTTTTTTTTTTTTTTTTTTCTGCAAGTCTAATTTCGTTCGTAGTTTGTTCACCGAAACAGGATGCTAGTTTTATGCTCGAATGTATTCAAGCAGGCGCCGCTGATTACTTGCTGGCACCGTTAAGACCAGATGTTATAAAGACTTTATTTTTGGTGCGTAATTACCGAACTCCCCCCCCCCCAAAAAAAAAGTTACGGGCAAATACTAAATGGTTTATACAATAGACACTTCATCGGCAGCATTCGAAATTAACAGAATCGACCCTTTATCAAGATCATCTAGTTTCGTCTAGTACCATTAGTACAGTGACCTCGGTTATTTCGCCAACTACGCCAACAGTTTTATCGTCCCAACCGGATAGAATAAAGGCATTACATATAAAAGATATACATAATTTTACGAAAGCTTTATTGGATAATTGTATCCCATTGACATCTAATACTTGTAAACCATTGACCAGGTAAAAGGAGATTCCCTCCTATCCAGTTTATTATTTACTAACAACATGTGTATAGTGAGAATAGAAAACGATTGGAAAAAAAAGTGTCTGTATGGGATTTCAGCCCGTTAAGTTTGTCAAATGATGATTTAATTCACTGTGCGGTCATTATGATTTCCCAAGTATTCTCATTATCCCAAGTAACTCGCTTTACTGAAGGTAAAAATTTGCATCTCAAATCATTATGTGTCTCTAATATTTTCACTAGATCAATTATACAGTTTTGTGATTGATCTATCAAATATATACAACGATGAAAATCCATATCATAATTTCGCTCATGCAATAGATGTGCTTCAATGCATTTATTTCTTTCTATGTCAAATGGGATTACTACCTTTTGCGGATGGCTCACCATTACTATCAAACCCAAAATCCTATCATATATTGAGGCCAAGAGATATATTTGCTTTATTAATTGCAGCTATAGGTCACGATATAGCACATCCAGGCGTGAACAATGCATTTCTTGTAAGCTCCCTTCTTCAAAAAAATTCATCAAATTCATTAACATCTCCCCCTTATGCTAGATCAATACTTCGGCTCCTCTCGCTTTATTATATAACGACAATTCCGTTTTAGAAAGCTTTCATGCTATGACATTATTCCAATTGCTAAAAAAACATCAGTTCGACATCGTATTGGCTGGCGAATACAATGGTAGGCCAGGGCAATGGGACATATAGGTTAAAGAGAACCATGACTTATTTCTTCTTTTAGAATTTCGAAAGCTGGTTATAACAACTATTTTAGCAACAGATATGGCATTGCATAGTGATTATGTGCTTAAGATCAATGAACAGAAACTGCGTTTAGAAGAAAGTGACCCTAACGATTGGGACGCAGCCAAATGCTTAGAAGAAAGACTCTTATTCTGTAGTGGTCTCATCAAATGTGCTGACATTAGTAACGTTGCGAGACCGTTTGATCGAGCATTTGAGTGGGCCAAGGTATTAATTGAAGAATTTGCCTCACAGGGTGATCTGGAACGTGAACTAGGAATGAATGTATTGCCTATGAATGATCGATCCAAGATCGTGTTAGAAGATTTTCAAATTGGATTTATGAGATTTGTTGCACTTGGTTTATTTCAGAGCATAAGTGATTATATGCAAGGTAAATATAGATGAAAAAGATAAATGCATTCAAATAGACCCTTAACCCATGTGTCCCGTAGAATTGTCTTTTCCTGTAGATCATATAAAAACGAATTTAGCCATTTGGGAAGAGAGGAAACGTGAAAATCCCGTCATTGATATTGCTCAATCCACAACAACAACAGTAACCGATGACCATTGTAAACATGCGGAAGACGAAGATTATCATTCACAGGCTGTAAGCGCGCTCGGTAAAAACGTAGATGATTCTAGTTTTAAACTTCCAAAGATGCCTGCTGTTGCCATGACTAGTCTGACACAGAATACCAATAACAATATATATCCACACTCTAAAAACAGCAACCAACGAGAATACGATCATGGAGAATGGGATCCGCAAGAAAGCTCTGGTCCTGTTTACTGCCAATGTACCATTCAATAACTAAAAGTGTACTATAATCTATACACCTATATACACACTCAATTACACACACACACACACACACACACACACACACACAATTACACATCATCATCAACCTATTATAAATAGATTATTGTATATTTAGACACACCCAATTAATATGATATTATTTACAATTATTACCTATCTATTATTTTATATAAAAAAAAACCACACTTGTTATTACAAAAATTTAAGTTTGTACAATGATATGCAGATGTACGGCCTTTAAGGAGAGAAATAATATAAAACCACGATTCATAATTGCCATGTTGTTGATTAAATAGGGGTATCAAAGGGGGAAAAGGGGGGGGGGATGAATAATTAGGGAAAACCATGTGTTTATTATACGGGTTATAATGCACAGACCGTATTTACATTATCACGGTTGCACTAATGACATATCCAATGAGGAGTGCTGATAATACGCCGAATAATGTACTCGACTTTGAGCTCTTTTCAACAAGAAAAGAACGGAAAAGATGGTCTTTGGCTGGTAATGTGTTATTTGGGGCAAAAAAGATTGGTTCTTCATCCACACTATCATCTTGTAGTAACGGATATCTGCTCTTGGTTAATTCTACATTTTGAACATTTCCAAAAAAGTCGGTTACTTTGACCTTATCCAATGGTCTGTTGAACAAATCTGATCTAATACCAGGATGAGACGCAATTTTGACCGGATCGTACGTATCAAACTATTCTGGGAATGTTAGTATGTCGATCTTTTTTTTTCTATTTTTATTTTCTTCTTATTACCAATTCTTGAAGGGTCTTATCACTTGTTTGATCCACTTTTTCCAGAAACTCCAAATTGTAATAAGTAAAACTGTCAATAACAGCAACACCGATATCATAATCTGTATGATGCTGTGTACAAGGATTATGTTTTAGTGGATATGACGCTTTTACATCTTCCGGTATGCACTTACGGAGTATGAGCTCTCGTCTAATTTACTACTGCCAGTTGCAAGAATGTTCGTAGAGTTTATTTTACTGTACATTGTATTTGCTTGGCAAGTATCAATCATGAACAAAATTTCGTTATATCTCTTTTTCTCAGACATTTGCTTGAATGAATCAGCTAAATCGTAGGCACTGATTTCTTCAGCATCTTGGAATTTTAAAAACTCATCCCCACCATGCCCTGTCATATAGACCAAAATGTTGGATCTATCGTCTGATAACAATCTCTTTGAACGGGGTGTATCTGGAGACACACGGCCTACCATATAAAAAAATACATTTGGGTTAACGCAAATGCCCATATATTCCTTATTTTCCCTCCCATTTTATACCTGTAAGCATACGAATAAAGTTCTCTACAGTAACCTCATATCCTCTATAATCCACTTCCACATTATCACCGTACAGGTCTAATAAACGATTCGCATTGTTGTATACAGTTGCAGGATATTTATTTCGAGGATTACAAGAAACATCATCGGCCAACATCAGAATAATATTCGAATCGGGTATACCCAGTCGTTTTACTGTTCGGTACATGGATAAGGTGTTTGCCACATGACGGTAATTGAACCAGAATCGAGAAGTACAAACCTAGTTTTTTTTTTTTTTTTTTTTTTTTGAAAAAACATTGGTTAATGAAGGTCGAATTTTCGTAGCAATGCATATATACTTGCTAACACGGCCCAGTTATTCGTATGTCCACTTTGACTAAAAAAACCTTCGACTTGTTCTTGTTGATCGCACAAAACTTGTATTGCTAAAATAAATAGCAAACTCAAACTCCATTTCCATCTTGCCATGGTGCATGTATTAAGGGTTAATGAAGGAGGAGAAAAAGCTATTTCGGGACCTGTGTGCTGCTTTTTTTTTAAAAATTTCACCAGTGTTCAGCTCCCGCCAAGGCACCAAACATTGATGAAGAATGCGTTTGCGATTCAGCAAAAGTGTTTATTGGCTTTTATTGGAGCCAGCTTTTTTATAAAAACTTTAAATTAATAGCAAAGACTGGCTTTATGGAAATGAAAAAGAGATAAATTTACCATGCAAGTTGAAGACAACTAGATATACTTCTTCGATACCTGTACAAACAGTTTTTCAATGTTATTTACTTACAACTTTATCTTGCTGGTGTATACTAAACTGCAAGAATTACATGAGTTTAAAATTTATTTGAACTCGAAGGATATAAGCAATTACGCTGATTTATAAAACCAAGTCAAGTTTTTAAACATTAGGCTTAATAAACCCATCAGAAAAAAATATGAGATTTATCAGCATCAGGACAAATCTAAATTCTATTTTTTTTTCAAAACAAAATACATCATATACGGTGTATATATTGTCGATATACTGAACACTGCATTTAACTCTCTTACAAGATGTTTATTAGACTGGATTGAATGGTTTTCGGGAAGGCAGTGTTAGAAGATTATATGAACGAAGACAGGTTTAAACGATATCGTCAATCCTCTTCAAGATTAGAAGACAACCATAAGCACATGATCAAACTGTGAACGCACATCGATAATAATTCGTTTTATACCTTACCATTTCCGAACCAGATAGCAACCATTTGAGATTATGACTTTTCATCCTTTCAAACACTTTTCATCCTTCTAAAATACACTTAATCAGACGACAGGGCAGTCAGTGGCATGTGTAAAGTCGTCAAAATTATCAGCTAGCAAATGTTGGTCCTTATCCCGTTACTGACACTGTTATGTTGATTTAAAATAAGGATTTCTGAGATCGCTTTGTAAGTTTCTTTCAACATTGTTTTCTAGATTCACAATAGCTGGCAAAAAATAAAAGTTGACAATTAGCATTTATTGTCGTTCTGTTGTTATGGAATGAACAGTAGCTATGACATATTCGGTTGTCGGTTATGTTTTATAAAAGAAGGTAGAAGTCGACATCATTCAGAAATAGAAAAAAAAAAAAGTAAAAGTTGCTGATTGCTAAATAATAATGAGTGTTAAAAACGTTTTTCTACACTGGTATTCAGTTATATCGACCTTTTTACTTTTGGTTGCAACATTGTGAATTAGATTAATAGCCCAAAGCCTTTGTATCCAAGAATAGGGAAGAACCTAAGGCTGCATAAACAGGAACTGGGTTTTAAATATTTTAAAACGGGTCAAGCGTTTTTATTTAGACTTTACCAATATAAGTCTATAAGCGTAGGTTGGCATCCCCGCAGCGAAGCGAAGTTTATATGCTACAAGAATAGGGGTAGATTTATTTTGCCTAAATAATCTGTCCTCTAACTATTGTTGTCTCTAACCAAATAATAAGAATGAATCTTTCTCTAAGCTTGCGGTGGAGAATGAAATACGTGTGATAATGCAACAAAGTGAAAAAGCCAAAAAAAAAAAAAAAGTTGAAAAGAAAAAAGGGACAAGTACATCCTTAAGAGTTGACTGAAGAGCAAGAGTCTATTAGAGGAACATGGAACCCACGACGCATCAATAAGTTCCGTATCCCACCTCCTCCTAAAAACCTTTCCAGGCCAAAAACATAAACCAATAAAGAAATCGTGCACCAAGTTAATGTAAATAAGACAATACTTCTTTTATCAAATGATTGCTTTATGCTTCTTATTACCAAGACAGCTAAACACTACGATGACTCCAATAATTGATTCATTCATCCTATTAACTCGTTGTGATGCGTCATTTTATTTATACATCAATAAAAAAAAAAAGCATGCAGCCCAACATATCATCCTGTTACTGCGTCATTACTTAGCAGCACAAAACCGACTATTATCTGACTCCTGTGAATTATAATGTTACAATTAACCTCGATTGTTGGGATCAATACAAATAAAATTTTAGGCTATGTTTTGTCTCCATTGGGACCTGTGCATATAATTTGTATTATAAAATTTAAGGTTTTATTAAAAACATAATCTTGTGTACACAAACAACTCAAATCTGGGAAGCGGACACCCAGACACATAAAGGGGCTTTCCGATGGGAATAAATCGAAAATATGTGCCACAGTTTGTCACATTCCCTTATAGCCTGTTACACTGGCCATATCCCCCATTTACCAAAAGGGAAGTTTTTTCGTTACTATTTAGTGATTTATAGGCAGGACCAGACAGAAAAAAAAAAAATCTGGGGTGATAATGTTTGTATTGTGAAACACGTGCGGGTAACGCGTGACAATGGATGATGTTGTTTTTATTTGTAAATTCAATATACAAACATTATGATGATGATCATCATGATTTATCTTGTAATAGTAACTCGGAAAGAGAAGCTGGTCCCTTCCAAATAATAATACAAACTCTGTAAATCGAGAAACCCATTTGGTAAAACATGTCTAGGTCTTTTGAATCGTATGTCATCTCCACTTATATTTCCACTTTTCGATCTTTTTCATTCGTTCCCACTAATGACTCAGATAAACTTTCTTATTGCGGCGATATATAGAAATAGAATCGTTAGTATATTAGTTTAAAAAAAAATAACCGGGTTGTGTCTCGCCGAAGTGCACTTGATTTGCTCCCGCGTTTTTTTTTTTTTTTTTTTTTTTTTTTTTTTTTTTTTTTTTTTTTTTTTTTTTTTTTTTTTTACGTTAGATGATGTTAATAAAGACGAAACATTGGCACACTTGTGATATATTTAAAATGTACAATTCACATGCATCACCTTTATTACACGACTTTTAATTAGATGCATAAATTTTATTGAATGTATACAGATTACATTTTTTTTTTATACAACAATTTTTTTTTTTTATTCAACAAAAAATAAAATTTAGAATTCGGAAGCACACATGGCCTCGACCTCGGCGATTTCCTTAGGGGCAGTGGTCAAGTTAATGTGACCATCCTCGGTAATAAGAATGTTGTCTTCAATACGAACACCACCAACGGACTTGTACTTATCTAAAGCTTCCTTGTTGATGAACTTGCCAGTAACGGGATCATTCATGACAGGATCAATCAAGAAATCACAGAAGTACACACCAGGTTCGACAGTAACGACGAAGCCAGCTTCGAGGTTACGACGCATACGCAAGTTACGAATACCAGGAGCATCGATACGTTCAGTACCTTCTGGGTAACCACCTTGATCGTGAACATCAAGACCAAGCATGTGTCCAACTATTTTAGAAAATATCAATTAATCTTCCCTCCGTAAGCTAACTTTTTTTTTTTTTTTTCACAAATTTATAACAAACTTACTGCCGTGAGGGAAGAAAGCAGCGGTAACATAGTTTGCTTGGATATCTTTCTTATCACCAACAAGAATACCACAAGCTAAAAGACCATCGGTAGCAACATCAGCGGCAATGTTATGAATGGTTTCCCAGGGGACACCAGCCTTACAGGCATCAAGACAAGCCTAAAGAGAAAGAAGAAAAAAAAAGGTCAATGGTTCACCCGAAATTCTATGCTCCCTTTAAAATATGTTGACATATTTGTCTCTCCGGGGGGATGGGGGAGTCAAACAGTTACAAGGGAAAAAAAATTGCTTACCTTTTGCATGTCAAGTACGATGGTGTAGATAGTACGTGCTTCAGGAGAGAACTTACCGCCAACAGGGAAACATCTGGTAATATCAGAGGCATAACAATCGACTTCACAACCAGCATCCACCAAGACCAAATCATTAGCGTTCTTTAAGGGAGCATTGTTCTTGTTGTAATGAAGGGTCGCGGCGTTCTTACCGACACCAACAATGGGGTAGTAAGCTTGTTGGAAAGAATCGTGGAAAGCACACTCGTATAAGAATTTGGCAAATAATTTAGCTTCTGTGGAACCAACATGAGAAGCAACCATGACCTGTCAAAAAATAAAATAAAAAAAAAAAAAAATTCGAGTCAATTTTTATAAAGACGCTAAACTTTTTATGATATTATTTTACCTTGTTATGGGCATAAGAAGAAATTCTGTTTGCTTCACGAATAATATCAACTTCCCATTGAGCCTTGTAGGCACGAGCTTCAGCAAAGGCAGTATGCAAATTCTTGCTTTGTTGGGCGTTACATAATTTTGCGGTTTGAACCTTGTCAGTCTTTGTGATGGGCAAAGTATAGACAATGGAAGCAGAGGCCAAGATATCGTTCAACTTGTCAGCATAGATGGCTTCATCGACGTCATACTTTTCAACCAAAGTTTCTAAGGTGTCGGGTAAACCCATCCACATGACGTGATCAGGGTCTACGTTGGGAGCAATCAATTGAATACGCTTGGAGGCAATATCAATGACCAATTGAAAGTCGGGTTCAGCAACACCTAAAAAAAAAAATTTATCATGTGTTTAATTTTTTTGGGATTTCTTGGTTATCTATCTATTACTTTACCGGTAACGTAGAAGAAGTTGGATTCTTGACGGAAAGGTTGCTCAACATCAGTATCGTCTCTTTCAAGAACGACTTGTCCGGTTAAATAAATAAGACCTTCTTTGGCTTCAAAGTTTCTCAAAACTTTTTCGACGTTGCCGCGAGTAGGGAGACGGTATTGTTCGGTAGACATTTTTCTTCGTGGGAAAGTAAAGACAAATGAAGAAAGAGGATTTTTTTTTTCAAATAAAAGTCCTACCCATATTTAAAAAAAACTTTTTTTTTAAAACGGCGGTAAAAACATGAGGAATATAAAAAATTTCCTCTTTAATGTCAAGATGAAGGCAATGTACATTTAATTTCACGAAAAAAATATAAAAATTAATAAAAAATAAAAATGGGCACTAAGAGTTGCCATAGAAACTGAACTTTCAGTATTTTAAATTTTAAAGGCAACAACATCAAACTGACAAGCTTTTTTCATTTTCTTTTTTTTTGTTTTTTTTTTTTCACGCTTATAATTTTTAAACCCTCGTCACACCTTCTGTTTCGTTCGCATATAAAAAGCAATGTTTCATCCATGCTTTTCAACCTCTTTTTTCTTATTATTTTTCTCACATAAACCAAAAAAATGCATTTCTCTAGTATCTTCAAACATCACAAGGATAAGGCTGAGCATAAGGAAGGTGAACATACAGAAGGTGAGCATAAGGAAGGTGAGCTTAAGGAAGAAGTGCATAAGGACCACAAGAAGGACCATCATCACCATCATGAAAGACAACATATGGATCCCAATGTTCCCAAAGGGTTTGCCAATGATGCTATGCGCTCTTCCAACAAGCCTGATACTCTTTACGGTTTTGATGATCCAACCGCTAGACGTTTAGGTCCTGTTCCTAGCGAGGATCCTACCAATACCGGTGCTTAGTCAAGATCATCTAATATAATACAATAATAAATATATATTACTATAATAAGGAGACCTGGTTCAGCCCCATTTTTTTTTTTATTTATTTTGATTTTTATTATTAAAATATACATGATATGGATTGCTCAAGCGGAGACTTGTAATTAAAAGATGATTTCATCATGATGGAAGTGACGAGATATGGATCTATATTCGAAGCAGGCCGACGATCTTCCATGTAACCTTTTCCTTCTAGTGCGACTCTACGAGGGATTCTGATGGATGCTCCACGATTACCGACGCCGTATGAAAATACACTAATGTGACCCGTCTCATATTCTCCCGTTAATCTTAAATGATTATCTTGACCATACACCTGGATATGTTCTAGATGCTTCCAACTCATATTCTCAATTGCTTGATCTATTGCTTGTAATCCCGTCTCCACTGACCGCATTTCTTTTGTGGAGAAATCTATCAAGAAAAAAATAAAGCAAAGCAAAGGGGGATTAATATTTTATCCGTACTTGAAAAAATTAAAATTTTACTTGTGTGGCAGCCTGTGGGATTCCAATCGCCTAAAATGGGTTTTGGATGCAGCGACACAATTATACCGAAATCTTCAGCTACGCGTTCCATAATGTACCTTGCCACCCATAATTCATCCCCGATAGATACGCCAACGCATGGTCCAATCTGATATTCTAGCTGACCTGGTGTGACCTCTGCATTTGACCCGCATATGGTGATGCCTGCATATAAACATGCTCTATAATGGGCTTCAATGATATCTCTACCAAAGATTTTACCTGCACCTACACCGCAATAATATTTACCCTTGATAGAAGAATGAAAAATTAATAAGGGGGACATGAATGCAAATGAAAAAAAAAAAGAATATCTACCTGGGATTCAGGTTCACCATGCATTGGCCAGCCTAAAGGTTTATTCGTTTTTGGATCAAATAGGACGTATTCCTGTTCCATTCCAAACCATGGTTCTAGCAGAGCATAATGATCCATAATGTCTTTACACTCTTTTCGTGTAGGTGATTCACACAAGACTAACTTTCCACCATGAGTAGCACGAAAAGGGTCATCATACATGGCGACAGGTTGATATTGCTGTAGTGTCAAGTGTAAATCTTCGTTTGCTTTCTTTTGTTCATCATCTAGAAATAGATTTAATGGCGGGATATCTTTAAGTGAGGTTGGTATAAAGTCCAATGTCTTTGCTTTAGATCGTAGTTGATGGTTCTTGTCAATAAAGATGTATTCCACAGGCACTTTAGTTAGACTTGGTTTATAATCGTATTTTGAAACGATGGGGGTATTTGAAATAATGGCGCTGCCGGGAGGAAGTTGTTGAAACATATTTTTTTTGATAAGGGAATAGAAAAAAAGAAAACACTTTATCAGTCTAAAACACATCATTTATATTTTTATATATATAAATTTGGAGAGTGTAGTACAGCTATCTCAATCATGATAATGTCTTATCTACCCGATAAACAAAATTTTACTTTAATATTAAAATGAGGCCTGATTTCGTCATGCTAACTTTTCACAGTTTTTTTTTTTTTTTTTTTTTTTTGCGTAGGCGCGGCGGCATTGTAATTCTTTTTTTTTTCTTTTCCCAGCGCGGTGTGACCGCTTAGAACAATGACGAAATCAATTTTTTTTTTTTTATATATTGTTATCATTGTTTTTAGAATAGATACCTCTCCCACTAAACACATATTACCATGGATTACGAGGACGACGAACCCCAAGATTTCAACGAGTAAATGATTCACACTTTTTTTATTGTTTGGTTGAATCAGATAGAGCTGCACATACTAAGTCACGTCTCTCTTATAGTTATTCCGATCATTATGAAGAAGAAGAGGTATTCAATGAGTTGGGGTGGGGGAGGAGAAATAAACACGAAAAAAAAAAAACATGGAAAACATGTTAACACTGTAATCGAGTAGGTCGAAGAGCCTGTTTACGATGAGCAACAAGGGGAATCAGTGGCCATTTTAGATGATGTGATGGCAGGAGGTGTGGGTACTGTACCAACCGAGATAAACAGCGCTGAACGTACTGAACGTATAACAACACCTTACATGACAAAATATGAAAAGGCTAGAATTCTCGGTACAAGAGCATTGCAAATCAGGTAAAAGACATTCATCCATGCTTAGCTCATGCTATTTTCTGACAAAAATAACAAAACAAAAACAAAAAGTTTAAGTGCACCTGTCATGATCGAAATTGACGGTGAAACAGACGCACTTGCTATTGCCAACAGAGAATTAAGAGAAAAGAAAATTCCATTGATTATTCGTCGTTTTATGCCAGATGGTACTTATGAAGACTGGAAAGTCCGTGATTTGATTGTAGATTAGAAAGGAAAAAAAAAAAGGAAATAAAAAAAAAAAAAAAGAAAAAAAAAGGTAAAATAGAGCTAGACGTTTATTTAGGGAAGGGTATTCTGTCGTGTTGGTTACATGTATTTCATGAATACAGGTTATAGTGTCAATACAGATGAGAATTGTCATGGATAAGGATGAGCGTTGCCATGGGTTTTGGTCATGCAAAATAAACAGTAATGATGATGATGGAATACAGTGTTGTGTTGACTAATACTAGTGTAATTTTTTTTTTTCATTGTTTAATAGAATGCAGGAAGTGCGTTTACATCCGTGAGACCTAGTATTTTGATTGTCTTTTTCTTCTGATAATCTTGTATGGTTTGTTCTTAAAGCGAGGGTTAAACCATAAATTATCGTGGGGATTTAAATGATTAATTTCATGGCGTCTATGCTACTCCTTACTGTTTACCTCATTCTAGATTCATATCAAATACATTTAATCAATAAGAATAAAAAAAAAAAAAAAAAAGGGCGGATTTTTCCTTGTCTTGCTGCAGAGAAAAAAAAAATGATGCGGGTCCCACCTTACTTTCCCCTTTAATTTTTTTTTTTTAGATCATGTTATCAATACTCTATCAGAGATAGCCCCATATCTGACACTTTGCATTCACGCTATCTACTCACCGGGAATGAATGACGCCAGTCTTATTTGTGTGTATTAAACATCAGGTGTTCACACATTGGTAAAAATCTGGAACAATCATGTGTCTTCAATTTTAGATCTATTGATGTGATAACTGACTCTGACATTAGTATATATATATATTGTATAAATAAAAAAACAGTTCACACACTTATTTTCTCTTTATTTCTTTTTTCAGTACGTACACTTTCACAGGTAAATTCTAAAATATAAATCCATGTGTATTTTACAGGCAGAAAATCAACGATATTATGACTGCGGCTAGTTATAGCGGGGGAGGGGGTGATGGCCGGTTTGGGGGGATCAGACTGTACTAGACAGCAATTATCCAGCTTCTATGAACAGACGAGATCACTAGGTACCAACTCCAAAGGTTTTGTAATATGAAGGCAAAAGCGTGATACTATTTATAAAGGCCATTTATGCAAACTCGTTCTCTGTAGTTACAATTAGACTAGGTAATCGAGAGCGCTTTTCATAAACTAAAATTTTGAAAAGATGTAAAGTAAGCAGTAATATAAATAATAAATGAGCTCACGTGTGATGTTTTTTATATTACATCCTACTGTCAGAAATAGCTGAGTAGCGAATACGTGTCGCTCGCCATCACCAATCGGACAGTGTGGTGCTGAAGTGAGGCGGAGAAAGCAGTGAGGGACGCACTTGTAGCATCTAGAATAAGCTAATAAAAGTGCATGATTTTTTTAATTCCAAGTTGCTGGATTTGCATGACTGCTTCTTAAGAAAAAAAAAAAGGTTGTTTAACCAAAGGGTCATGCGAGATAAATAGAATCAGGTATGATAGAGTGTGGTAAGTGCTTATTTCCCTTGTTATTGCGGGTACAGGATAGATCGGGGAGTACAGACATCAAAGCTCCTGATTTGTTGTAAAACAGCCCAAAAAAAGAAATGAAGGTTTTTTTTTTTTGGGGAGTAAAAAAGTAAATTGAGTCTCCGACTGAGGCACCTTTTTTGGGGGGTGAGTGTGTGTGTTTGCGGGGGGAGCTGCCATGTGTGTCTGAAAGCAATAATTAAGACGGCGTGCGGATTTGGGTTTTTTTTTTTTTTTTTTTTTTTTTTTTTTGTGCATTTTGACTCTGGACCCTCAATAATTTTTTTTTTTTTTTTTGTGTTTCTTGTTTCTTCTTTTTTCTCTCTTCTTCCTTTTTCTTAAAAAAGATATTAAAAATCAAACAACAAAGAAGAGAAAACGAGAGAAAATTACTAATTTACACAAGACTTCAAGTTCAAATTCTTTTTTCCCTTTCCATCTCTGTTATTTCACTCTTTTTTTTTAACTTTCTTTTTCGCTAATCAATATTAAAGAAGGTAACTCATTTACTATTTTAGTCGCGTATCGAAAAAAAAAAAAAGAAAAAAAAATGACGTAGAAAAAACCAGATGGGACAATCTTGCGAAAAAAAAAAAAAAAACCACCACCCATTTTTATTTATTGCGTGTACGCAGGGTTGGAAGATTGACCCTTTTCACGTTATTTTTTTTTTCTTTTTCTTTTCTTTATAACGCTCTTTTATATACACAGCCCCCGGCCTTTTTTTTTAACACACGCTTTACTTATAGACAATGGCAGCGACTGTACCACCGCAACAAGTTACAGCAGCTCAAAAGTTGGCTCAAGTCAATGAACAAACATGGTTGACCATGGGTAACTTACTTCATGTGCCTTTTTTTCTTTTTTTGTAACTCACCATTTAAAAAAATGACAGGTAATCTTGCAGAAATGATGACTGATTATGATAAGGCCATGAGCTGTTATGAATCCGCTCTCAGACACAACCCTTACTCGGTGCTTGCCTTGTCTCAGATCGCGTCATTATGTAGAGGTCGAGAGCAATTCGCTAGAGCCGTCGACTATTTCAAGCGAATTCTAGCTATTCAAGAGAATAACGGTGAGACCTGGGCTGCTTTGGGTCATTGTTATTTAATGATGGACAATCTCCAAGAAGCCTATCAAGCCTATCAACAAGCACTGTACCATTTGTCTAATCCCAAGGTAAAAAAAAAAAAAATAACATCATCATTATTATTGTTTGTTGCGTCTTATACTAACAAACTACGCGTATGATATATATATATAAAAAAAGGACCCCAAGCTTTGGTATGGTATTGGTATTTTGTACGATCGTTATGGCTCATTAGAACATGCAGAGGAAGCCTTTTCGGCTGTGATGAAGATGGATCCAAAGTTTGAAAAGGCAAATGAGATTTATTTTAGACTTGGCATCATCTATAAGCAACAACAAAAATACGAGCTTTCCCTTCAGGTAGATAGATAGAATGAGAGCATAAAAATGAAAAAAAAAAGAGTGATAGAGAGTAACTGACACATACACAAAAAATAACAGTGTTTCCGTTATATTCTTCATAACCCACCAAGGCCTTTAACTGAATTTGATATTTGGTTCCAAACTGGTCATGTCTACGAACAACAAAAAGAGGTAAATTAGCATCATACGAAAAGAGAAAGAAAGAGAGAGATGGACAAAATATTAAATTACTATTTTTTCTTCTTCTTTTGACTTAGTATGAATTGGCTAAGGAAGCCTATGAGCGTGTATTGGCAGAGAATCCTGATCACGCAAAAGTGTTGCAACAATTGGGTTGGTTATACCATCAACAAAACACGTCATTTTGTAATCAAGCATTGGCTATTCAATATTTAACTCGCTCATTGAAATCTGATAGCAACGATGCCCAATCCTGGTACCTTTTAGGTCGTTGTTACATGGCCGAACAAAATTACAACAAGGCCTACGAGGCCTATCAACAAGCTGTCTACCGTGACGCTCGAAACCCTACTTTTTGGTGCTCCATTGGTGTTTTATATTACCAAATCAATCAATACCGTGATGCGTTGGATGCCTACAGTCGTGCCATTCGTTTAAATCCTTACATTAGTGAAGTTTGGTACGATTTAGGTACGTTGTATGAATCCTGTAACAATCAAGTCCAGGATGCTTTGGACGCTTATCAAAGAGCGGCCGAATTAGACCCTTCCAATCCTCATATCAAGCAACGTCTGGAATTATTAAGAAAGTCACAAAACGTTCAATCATCTCAGGTTGCCGGAAGTGCTCCAGTGCCTCAAGATGTAGTTAATCCCAGTCAATATCAAAGTGGAAATAACGGTCAACCATTAAATGGTGGCTCTTATAGTCAATCAGGTCCCTCTGGCCCTCCCATCAGCATGTCTGCTTACCAAATTGGCGCTGGCAGTAGCAGCAATAGTAGCAACCCTCAACGTTTAAATGAAGAACGTGTCTCTACACCTCAACTACCCGTCAACGTAAGTCACCCTTTATATATATATATATATGTATATTCCTCATTGCTTATTTTTTTTTTAAAAAACATCTACTTGTAGCACGGATTAAATCCCCATGAAGGTAGTAATGGCCCCGCTAGAGATCTTCCTATGCCAGGACCTCCACCTGCTGGTCAAGGTCGTCGTTCACCTGCTCCTTATGCACAATATCCTACTCACTCTACTAATAATAACGCGTCGCGTGAAGATGTGCGTATTCCTGATATTGGAGGTGGTCGTGCTCCTACTCCCTCTGATAGATCACAAATGAATCCTATTCTTCATGACGAAAGACAGCACCATCAACAACAACAAATACAACAACAGCAACAAATACAACAACAACAGCAACAGCAACAACAACAACAGCAACAACAACAGCAACAACAACAGCAGCAACAACAGCAGCAACAACAGCAACAACAACAACAGCAACAACAGCAACAACAACAACATCAACAACAACAGCATCAACAACAACAACAACAACAACAACATCATATGGCCCAGGGAGGACCTACTAACTTACCTCCTATGACGATGCGACAACCTTATAAGGAAGAAACCCGATCTCCTAACCCAGTGAATGCGCAAGTGGCTCCATTAAGCGCTTCACCTCATTCGCGTCCTTCACCACGTACTTCCTCGCATCCATTGGCTCCACCCCAACAATATAACGATCATCGTTTAAGCCCTCGTACAGGTCATTCTGAAAGTTACCGTTATGAACACCGCTCACCTGCTCAACGACCTATGGAAATGGAATCTTCGGCCTCACCTCGATCCAACCATAACAGTAGACCTGATTATTCTACGAGTCGTATGAAACATGAAGAACCTTCTTATTCGAATTTACCTCCTCGAAATAACAGTAATAACAGTATAGATCATCGTTACAAGCAACATCAACAACATCAACAGCTTCAACAGCAACAACATCATCATCAACAACAACAACAACAACAGCAACAGCATGAAGAAGCTCCTGTGGTTATTGAAAAGAAGACCACATTGTTGCCTGAACAAAGACAACATGTTGTGGATGAAGATTACGATGAGAGTGCTGCTGATGTTTTATTAAGTATGGGTAACCCCGTACTTGGACAAAAGAGAGCAGCAGCATCATCCTTACAACACCATGACCATGATGAACATAAGAAACCAAGAAATCAACCCGAAATGGAGACTGAGATGAAGGAAGAAACACAGTCTGAACCCGTGGTTGCTGCTATACCATCATCATCAACAACACCCACAACAACAGCAGCAGCAGCAGCAGCAGCAACAACGACATCTACAACATCATCATCATCTACAACAGCCACGCCTATTACATCATCTACAACAACAACAAAGGTAGAAAAGGTTGATGAAAAGGAGGAAGGAGAGAACGATGATGAGGATGAATTGATTGAAGAATCGAATGAAGATGTACCTGTTAAACATGAACACCATCAGGAAGAACAAGAAGAAGGTGAAGTTGATGAAAAAGAAGAAGGTGAGGTGAAGGATGATGAAGATGATTTGATCTCGAAAGAACCCGTTTCTGCAGTTCCAGTGGCTGCATTACAAAAGAAAGAGGAAAATCATTCTCCAGTAGATGAACCTGCAGGATCAGCATAAAAAAAAAAAAAAGCCCTCTCTCTCTCTCTCCATAAATAATTATCATATTTTTGTCTTTATATTTCTCTTTTTTTTTTATCATTTTATAACCTCAAATATACTCTTGTTTTTTTTTTAATTATTGTTTTTGTCTTCAAAGAAATAAATGATGCTTTTTTTTTTTATATATATATAAATAAATGTAAATTCTTTAAATGTAATTAGATGGTATAGAGAGAAGAAAAAAAAAAGGGGGGACTAGATATTTCTTTGCTGTAAACCATCTTTATGAAGATTAAGTGAGCTACCTGTAGGTGTACCCGCAACAATCCCTTGATAATCCAAACGATAAATCTTGGGGGGAAGTCCCTTACCAAACTTACGATTGATATGATTGGAGCATAATAAGGCTGAGAACAACACAAACAAATGCACAGGGATCATTGAAAAGGCTACAATCCAAGTAATCGTCAATGCTTCCTTGGTAAATGTTTGATACTTGAATTTACAACCTGGTAATAATGTACGAGGGAAACATTTGTTGGATCGCTCATGGTAATCTGTGAACGATTTATATCCACAACAATGAAGCTTTTTTTTTGTTTTTTTTTTGTTAATACATTGATCTTTTTTATGGGTAAAAAACTAATGAGGAAACGAACTTACGTTGGCTTGGATACGGGCTCTACCATCCGAATCTAAATCATAATGCCATTGGTAGGACAATTTGCCTTCGATATTCCACTTGTTTTTACGGTAGGCCGTGTAACCAATGGCAGCGATCATTCCGAAACTAGGCCACAGTAAAAGATTGTACAAGGATAAGATACCTCGGTTATTCAGCATAATACCAGCATATCCTACAAGCGACGTGAATAAACAAATTACACCTGTAGCGAGGATAACTATGAAAAAAAAAAGAAAAAAAAAAAAAAAGTCAGTCTTTTTTGTTGTTGGGATTTAATCGAAATTTTAGCCACTGTACGATTCAGAATCATTCGTTCTCCTACTAAAATCACATCTGCACGAAGATAAACTATTTTTTTTTTTTTTTTTTTAAATCAGTCAATTTTGATTATTCGCTTTTCTTTTTCCCCTTACATTTGAAAAAGGTCAAGAGTGCAAGCAATAAGATGCCTAGTCCATAACAAAACAACTATAGGATGGTGTGTTAGATAAAGAGTGGTGTACTTTTTTTTTTGAGATGAATCAAAAAAAAAACAAAAAAAAAAATTACCAGTGAATTAGATAATAACAACCACCATTTATGCTTTGTCCAACGTTGCTTCTTCTTAATGGCTGGGTCTGGTGCATATCGCTTTACCACATGAAGACTGGTAGTATCGACTGAATTTCGTGAGCCAATGGATTGACGTGATTCTGATTTCATCCAAGGTAACACGGGTTCTGGCAATTCATCGTCTTGGTGATGGATGGATTCCCAAGAATCGAATTGTTGCGGTGACCCACCTTGCGATGCTCTGCCGCTACCATTAGGTCGAAGGTCCTGTAAAGACACGGATGAACTCGCTTGACTGGAAGAACCATACGGTGTTGAATTCTTGTTTACAGACAAGAAGTTATTCGACATTTTCTAAGTAAGAAGAAAAAAAAAAAAAAAAGAGAGAGAGAAAGAAAGAAGTGAATTAAAAAAAAGAAAATCAAGAAGGATAAAAAAAAAATAACGAGTGTGTTTATTTTTAGCGCAAAAAAAAAAAGGATCCAGGTACACAAGCGCATCCTATTTATAAAGGGGAACCGAGGAGTAAAAAAAGTGTTGCCATAAATACCAGTAAAAGTAGACATCTGTTTATTTGATTGGCTGATAATTGAGCTCCTTTTTTATGTATATATATATATATATGACACTCAGCATAGATGGTCAAAAAAAAAGTTTTTATTTAGGTAAAACTAAACATTATAAAAACTAAAAGGAGAATAATTTTTTTTTATAAGTGGGATTTTATTTCTTAAACTCGCAATGAACCGTACCCTTGTTTACTACTAGGCATGCTAGGGTGTTGAATCAATATTTCAGTCGATGCGGTACTGTTACGATTACGTTTGGCAATCTCTCGCTCATTCTTTTCATATTTATCACCGACATAAAGTGCGGCTCCTACCACATTCGTCCACATAAAGATGAGATTAAATAACGGAATCAATTCAAGTGCAACAGCCACAACGCCAAAATTACAATAATCAGCCTTGTGTCTCCAAGCAAAACTTCGGGAATCGCTCACGGAGAACCCTCTGAACTCTAAATCATAATGAAGGTGATGTCCCCAGCTGTCATCGTCATTTTGGTTAACTCTTACTTTCTCTTTCTCTTTTTTTTGTATCTTACCATGCAATCCATCCATTAATATAACAAGCTACAAAGGTGCCTACAACAGGTATTAAATGTAAAGGCGCTGTAATGATCAAAATCAGAATCTAATGATCCAAAAGGGAAATGTTAGATAAAAATATAAAGCTGTACAGCAGTCACGAATTGAAGGTCATTCGGATGTCCCTTACTTGTGCCAAGATCAATAGCCAAACAAGCGCAAGACCGGACGAAATACCTCGACAACATAAGCGCAAGTTGCCAACTTCAACACGATTGGTAAACATACGTTCAAGTCCTCTGGATTTTAAAGTGGCGTCAAATAAAGCGTCTTGAAAGATGGGAAGCAAGATGGCAAAGAATATTAAATCGAACACGGCTGATTCCAAAAGCACAAAAATAACAGAAACTGTCCACGCAAGCCAGACGGGACATTTTGCTACAATTAACGCATGTGCTTGAAGTGGTAAGAGGTATACAAAGGAAAGTACCAACGAGAGTATACCAAAGATGAGCGTCAGTAGAAACGGACAAATAGTCTTCACCCATAACTATTTTTTTTTATGTGAGTAGGGGCAAAAATCGATTTTTTTATTTTTTTTTATTTTTCAGTTAAATTCCTTGTTTTACCTGTGGATGAGATACAAAGTAAAGTATGCCCGCAACAGGATAAGTATAAGGTGGTGCCATTGAAGAGCTTAAAGTAAGTTACCCGGGAAAAGAATAAGAAAAAATTTAGATGGAGTATCAAAAATTAATTTATATATGTATGAAATATTTGGTTTTTTTTTTTTGCCTACTCTCTAGAACTATCATAATCCCAGGTCACGACAACATATATTTTTTTTTTCTTGTGTATCTTATGATTTTTACCTTTTAACCGACTCTAAAATTGCCTCACTGTGTCATTGTACATCGCATTAGCCACATATCATTTACTACACTCTGAAACAATTTTTTTTTTTTTTTTGTGAATCATGCAATACGGATTTAATAGTCCGAATTCTATGCGCCTACATATATTACAAAGATAAAAATATTTAGAGTTACAGTGTGTACTTTTTAAAGGATACGCAGCTTGAACACCAAGTAACTTGAATCACTTCTGACCCGGAGAACTGGACAAAGCCACACAGTTTTTTTTTTTTTTAATATTTAGTTTTGAAAAGGGAGAGCTATCTTTTAAAAAAAAAAGTAATTTTGGCAGATTATTATTTCCATTGACAGCTAAATGAAATAACACTTTTCTTTTTTCTCTCTTATTTTTTATTGGCTCTAAGTAAAAAATATATATAAATGTGGGTTTGCAGTGGAGGGAGTGCTTTTTTTTAAGGTGTATGGAATGATAGTGTGTTGTTGAGAATTTTTTTTTTCTAAGTCATCTTGGCCTTTAATTCCTTATTGAATTTCTCGACTTCAGCCTCATTTTCCGGGCTAAAGTTAATCTTGGCACGTTGTTGACGAACAAAAGTAGCCTTAGCTTCAAGCTATAAAAGATATAAAAATGTCAGTTATACATTCAAGAGACATGTGCCCTTCTTCTTTATTTTTTTGGCTTCTTTCTTACCTCCTTTGCTAATTTGCTCAACTTATCCTTTCCCTTTATACTCTTGGATTGCTTGACGAAACGCTTGATAGCAATGATATCAGCATCCACCATTTCAGGGAAAGAAATATGATGGGAATATTCTTTATAATAACTCTTCAATGCCTTTGCACATTGATCTAAAACTTCATCTTGGTACATACGACCATGAATACTCTTCTTGTGTACCTTGAGCACAAGATCCCATTCAGTGGGTAAACCACTGCTTTGTTTGGCCTTTTCCATAGCCACAGTACCTTCAAGAACTTCCAATACATAGGTAGCGAGAGGAACAAACACATTGGTATTATGGATAAGAGAGTTCAATGAACGAAGCACATGGAAACGAAGAGGGTAGAATTGAGCAGTAGGGATCAATTGAATAACACCGACAGCTACTTGTGTTAAGGGGTAGATCAAGGCCTTTAAGGGACTTTCCACCACATCTCCATCTTCATCCACCATAGGAACAGCATATGCATTTAAAACATCGGCCCAGAAATCAATACAATGGATATATTGCCAGTTGTATACCATATTATGATTCTTAGTCGAACGCACCTTCATGGCTTGTCTTAAATGAATGGCTAATTGACGAATATACACAAAACCTTGTTGATAACTCAAGACGGGGTTAATACCGTAAAGTTGAACAGCTAAATTACGCATCAAATTGATCACGGGTAAAGTATGGAGATTGGTGTTTTTACAATTTTTGATAAAAGTCAAGTAAACGTTCTTGAGACAGAGATCGAGGTAACCTTGCACTTTGGTCTTGGTGTCTTTGGTGGCGGGTACAGTAGCAAGAGCTAAAGATTTAATACTCAAGAAAGCTTGCATACGGACAGTATCGACAGAACCAAGGTGAGACCAAGAGTTTAAAAGCGTCTTGAGATAATCCTTGACAAGACGGTCAAAACAAACAAAAAGACTGGTGGCCTTTTCAGCTTCACGAATCGTCATACGAAGCATATCAGCATCAGTCAAATTACTTAAGAGATGAAGCAAATTGTTGAGATATGATTTCACATAGGATTTGAAGAAGGCCCATTTACCAGAGGTAACAGGAGATCCATTTTCCTTCTTGGGTTTCAAATGATGGGCAAACACAACAGGTGCAAGACGAAGTGTGGTGGTAATCACCTTGGAAAAGACTGTAGGATCTTCAATCTTGTAGGAAAATGTAATCTTATCGTCTTCTTCAGACATTCTGGCAGCAGTTTTGAAAGCAGACAAAATCTTCTTGAATGCCTTAAAATCGTTATTAGATTTAACAGCGGCAGTCCATTCGTTCAACATGGCCTTGGTCAAGACAGGAACATCATCTACAATGGTTTCCTCAGGCTCCTCCATATCGCTGTATTCCTGACCATCATCATCATCTGAGGCATCGGGCATATCCTCTCCATCATCAGATTCGCCAAAGCCCAAAAGATCACCATCTTCCTTTTGTAAAAACTCGTAAAATTCAGGATCACGTTCCTTTAACTCTTCCAGTTCCTTCTTGTGTTGGTCAATATCTTTGTTGAGTTTATCGGGTGTCTCTTCATCATCATCATCCTCATCCACCTCTTCTTCGTCAGAATCCATGGCCATTTCTCTTTCAAAATCAGAGGGAAGTTCATCGTCACTGTTCTCTGCGTCCTCTTCCTTTTCGCTAATGTCATTTTCTTTTTCCTCGTCAGCTTCAGAATCATCGTTATCCATAACCTTTTGTAACTTTTTAAAAACATCGTCCTCGTCACTTTCGGAAACGTCTTCCATGGGTGAATCCTCCTCCTCACTTCTATTAAATAAATAAAATAATTAGCTCATCGCAGCCACGCCTTTTTTTTCTTCTTCTTATTGTCGTCTTACAATTGTTTAACAGCCTTCTTGGTACCTATACATATATAAAAAAAAAAAAGAAGAATGGGTTGTTTAATGACTGTTTTAAAGGTTGCATAAAATTTGACACATTACCCTTCTTGGCCTTTCCAGCAGCTTGTTCAACAATCTTGGCAATCTTTTTACCTTGAGGTTTTAATTGTTGCTTCTTCGCATTTTTAGATCTCTTTTGAACTGCAGGAGACATTGAGTATTAATTTTATATCTTTTATCAAGTCTGTTTAAAAAAAAAAACAGGTTACTTGGGATATTTTCAAAAAAAGAAGAGAGAGCAAAAAAATTGTGACGTTTAAATTGTGACTTTTTTGTCGGGAGGCTTGTTCCTGTCATTGTTTTTTTTTTTGCCCTCTGTGTACACAAGACAGGATCGCCTTGCATTTATTAGAGAAAATCACACATTAGAAAAATTCTCTCACGGAGCATTTTCTTTTTCTTTTTTTTTTCAATTCAAATGGTATGTAACGCAACTTTTTTGGTTTTTGTTTATCTATCAGCCTTTACTGTTATAGTGAGCCATAAAGATAAATTTTACACTTTTTTGTCCTGGAAAATGTCACCATTGTAATTGTTACTTAAAAATATGACACTATTCTCCTTTTGGATTACTTCTCCAATCAGGATTTCTTGTTTTTATTGTTTGGTAAACAAACGGGGAAAATTCAAGCTATCCCCGTTAAAATAAAAACAAAGGAAAAATGAGTAACGTGCAGAATGAAGTTAACTCCATGTTCATCTTTCTGGTTAGAACTCTACAATGCACTAATCGCAAGGCACGTTACGCAACTTTTTAACAAAGGGCACATGATTTTAATCAAATGGACCACAGTTCTTTTTTTTTTTTTTTTTTTTTGTACAAAAGAATAGATATCATATCAGTTTATAGTTCTGATATAGAATTTTTAGATAGCGTATAACAGTTGACTTGTTTTTTTTTAAAAAAAAAAAAGCTCTTAAATTATGCGGCAATGGCATCTAAACTTTGTTTTTATTGATTCCTTAAAGCATGTTGACTAGTTAGTGGCTTACCGAAATGTTGGGAATACAGGCATTTATTTTTTGTGCTATAAAAATAAAAAACGGTTATCTCCTTTGCATTCATCAACGATTAAAAAAAACTTTTTGGATCAACGTGCGAGGGGGGGGGGCTAGATTTCAATCAATAAAAGTTTTGTAATAATACCATTTTTTATATATACAGCGAATAAAATGCTAAATAATCATGCTCATAAAAAAAAAAAGGGTAACAACGGCTGTAGCATTGTTACAAATGTTCTTTTTTTCTAGGCACCCATTTCCCCAATGTAAAAAAAAAAAAAATTCGATGATCATGCAAGATTTTTATAAAAAACGAACCTTACCTAACAACGGATGCGGGCTTTTTTAAAAGTTTTTTTGAAGTCTCCTGTTTAAATTTTTTTTTTTTTATTCTATAGATGGTGTAGTTAGTATGTTTTACTTTGTACAACCTATCGGTAAGAGCTGACCAAGGGTTTTCCAGAACTCTAAAAAATCTGACTATTTGGACCCTATGTATTATAAATGATATTATTTAGGAAAAAGATAAATGTACCAATAATGAGATGGATAACCTAATAAAGCATTCACTGTGTACACAATATATTTACTAATATCATGATTGATATGAACAAGATGCATTTTTAAGATAAGAGATATAAAGTAACAATAAAAACTATAATATACTACACAATGTGGGTGAGGTAAAGGAGATAGGGCAAAGCTTTTTAGAATATTAGAAGCGTTTCACCGTACGACCATCTTTCCAAGTATGTGCTATCAAACGTGAATTTTTAAAAAGAATAACAAAGATACCAATTTTTTTTTTTTTGTAATGTAACTAGGAAACCAAAGGGTGTTTTATTCAATTAGTTATTTTTTTGTTTTTTTAGAAAATGGTATTCCATAACTGTCATTTCATCATTGTATAAACCGTTGCCCTGCTATATATTGTGAGAAAAAAAAAAGTTTATTGGAGTACAGAGGTGTTGATCGGGCAGAATGAACTGTTGGGTCTAACAGACAAAAAAACGCATGATATGCCGAGACATTTTCTCACCAAAAAAATAAAATAAAAAGGACATGTGAGGTATAATTGGAAAAAGAATGATCTGTATTTGTTTTTGCTTTGTATTTTTTTTTTTTTTTTTTTTTTTTTTTTTTTTACGTTTGGCAGCCCATTCACATTCATAAAGAGAACAAAAAAAAAAGATTCTCTTCTAAGAGTGGTGCTCCCAGAAACAACAGGTGTCTTTTGCTGGATGGTCCAGTTTCTGGTGCAACCATAACATTTGTAATTGTCAATTTTTAATGTAAAATTGTTGAAGCTCCGTATATTCTTACCGACAATATATTAAAAAAAAAAAACTTTCCTAAACATTGATTTTCTCTAGCACTTCAAAATAGGTAGACTTTTTCAGTTTGACTTTTTGTGATGTACTTTGTCCAAAAAGTGGTTTCTAGTTGTAACACCTATATTTGTATTTGTGTTTATAAATAATATTCTCAAGTATCCCGATTTGCTAGAGCTTTTAGATTAGAATGTTACTTGTGTTATTCCTATTCAGGAGCTTGGCTTTCTTTGCTTGAAAAAAAAAGGGTATTTTTTTTTTTTCGATCGGCTCAGAAAATCTACATGCTTTATAAAAAGTAGTGGCGTTACCTAATTCATTAAGTCAGTACATATTCAGCTTATGTTCCCAATGCTAGCAAGTGGGGGTGGCATACCCTCGAACAGAAAGGTCATTGTTTCCAGGGCTTTTGTGTAATCCTATTTATTAATTAGTAGTACAAATCTTAAATTGATAAGGTTAAACTGTAACACAAACGCAAGGCGGTAATATTTGGTGTTATGATCTTGGTTTTTTTTACTTGATTGCATATAATATTGCAAAATACAAGGCGCCATATCAATTGATTCGACATAAAAAAAATGTAATAACCGACATATAACAAATATCGCGTCAGAATACATCATCAGCTCCTCCCCCCCTTTTTTTTTTACCTGTTTTTTACAGTGACATGCGGGAATAAGAGATACCAATTATGCGTGTGCATATTCTTGAAAAGGCCCGTCGGAGAAGGTACTACTAATGAAAACCATAAAATCGAAATGCTTTTTAGTAAAATACCTGATACAACAAGCTATGTAAATTATATATCATCATGTGTGCTTTGATATACCTTATCTTCTGATAACATCTAAATAAATAGCAACGCACAAACCATTTTAAGCAAAAAAGAGATTGGCTATTTCCAATATACTGTTTTCACAGGTGACCCAGGGTTGGTTGTAAAGAGAAATGGTACAACTGGCACTTTAGGTATTTTTTTTTTTTACAAACGAGATAAGTTACAGGTACTTGTTGAAAACCTGGTATCGTGAATAAGAAGGATCTCTATTTTTTTTAAATGGTACAGTCTTGAATATGTTGTTTCAAATGCGGAATAGATAGGGCCGTGAGAAAAAAAAAGTCGAATGGTATTGGTTAGGCACATTGGAGAGGGAGAGCAGATCAGGTTTAGGTTATAATTTCTTCTTTTGACCATGATTTCCTAATTGTGTACTCTTGTCAATAAACTCGACAAGCATGCACAAGTGTAACACGGCGGGGAAGAAAAAAGGTCTTCTCTCCAAGTATTGGTTTCGTTTTCTCTATCACTTGATATCAAGTGCCTTATCGTTTATCGACAAATTAGGTAAAAAGGGTTTTTTTTTTTACTTGATTACCACCCTGAATTAATATTTTGGAAATTGGTATAAAAGATCGTACATTTAAACATCAAGTTTTTTCTTTTTTTTTTTTACTACTATTATTCTTTCCTTGTTTTTTTTTGTCTTGATTTAATTTATCTGCTAAAAGCAATGAGTCAAGAACACACAGCAACGACAGAGGCTGAACAGCGTCCATACGATGTCAAAAAGACCGAGTCCTCTTCAACAGATCAAGGCTATATGTTTGATAAAATGAATAACGTCGAGGAAGCTGATTTCAAAGCAGACGATACCCAACATGACAGCAGCAGCGTCGCCTCTCAGAAGCCATCATTCTATAAGAGATACCAAAAATTCTTCCAGTAAGTAGTACGATGTAATTATTAAATAGAATTCTATAGATCTCTAACCATTTATTGTAGCGCTGGTATGTGGCTCATTTTCACAGGTTTCATTGCCGCTACCTATGCCTTACAAGTTCCCAAGGGTTATACCAGAGATCAATTGATTATCGGTCTTTGCTATGCCTACTTCTCCCTTTACATCTTTTTCTGTTATGCTCCTACCACCCTTGTTACCAAGCCTTGGAACTTTGTTTTCGACAATATCTCTAAATTCATTTGTAGCAAATTTTCCCTCAAGATTAGACAAATTGGTTATGCCGTTCTCGTCACTATTATCATTGCTGCTACTATCTTCTCCTTCCCCGAAAAGGAAGAGTCACCTAGAGTCAGACGTTTGATTTCTCTTTTCGGTTTGTTCGTCTTCCTTTTTTGTACCTGGGCATTCTCAGCTGTAAGTAAAACAAGAGATTTTTATATATAAAGTTGCAGGTACTTATTCAATATATTTGTATCTAGCATCGCAGAGAGGTTAAATGGAACACCATTTCATCTTCTATTCTCCTTCAATTCTTGTTGGCCTTGTTCGTTTTCAGATCTGACGTTGGTCATGATATCTTTGATTGGATGGCTGAATTCGCTGAAGGCTACCTTCATAACTCTTTCTATGGTTCTCAATTTGTTTTCGGTGATACTGCTGCTAGTGCCGGTACTTTTGCCCTCAACGTTTTCCCCGCTATTGTTTTCTTCGCCTCTACTGTCCAAGTTTTATACTATATTGGTTGTATTCAATGGCTCTTGAAGAAGATGTCCGTTGTCTTTATCACTTTATTGGATATTACTGGTCCTGAATCTATTGTTGCCATTGCCTCTGTACGTTGTTTATATGAATATAATGATGATAACAAATTACTAACACTCAATACTTTTCTTTTTTCAATTAGCCTTTCCTCGGTCAAAGTGAGAATGCCTTGTTGATTGAACCCTTGATTAAGGATTTGACCAAGTCTGAATTCCATCAAATTTTAACTTGTGGTTTTGCTACTATTTCCGGCTCCGTTTTATACGGTTATATTGCTATGGGTGTTTCTGGTCAAGCTCTTTTAACTTCTTGTATCATGTCTATTCCTTGTTCCATTGCTGTCTCTAAGCTCCGTTACCCCGAAACTGAAGAATCCATGACCAAGCACGGAACCGATGTTTTAGACCGTGACGATGGTGAAACCTCTAACATTTTGCATGCTGCTGGTAAGGGTGCTGGTGTTGGTATCAACATTGTCTTCATTATCATGGCCAATTTGATCTCTCTTTTGGCTCTTTTGTACGCTGCCAACTCTTTCTTAACCTGGTTAGGTAACTTCCTTAACATTAAGGAATTGACTCTTCAATTCATCACTGGTTATATCTTTGTACCCGTAAGTTTTATTATGCAATTGTAACTGGCTTATAATCTAATAATTTTTTTTTATATGATAGGTTGCATGGTTGATTGGTGCTGATGATAAAGATCTTGTCGATGTCGGAAGAATCATGGCTATCAAGATTTGGGCTAACGAATTCGTTGCTTTCCAAGAATTGACCACTACCTACAAGGATGTTCTTTCCGCTAGATCCAACTTAGTCTCTGTTTACGCCGTTTGTGGTTTTGCCAATCTTTCTTCCATCGGTATTCAAGTTGGTTGTTTGAGTGCTCTTGCTCCCAAGAGAGGTGGTGAGATCTCCAGTTTGGCTATCTCTGCTTGTATTTGTGGAGCTATCAGTACATGGATCTCTGCTTCCATTGCTGGTATGCTTATTTAATTGATTTTGACATTATAATCTTTTTTATTTTTACACTATTTACTATCCATCCCCCCTTTCCTTTTTTTAATTTTATGTACTACTAATTCTCACAACTACAACTTATTAACTATCTAATAAATCAACAAAAATTATTTTTTATTTTATCTTTTGAAAAGAAAGTATATGTATTATTTTAATATTAGTAGCACTTCACAATTGTATTGACATTTTTTTTCGTTTGTTTTTTTTTTTTTTTTTAAAAAAAAAAAAAAAAACTATATATTAACAAGTAATTTAATTACAGTATCATTTACATCCCAGTCCGACTTTTCTAGCAGGTCAAAGGCTTCATTCAAACTGCACTGTTCATAATCCGCCACGTATCGGGCCTTCTTGTCTTTGGTAAAGCGGTCAATATGGTCACGCCACTCTTCTTCGATTTTCACCATGAGATGATCTCGTTTCTTATGGTTTGTGATTTTGGTCTCGAAACTAAATCCGGCACCAATTGGTCTATGATCAGAGCATCGTGCTTCGTAACGTCGGTAGTAGATATTCTTGATATTATTACCTTTATAAAGCACACGGTCACACCAAGCAGGCACACGTTTCTTTTCTGAACGATCGTAAAAATCTGTTCCAGGGTCGTACTTGTATGTAGGATCAAAATTGATAGTAGCCTCTTCAAAATGTAGCAGCTTGAATAAGGGATTATTGTAATTTTGGCGCAGCAATTGATCCTGAGCTCGTAATTGTTCCCAAGCAGCAGGTTTGTCTGCACTGGCTAGCAATCTTAACACCTCGTTACGGTTCATTTTAATACGATAGTTCAAATCGCCACTGAGGAAACAGAATTCATGATCTAAAATCATGCTACCATCACCACCATGACTAAACACATCATCATAGTCATATCCATGAAAGCTTGCACTTTGAAGAATTCCCTCCGCATCCGCGTTTCTTTGTTGAACATGAGATTGACCAGCCGCTAAATGACAATTGACAAAACAGAGAGAAGAGTGATCGTAAACAAAACGAATGGCAATACCACCCTTGTTGCCGTGGATACTCTTGTTCATCACTTTAAGTCCGGTTTTAACAGAGGTCGAATCAATACTAAATACTCTGGGAATATCCGTTGTGCGTACAAAGATACAACTGAATAATCCAACTAATTGATCCGTTTTAATGACAGTATAACTATGATGACCATAATTTTCTCCAATAATGCGAACCAAATAATCGTGCCATAACTTGTATCTGTGGGTAAGAATATCCTCTGTTTCAGTCGGGTCTGCTTTCTTTCTGGAAAACAATGAACCTAAAAAAAAAAAAAAAAAAAAAAAAAAAAAAAAAAAAAATTAATAAGTTTCATGATAATAAAAAAAAGAAAGGTGATCTAGCATGTGGACAACTTACGAGCTGTTTGCTTTTTGGATTCCAAATCTACAATTTCTTGGATGCCGACCACAATAATGTCTGGGTCTTCCATGGTTCCTAGCCATTCCCTTACTGCCTTGTCATCTTCCCCGACTATCCTTTCTGGTTTGTTGGCATCGATATTCCATGAGCAAATCATAACTCGAGCGGAATCGTATGTACAGTATTCACTAGCCCTTTGATGCAAATGATCCTCTTTCCAGTGCTCCGTTAATAATCCATCCCAAACGCCTACAAATCCATTTGAATCACTACTGACTACTTGAAGTCTTCCCGTAATCTCATCCAACAATAAACTTGTTTCATCCACAACGAGTTGTGTAACAGCGCCTGTATGTGCTTTCCATATCTTTAAAACTGCCCATTTTTCTGGCCTTGTGTCATAAACATAAATCATTCCAGTATTATATCCTGCCCAAACATGATATTCTCCAACAGCGGTCATAGTACATATACCATACATTGATACAGTAATGATTTGAATTCTCTCCATCGTTCTTGTATCCCACATACTGATTTTACCGTCGTCATGTGAAGCAAATATACGATAGGGATGGTATGGAATTGTCATTAACTTTGTGATGTTACCCATGTCATTAGGGATTCTAACGGGAGGCTGTGATTTTGTATCGTTCGTACCTACTGAGGAACCAGCGATAGGTATAGCATGCGCGGCTAAAGTACGACCGGAAGACATCCAGAGTTTCGAATTGTAAATAGTAGCGGCTACGGCATGAGAGGTAACATGGTATCTCCTTGGCATTGCAGTCAGTAGTGGATTTGGTTGATGATAATCAGCAGACAGAACATCCCAGACGTATAATACGCCACTGTCATCAATTGACCATATTTCGGAATTACCATAACGTAAGAGAAACAAGATGGGTGCGGTGTGTACATCGTTCCTTTTGCTTAATATTTTTTGTCCGCCGGCTCTAATATCGACGACAGCCAGCATGGTATCCTGTCTGGCAACCCAAATATACCTTCCTTCTTCCACTGGGATACGGGATGGTGCTACTGCGATTGCCCTGATTTTATCTCCGCTGCCACTGTCGTTATTATTTTGGCTGCTGTTTGCATTATTGCTGGTATCCATCATGATTGTTGTGATGACAGTTCCTGTGTAAACATCCCAAGTTCGTAATAAATTTGAGCCGGTAATGACTAAATTTTTTGCTGCAGCCAAAGCATGAATGGGTCCTTTGTGTCCAGTAGAAAATGGTCTTTGGTCTGAGACTACATAAGGTGCGTTTCTAGTTGCGTGTGTAAAATCTGGATAAATTGAACTTGTCATTAACAATTCGCTTCTAGACATGGCACGTTTTGCTGCGACAGTATTTGCTCGTTTCATTCCCATGTTTCTAATTTGTCCCTCATCTTCTAGATCACTGTTGTCGGTGTAAACGGAAGAAGGTGAAGACATTGCTGATAGTTTACTATTGCCATAATTTGGGGATAAGCTTGACGAATGAGTTCCACTTGCGATTGTATGTGCTCGAGCTAAAGTTGACTGAGATGGCCTTGGTGGTAATTGAGGCATTATGGGTCTAGGTGGTAAGATGGGAGGTGAAATGACTGTAGTATCAACAATAGTTGAAGGTTGCGAATTGTATTCAGGACGGTCCATGGGTATACTTTGTGTTGAACGATGATATTTTTTACTAGGTGGAGGTGGAGGTGGAGGTTTTTTTGGAGAAAAGAGGTTCTTGGTATCGAGTCCATTATTTTCTGAAGCAGAAGGGATATCATGACTACGAACACCAGGTGCTCCAATAAAACGTGATTCTTCTAATTTTGTATATTGCAAATGTGCTTTTTGAACCTGTTCAATCAGGCTATTGTCACCTTCTTTGACGTTTTCTTCGTGACGATGGATATAGTCGTCATCATCCTCTTCTTCGATATCACTGTCTCCATCGCTGGACTCGGAGTCAGGTACGCTAAATGGATCCGAATCTTCGTATGTGGGTGGAGGTGGTGGAGGTTTTTTGGTTGCAGTTGTTGCCAATGATGGAGAGATATTTGAGAAATTTCCGGGTGCCATCATATCGACTTTTTGCTTTCCAAATTGTTGTGCTAAATGTGACACTCGTTTTTCTGTCTCCTCTTTTGATTCAGCTTCTTCTCTATTTAATGAAACTGAAGCAGGCTTTGGTGGAATAGGAGGCGGTGACACAATAATATTTTGTTGGGGTTGCTTCTGTATTATTGTTGCTTGTTGAGCCCACTTATTCTTCAAAGCTTGAAATGAGTTTTGCTCATCTTGCTCGCCTTGTGAGTCCATTCCAAATATATTAAGTTGAAGAAGAAGAAAAGAAAAAAAAAAGATTATAAATAGAAAAGTTAAAAAGGGTAAAAGATGTAATGTTTTTTTTTTTTTTTTTTTTTTTTGCAGTCTAAAATTCTTTAAATGGTAATGCCCGCTCTTGATGTCATCTCTTTTAGGTACTTTTCCACAATATACCTAAGCGAAGGCCCTTATTTATATTTTGTCATAATATGGCATTACCCGGAGTGTATTAAAATATCAAGTATTAATTAACAATAGACCCCATATTCTGGCAATTTATCTTTTCGCGGAGCATAAATATCTTTTTGAAGCCACTCTTGCTTGCAGTAAAATGATCGATTAAGATTAAGGTTTTTTAGTAGAAATCCTGCTATGCTCTGTGCACCGATTTCTTGTAACCGTTATATATATAAAAAAAGAGGGCAAAGGGCAGATGATTACTTTTGTGAACCAACGTCATGTGCTGATATATACACACGCGCACATACTATACATCTGATTGATTAACTCCGAATATTTATTTAGTCCCTTCTGGCGTTCTACTCAGCGCATAAAAATCTATTGTACTTTAATATTAGCAAGTTTAAATTAGGACCTTTTTTTTTTTTTATTTTTTTTTTGAGCGTACCTGAGTTCTGTACTGCTATTTAGTTTACTCTGCACCGACACAAATTAATACACCATTCGGATATGTAACTTATAAACTAATACTCAACAAATCGGCTTTTGGGTGGAGTGCCATTTCCACGTGTTTTGTAAAGTTTGTTTAAAAACCCGCGAACTGGAACGGTTGCAAGGCCGTTGCTTGTGTTTTATTGGGAAGAGACAGTAGGTACTCCAAGTCTCATTATACCTTCTTGTTCCTGTAAGATTCTTCTCTCTCTTTTTTTTTTTTTTTGTGAAAATTGCTCGCATATGTTAGGTTAAGTTTCAAAGAAAAAGCGAGGCTAGTTCTTATTGTTTAAAATTAATTTGCGTAGTCCTTTGAAAATAAATGAACCAATTTTTGGTCAAATTAATTACTAAGATTCTTTATTTAAGTGTTGAATAATTATCTGTAAATGATAGATAGGAGCAATCTTATTACCTCCAATAATCCTTGAGATAATGGGGGGAGGGGAGTGCGGCTCTACATCCGCTAAAGCTTTTTTCAAATTCTTGAATAGGAGAGCAGGATGGGAGGTATACAGTCATAATGTCTTCTTTTTTTTATGCTCACATAATCAACGAGAATATGACTGTAAATTAATATATATGAATACCATCGACATTATTAAGCATCATCCGCAGTTTACATCAACATTTTAAGCTGTTTTCAATCACAGCAATGTTCTTATAGTTACAACACAAAACATACTTTAATAGGCTTATAATTTTATAAAGGGCAGAGAAGAATGCATACTTCACACGGCTAATTGTTGCAGCAAACATGTTTATTTTTGTACTCTTCAGTGTACGAACTTGAGAATATATCTGTTTTTTTATTTATCATCTAATACTTTCTTGCCTACTTTTTTTTATCAGTAAAGACACCTGTGAGTATAATTGGAGCTCACTGATAGCCTCCTTCGAACCTAAAAATGTACTCTAGTAGGCATACTTACCCTTTATAAACCTCAGTTTACTTTGGATAGGTACTTTTATTTAATCTACCAATTTGGGCTTGTTATGTGGAATTGAAAGATGATGGTTGATGAAGTCTTATTCCATATTTTTGTATTCTATTTTAAGATTGATATTGGTCAACTATTTGGCTTATTGATGCTACACTTTACTCTTAAAAGTCTATTCCTGTCATTTACTGTTCTTTTGGGGTGTCATTCAGTCTCATATGGGCTGCCTGTGATTAGCTTTCCACGTCGTAAAAGATGACCGAAAGGCTATACTGAAACAGATCGATCATCTTGACAACCCTATAATTGAGGGAATATGTTTATTGATACACAAAAAAAAAGGTAGACTAAAGTAGGGAGTAAGATAATTTTATTTACAGCATTATGTAAACAAAACATAAATAATTTTCAAAAGAAAATGAGCATCTTTTACAATAAAAACGCTATCCATGCAAAAGTAAAAGATTCAAGTGCATCATGATTGTAGGATTTTCATCATTGAGAGTAAGCTTTTACTTGTATACATTTATCAAAAGCTATACTCTTTGTTTATCTGATGTCATAATGAATTAATATTCTCTCACATGAAGAGATTTTATTTTCTTGGCTGAAACAGATAAACAAAAAAAAAAAAAAAAAAAAAAGGTATAAAAAACAGGCAGATTTTGTATTTTAGAAAAAGTTCGAGACGATCATCACTTAACAACGGCGCTTATATTTAGTGATGTGCTGGCGAGTAATCTTTTAGAGAACTCTTTGGGACCTGGAGACGTCTAGTATCTTTGGGGGACCTTCTGGTGAGCTTTTCAGTGTTGCATGGTATGTCTTGATGTGAACGGGGTAAGTGTCTAAAACCGGAGGGAGTATGTGGGTTGTTGGATCTTGTGGCTGTGAGGAAAATTCTCCCGTGGGTGTGGCGTCCCCTTTATCGGCATCATAAATCCTGTAGTGATCGTTGGGGTGTATCATGTCCGTTTCCGCTATTGATTTTCTATACATCTTCTATACCGCCATTGAAATGCTGTATACTTTTTGTATAATGGGGCAAGTTTCTCAAAATTAAGGTAATCTACTGCTTATCAGTATGGTTTTTTTAGGTTTTCTGCTCTTTACGCTCTCGTCTTTTCTTATAAATAAAAGATTCGAGAAGGGAATGCATAGATACAAGCCTCCGCGCGGCCATTCCCGGGCAACACTCTTTTTTTGTAGAGTGGCTAGTGTGTATCTTTTTTTTTTTTTTTTTTAAATAAAACTTGTGCTTTTTAAATATTAAAATAGTCTTTACATTTGTTGTCTTACATAAAAAAATAAAATAGATAGTGATCAATACAGTAGAGTAGCTCAGCCAACGTTTACCATAAACTTGACGAGAGTGTTATAGGTAGGGCGAAAAGCAGAAGAGATGATAGCGTCAGAGTTTTAGTGAAACTCCCCAACAATGAGAACCCAATGACTGCGCCAGATGGCAAGAAGAATAAAAACATTTAAAAGAACCCTTTCGGATCTAATTGTCACTTGAACGGTGAACTCTACTGGTTATGGGAGTAAACAGCACTCGATACTTAAGCGATTTGGAAAGGGAATCAGACAATGAAGCAAGTATTTCCATGGGGAAAACTACATTGTAAAGATCAACATTAAAACTCGCTTGAATATGACGAGGATGCCCAAGTTATGACCGGTAGTAGATATACTCATCAAGCCAGTTACCTTTTCAACACGTAGTAAAACTGCTTAACAATTAACAGCTTCTGCTTTCGCGAGGGACGTACGCTAGCCGCTCCCTTTTTTTTTATGCATGCAGTATTTATTTTAGTCATTTAAACCCATATTGATAGAAGAAACGAGACATTAAAAGTAACATAAAATAAGTAAAATAAACGAATAAAGTGTCTTGGTATAATGACCCATACTGTGTATATCTATGTTTTTTGTGATTTAAAAAACTTGTGCCACTAACAACCAGTTATTGGGAAACTATTGTAGGAATTGGAGAATAGAATTTTCTGGGTGGAGGTGATGATGGTCTTGGCTTAATACACATTTTTAAGGTAGATATTAAACCTTCTTTTGTCCTTTAATCAGAGAAAATTATCAGCCTTTACATCTTCTAAAAGTCTCCTAAATCTTTTCTGCAATTCCCTGCATATGATCTTTAATGGTGGCAAGACTTCCCCACAAGCAGGTAGGATATTTTCCTATCGTCAGGTGATTTTATTTTTCTTTTATATAAATACATTTTTTGTACTGTGGAGGATATTGTATATACTTTGTCTGGAAGAAGTATATCAACGATATAAATGGATAATTACTTATTATCAAAATATTGTTAAAATCAGATTCTATTGCGTATTGGATTTGCCTCTCAGAACAATTTGGTTCCTATATATAAATAAATATAGTTTTCCCCATAAGCCATGTGAATTTTCTCTCTCTCTTTTTTACAATGAATAAAGTGATATAAAAAGTTTAAATAGTATCTCTTTGTATTTAATGAGCCAATTTTTATTTCCATGCAAAACACGTAGTTAGTCTTTTTCTGTATAATAATTATAAGCGTTTTACATTTATACTTGTATTTGTTTTTTTTTTTTTTTTTTTTTTTTTTTTGCTGCTTCTGTCTTGTCAATGCACCTCGGCTGGTCGTTTTCAGGGATTACTTATCAATTCAATATATAAAAAAAAGTGACTCTACAACAAAACGACGCTTGTTTTTCAGATGAATATAAGATATCACCTCTACCATCTTCATGAAAGAAATCCATAGGACATGGATTTTATTCAAGCTCAAAGAGCTAGTTCAAATATTTAGCCAAACTATTTTTTTTTCTAGGCACACAATTGGGCAAAAAATTCAAATATAGGGCGGAGCTTTCAAACATGTAGTATGTAAATTGGGACTGGAATAGGTGGTACAATCAGTGTGCTTTTTCTTAAATTTCCTACCCAATGTGGAATAATTTATACCATTGATAACAGCCCCCAGCCAATGATCAATGAGCTGATAAAATTAAAAAGGCATATGACTCCCTTCTATCTGTTCTTGCTACATCCATATTTTACTTATCTTGTATGACGCTTAAAGGTCAGGCTACTATCATTTTGATTATCGGTTTGGGTACGGTACATTTACCAATTATTCTCTATCAATTCATTATCATAATATGTCTATGATTGATAAACATATAAAAAAGCATACATTTAATCTCACTTGTCGGATTACTCTTCATACAGAAAGACATAGTCCGACGTTACTCAACTAGAGTACAACTCGAAAACGGATAAACTTTTTCCTAAGGCAGTAAACCCAGGGTTTGTTTAGAAGATTTGCAGTGCATATTCCTACTATGCCTATCAAAGAGCTGGTAGGGGTGTGAATAGTAAGTGTTTATAAGAACATGCGATTGTGACACGTATTTCCTTTTTTATGATGAATTAAGTTTGGTAATATAGACGATCGTCGATAGATAACACTATTAACATGACACGATAGCATTTTCAAATATACTACCTCTTTTTGTTTTTTTGTTTTTACTTTTTTTAAAAGAAAGTAAAATAAAGCCAATGTGTGTTCACACAGACTTGATTTGGGGACCGTAATACATGGTGTCTCGTGGCCCGTAATTTCCTTGATATGATTGGTTCGCAAGAAAAGTACTTAAGCTGTCTTGATTTTGAAAAGTTTTTTTTTTCTTCTTTTTCTTTTTCTTTTTTTTTTTTTTTCCTCCCCAAAGTATCTTTTTTTTTTAATAACAAATAAAATAAAGTTTGGTTACTATGGAGAAGTTTCCCGAAGATTTTGATTCGACTCATAAGCCAAACCATGACTTGGCAGAAAGCTACAGTGCAGCCGGTTCCAGTGACGAAACAAAGGGGATCTCAACCGGACACAAGTTGTTTTCTCTGCAAACCGTAGTCAACTATTTCCCAAAATATAAGCTTAAGAAATCAGGTAAAATTATAAGAAACTTTACCTGCATTTGACATTTGTATTAAACAAATATGTAGGGGTTATTTACATTGACGAAAGACCTTCTTTACCCCAATGTTTGTTAATGGGTGTGCAACATGTCTTGGCAATGTTTGGCTCCACCGTACTTGGTATGTGTTTACATCACAAGTAATTACAATCCATATATTAAAAACTAGAATTAGCTCCTCTCATGATGGGTTTCGACACTAATAGTAAGTCCAATTAAAATGAAAATTTTTGACAGGTCATTAATTTTTTTTTTATTTATTTTTTCTTCTCAGCTGCTTTATTCTTTTCTGGCGTCGGAACAATTATCTTTTACATTGTTACTGGTGGAAGAGGTAAACCAAATATAGCTTCTATATAAATTATTGTACAGTGTACTAAATATAATTAAACCCGACAGTTCCATCCTATGTTGGCTCTTCATTTGGTTTTATTGGTGTCGTTGTATCCGCGACTGGTTTCAATTATGTTCCTAATGGTCCCGGCAACCAACACACTGACGTCGCCGTTGGCGGAATTCTCGTTTGTGGTTTAGTATACGGTTTTATTGGTACAGTAATTTACTTTGTTGGTCATGGTTGGATTGAAGTTGTTATGCCTCCTGGTAAGTTATTAAAAAAAACTTTTCATTTTATCCCATTTCGGAACGGAAGGGAGTTTTAAAACAAGCACTAACGTTCGCTGTTAAATAGTTGTCACAGGTACTGTCGTTATGACCATTGGTATTCATTTATCTACCTCCGCCTTCCAAAATGCCACCGCTACAACATTCGATAGTTGGATGGCTTTTACCACAATCATGCTAATTTCTCTAGTCAGTGTGTATGCCCCTGGTATGCTCAAGCGTGTACCCATTTTGATCGGTATGGTTATTGGTTACCTTATTTATTTCGGTGTTGGATGGAGTGGTCATGGTCCTGTCATTGATTATACTGGTGTCTATGATGCTCCTTGGTTCGCTGCCCCCAAATTTGTTAAGCCTAAATTTGAAGGACAAGCTATCAGTATTATCGTACCCGTCTGTGTTGTACTTTTAGCGGAGAATTTAGGTCATATTAAGGCCGTCGGTGCCATGGCTGAACAGCCTCTTGACAAGTACTTGGCACGTGCCATTTTAGGTGACGCTCTTGCTACCATCGTCTCTGCTTCTGGTGGTGGTCCCGGTACAACCACATATTCTGAGAATATTGGTGTCATGGCTGTTACCCAAATCTTTTCCACTTTGATCTTTTTGATCGCTGCTTTCATTGCCATCTTTTTAGGTTTCATTCAAAAGTTCGGAGCTGGTAAGAAAATAGAGTCTTTTGTATGTCAACCACTGTACTAATTTTCTTTCAATAGCTATTCATACCATCCCTTCTGGTGTATTCGGTGGCTTATCCATTATTCTTTTCGGTTTAATCACTGTATCTGGTGCTAGAATCTGGGTTGAAAATGGAGTTGACTTTAAGGATTCTAGAAACATGTTGGTCGCCGGTATCCCTGGTAAGTAATATATTTGGGTTTATATGTCTTGTATATACTAACTGATGTTGTAGTTGTTCTTGGTGCTTCTATGCAAACTACTTTAAAGTGGGGCAACTTCCAATTAGATGGTATCGGGCTTCCTACCTACTCAGCCATTCTTTTATACCAAATTTTGCGCGGATGGGATGGCCTTGCTAAAATCTTCCAGCGTAAGAAGAGAGAGAGAGCTATGAGTATCAATTCTCAACAAACCTCTGCTGTAGTATAATTAACTTAAATATCTTGATATTTATACTGTAAATACATTTATCTGATTCATCACTATCATTTTATAATTAAACTTTTTCTTTTGAAAGATTGACTTGCAACTCTACATGTCTTTATAATATTTATACATTGAAGAAAATTATTTCGTCTGGTTTTATGAGGCATGGAACCGTCTTGAGGATATAAAAGATCTTGAGGTTGTTGTTTCCTTGAATGAGTATATTCATCTGAAAAACAAGCGTCGTTTTGTTGTAGAGCCACTTTTTTTTTATTGAATTGATAAGTAATCACTGAAAACGACCAGCCGAGGTGCATTGACAGGACAGAAGCAGCAAAAAAAAAAAAAAAAAAAAAAAAAAAATACAAGTATAAATGTAGAACGCTTATAATTATTATACAGAAAAAGACTAACTACGTGTTTTGCATGGAAATAAAAATTGGCTCATTAAATACAAAGAGATACTATTTAAACTTTTTATATCACTTCACTGTAAAAAAGAGAGAGAGAAAATTCACATGGCTTATGGAGAAAACTATATTTATTTATATATAGGAACCAAATTGTTCTGAGAGGCAAATCCAATACGCAATAGAATCTGATTGTAACAATATCTTGATAATAAGTAATTGTCCATATGTCGTTGATTTACTTCTTCCAGACAAAGTATTTACAATATCCTCCACAGTACAAAAAATGTGTTTATATAAAAGAAAAATAAAATCACCTGACGATAGGAAAATATCCTACCTGCTTGTGGGGAAGTCTTGCCACCATTAAAGATCATATGCAGGGAATTGCAGAAAAGATTTAGGAGACTTTTAGAAGATGTAAAGGCTGATAATTTTCTCTGATTAAAGGACAAAAGAAGGTTTAATATCTACCTTAAAAATGTGTATTAAGCCAAGACCATCATCACCTCCACCCAGAAAATTCTATTCTCCAATTCCTACAATAGTTTCCCAATAACTGGTTGTTAGTGGCACAAGTTTTTTAAATCACAAAAAAACATAGATATACACAGTATGGGTCATTTTACCAAGACACTTTATTCGTTTATTTTACTTATTTTATGTTACTTTTAATGTCTCGTTTCTTCTATCGTATTTTGATTTTAAAAAGCTGCCTGTGTATCATTCAATATGGGTTTAAATGACTAAAATAAGTACTGCATGCATAAAAAAAACGGGAGCGGCAAGCGTACGTCCCTCGCGGAAGCAGAAGCTGTTAATTGTTAAGCAGTTTTACTACGTGTTGAAAAGGTAACTGGCTTGATGAGCATATCTACTACCGGTCATAACTTGGGCATCCTCGTCATATTCAAGCGAGTTTTAATGTTGATCTTTACAATGTAGTTTTCCCCATGGAAATACTTGCTTCATTGTCTGATCCCTTTCCAAATCGCTTAAGTATCGAGTGCTGTTTACTCCCATAACCAGTAGAGTTCACCGTTCGGGTGACAGTTAGATCCGAAAGGGTTCTTTTAAATGTTTTTATTCTTCTTGCCATCTGGCGCAGTCATTGGGTTCTCATTGTTGGGGAGTTTCACTAAAACTCTGACGCTATCATCTCTTCTGCTTTTCGCCCTACTTATAACACTCTCGTCAAGTTTATGGTAAACGTTGGCTGAGCTACTCTACTGTATTGATCACTATCTATTTTATTTTTTTATGTAAGACAACAAATGTAAAGACTATTTTAATATTTAAAAAGCACAAGTTTTATTTAAAAAAAAAAAAAAAAGATACACACTAGCCACTCTACAAAAGAGTGTTGCCCGGGAATGGCCGCGCGGAGGCTTGTATCTATGCATTCCCTTCTCGAATCTTTATTTATAAGAAAAGACGAGAGCGTAAAGAGCAGAAAACCTAAAAAAAAACCATACTGATAAGCAGTAGATTACCTTAATTTTGAGAAACTTGCCCCATTATACAAAAAGTATACAGCATTTCTATGGCGGTATAGAAGATGTATAGAAAATCAATAGCGGAAACGGACATGATACACCCCAACGATCACTACAGGATTTATGATGCCGGTAAAGGGGACGCCACACCCACGGGAGAATTTTCCTCACAGCCACAAGATCCAACAACCCACATACTCCCTCCGGTTTTAGACACTTACCCCGTTCACATCAAGACATACCATGCAACACTGAAAAGCTCACCAGAAGGTCCCCCAAAGATACTAGACGTCTCCAGGTCACAAAGAGTTCTCTAAAAGATTACTCGCCAGCACATCACTAAATATAAGCGCCGTTGTTAAGTGATGATCGTCTCGAACTTTTTCTAAAATACAAAATCTGCCTGTTTTTTATACCTTTTTTTTTGTTTTTTTGTTTATCTGTTTCAGCCAAGAAAATAAAATCTCTTCATGTGAGAGAATATTAATTCATTATGACATCAGATAAACAAAGAGTATAGCTTTTGATAAATGTATACAAGTAAAAGCTTACTCTCAATGATGAAAATCCTACAATCATGATGCACTTGCATCTTTTACTTTTGCATGGATAGCGTTTTTATTGTAAAAGATGCTCATTTTCTTTTGAAAATTGTTTATGTTTCGTTTACATAATGCTGCAAATAAAATTATCTTACTCCCTACTTTAGTCTACTTTTTTCTTTTTGTGTATCAATAAACATATTCCCTCAATTATAGGGTTGTCAAGATGATCGATCTGTTTCAGTATAGCCTTTCGATCATCTTTTACGACGTGGAAAGCTAATCACAGGCAGCCCATATGAGACTGAATGACACCCCAAAAGGACAGTAAATGACAGGAATAGACTTTTAAGAGTAAAGTGTAGCATCAATAAGCCAAATAGTTGATCAATAGCAATCTTTAAAATAGAATACAAAAATATGGAATAAGACTCCATCAACCATCATCTTTCAATTCCACATAACAAGCCCAAATTGGTAGATTAAATAAAAGTACCTATCCAAAGTAAACTGAGGTTTATAAAAGGGTAAGTATGCCTACTAGAGTACATTTTTAGGTTCGAAGGAGGCTATCAGTGAGCTCCAATTATACTCACAGGTGTCTTTACTGATAAAAAAAGTAGGCAAGAAAGTATTAGATGATAAATAAAAAACAGATATATTCTCAAGTTCGTATACTGAAGAGTACAAAAATAAACATGTTTGCTGCAACAATTAGCCGTGTGAAGTATGCATTCTTCTCTGCCCTTTATAAAATTATAAGCCTATTAAAGTATGTTTTGTGTTGTAACCATAAGAACATTTCTGTGATTAAAAACAGCTTAAAATGTTGATGTAAACTGCGGATGATGCTTAATAATGTCGATGGTATTCATATATATTAATTTACAGTCATATTCTCGTTGATTATGTGATCATAAAAAAAAAAAGACATTATGACTGTATACCTCCCATCCTGCTCTCCTATTCAAGAATTTGAAAAAAGCTTTAGCGGATGTAGAGCCGCACCCCCCCCCCATTATCTCAAGGATTGGTCAGGCTAATCACTGCTGTTAGTTATTCGTACGGAATAATAGTAGTTGATGGCGATACTTTTATTAGGATTACCTTTGCGTGGTAGTTTTGGTGAAGATAACAGCCGTATTTCATCGTCTGACTGAATTTTATTCCCCTAAGTCACCTCATTCACAATAGTTGTGCCTTTGCTTACTGTCTCATGTTAGAGTTTGGTTATCTTTATTTAAATTTACAGTTTCATTAAAATAAGGTTTACTTTGTAATGCAATGTATCGAATTTAGTCTCGGATCAAGCCCACATAAGACTCAGAGATATCTTTTCTTAGGGTGGATACCATCCTTTCTGCTTCTAGCATAAATTTCTCGTTTGAATCTTTTATGATATTTGCTTGACACAATGTAAAATCAATCATGGCAAATTTCAGATGTTCAATTTCAACACTTCCAAGATCGTCGTATTGATTGTATTTATTACAATTTTCCACCAATGTTACAAGTGACTTGGCTGAAGTTTCTATCGCGTCGACAATAGAGCAGTGTGTGACATACGAGGTCTCAAAACTGTTTATCATATAAACAGTCTTTTCTAAGCCGTCGATTACATCCATGAGTTCGTCCACTTTTGAATCTTTATAAATGGTTATGCATACTGCCATGCTCGATAAAACGAATCCAGCTTTGGCGATATCGGTTTTGTTTGCCATTATATTTATGATGAATAAGAAAAGAGAAAGAGCCACTCCAGCTGTAATAACTAAAGTGGCGATATAAAGAGGTTGGTAAGGGCCTCTTCTACTATATAAATCTGATTCTATTTGAAGTATCTCTTCTCTGCTCCTTTCTTTGCAATTACGGAGCTCGTTTAAAGCTTCTAGAATATATGTTTTTTCTATATATCTTGTTCCCATAAAATTAGCAATATTTTTTTTAAGCTTTGTCTGGATATGTTTGCCAAATTTCTGCTCTTTCTTTGCATTTTGTAGCATGGCAATAACAGGATCAATAAAGGCGAGTTTTTTGTTACATTCGTCAGATATTGTTCTTCCACTGTACTTTTGAAAAGTATAAGAAGCATATAAAGCTTCTTGACGTAGCCTATGAAAGTTTTGTTGGTGTTTTATATTGACTTGATTCCACATACTATTTCTTTTTCTTTTATATTAATTCTGTACTAACAAGCAAAAAAAAGGGGGTAAATGTTAGTTTTTAGGTAAATGCTTAAAAAGAACAATGAACACATTATAAGCATGTTTTTTGATTGAATGTAAAAACTAATGATTAATGACACATAATCATTCTTTAATAAAGAGACACGTCTTTGTTGTTAATATGCAACTTATCTCTGACTAATTTATTAACTTTTTTTTTAAAATTATTCCTTCAGTCGACATCAATAAACTTCATTGATCAGCAATTAAAAGATCATGTGGGTTATGACGATAGATCAGTTCTCGTACTTCGGATTGCTTTTCCCTCGCAAGATCACGAACTTTTTTAAAACCATCCTTCAGCTCTTCTGTTTTTTCCATCATGTTTTCCGCCATTATTTCAACTCTTATTTCATCGACTGTATTTTCTTCTTCATTTTCGCAAGAGTACCTGATACATTTTTCTACCAATTTGATATAGCCTGCTATGTCACAGGACATTTTATCAAAACTTTTTTTACTTCAATGGAATTTACGCTTAGACTATCCATCTTATCCTTTAACTTTTCTACTACATTCTGAAGTTTGATCAAATCATTTTTTTGGTGATGCGTAATAGCAGCCGCTGCACCTCCCAGTATTAAACCACCGCAAAGCGCTCCAAGCATTATAGCCCCAAATATACCCATAGTAGCTCCAGTGGCTACAATACCAGCAATTGTCATACCTAATATGGCACCACTTGAGCCAGCGCCTTCGATAAGCATAGTATTATTACTTGCATGGTTTTTTATTTGATGGTCGATTTTTCTATCTAAGTCAGAAATTTCGCCAATGCAATCAATAAATTCTTTTGATAAATTTTCTCTAGCAATGTCTTTGGCTTGCATTTCTGTTAATATGTTGAAAATACTTTCTTTAAGCTCGTTTGTGAACGATGCGTCAAAAAATTTCTTTTCTTTTGCAATAATGAATTCTTGAAAAACATTATCCAAAAATGCAATATAATTTTCACAATCTCCAGACACATTTTTCATTAGGCGGTAGTATTTTACATGCTCCTCATGCGCTTTCTCAATCAATAACTGGGATTCTTGCTCAATTTCTTCAGTCTGAACTTTTTCCACATGAATTAAGGAATTGTTATTGCCCATGAAAAATTATATTTGTTTTTTAAAAAAAACCGATTGGAAGTAATGAGGGAACCCCATTGCATTTTATACACTTAATATCGATGTATCAATTACACTGCGTGGGAGAAAGATAGATTATGATTGCTTATCAAGATACATACTCAACTATGTATGATACGTAATTTTTCTATCAAAAATAAACTTTAGACGCGTCTACTCACCATAATTTAGTTAAAATGACAGCAATTTATTAATCGTGTATTGGTTTTTATGCAGGGTAAACATGGGTTTATTGTTCAATCAAACGTGTTAGTGGTTTATGGTTGTCAGAGAGCACTATAAATTGTAGCAATTCTTTCTCTTTACACCTTGCCATGTCTCTAATTTGTATAAATTTCTCGTTTAGTGCTTTTGTAGACCAGATCATATTTTCAGACATTTTTTTGACTCTTATGCGATATGCCATAGATTGAGGATCATTTGGGGTTGAGTATTTGATACATTTGGAAACTGATGCAATATAGTTATTGATTTCCAGAGGCATCTTGTTAATTTCACACTGGAAATATATAAAATCTTTCTGTAAATCAGCCATATGTTTGATTAAAGACTGTGTTGTTTTGCTGAGTTTCTCTAAACCCGTCTTGCCATAATAGTTATTTAAACCAGATACTATTGCAAGAATCAGGCTACACCCCAGGGTGCAGAAAATATGAAATTTTTTTGGACCTAAGTAAGCTGCAATAACTCCCCTTTGAGCAATAGATAAATCACCAATAATGGCACCTAGGGAAGCACCAATGCCTGTGCCATAGTTGACCACATTTTCGCTTACTTGTTTACTATCACTGGTTATCTTCAGTATTTCATTTTCAATTTCTTTATGACCAATTGTAAGCCGTTCAGCAGTGCTTTGACTGCATTCTCGTTTATTTTCTTGAAACTCCAGCATTCCAATCATGGTTTGTTTAAGTTCTATCAGAATTTCGACTTCAAAACTTTCGGTTTCTCTGGCTATTTCAAATTCGACATTGACTCCATCCAAGTAGGCGATAATTTCATCATACTTATCAGCTAATTCTTTAATTGAACTATAGAACAAAAAATAAGCTTCATCGATTTCTTTGCTTAAACGGCGTCCGTTCTGATTGTGCTCCTTATGGAATTGACCCCATAGGTTGATGTTTTCTCCAATCCAATTGAGTAAATTATAAGCTCGTTCTTGCAGGTCCATTTTTTAAGTGAGAAAAACAACTGAAGTAGTATCTCAAGAAAACCATCTATTTATTAACTTATTAACATGGTAACTAAATCAGGTTATGTACAGGTTTTCAAGTATTAATTTACAGTCGTTTCCTTTTATATATTAAAATGTGTTTGGTAAAAATAGAAATGGTGTCAAACTATTTATCGAAAAACTTGCATGCAAGTTTCTTGTTCTTTGACATCTCTGCATTGAAATCTTTAAACCCCTTCTGAATAGCTTGTGCAATTTTAATCATGCTCTCAGCTTGAAGTTGAACATATTGGCCAAAATCAGCAACTTGCCCATCCAAGGTAGTTCTAGGTCTTTGTTGTACTTCTATAAAAAACTCCAAACTTGTAATCAAATCAAAAGCGGCAATATCCAATAAATTACTGAAAGATTTGAACCCATCCTGCAGACAGCTCATTCCATGGGATAGTTCTTTGAGAAGCACATCGTTCGGTACAGGTTTGTCACTTAAATTGACACCTGTCTTTTTGGCTTCAGCGTATAATCGTTCTACCCAATCATCTGCAGTTCTCATGAAGAGAGATAGTCTATCCATTGGCAACTGCTCGCGTTCCTTGGCTTTTACTATCTTTAAATCCTTTTCACATGTATTTATACTATCAAGAAAAATATATCCTTCTGATTCAAAGTATGAATGGAATTGACCGAGCTTTTTGCTAGTCTCCCTTATCTCTAAACCGACAGCGTCGCTGATGTTTCCTCCAGCTTTTGCAATTTTTAGCTCTTCAATGATGTTAGTTATAACCATCGAACTATCTCCACATACTTCAGAAAACTTCATGACGTAGGCATAAAACCGTTCATGCATGTCAAACCCTTTTTCCAAGATATACTTGATGTAATCAGGATGAATATTATGAAGATCCTCCCATGATAGATTTACATTTTTGACTTTCTTCACCATATATTGGGCCGTCGTCTCGATATCACCTGCATAACTTCTTGTGGGCATCTTGTGTTCTCTCATCTCTAGTTTGTTTATAGATATAATATGAGCAGAAAAGAAAAAGAATAACGAATTATATATGTTACAAACGGCTGATTGTCTTGCCCTGACGCAGATTGTATCATTATCATGGATATTACAATGAGTTTGATACGTTTTCATTCAAATTGTTTTATGACAAACCGCCAAGCAGTGATGTCCTCTATTTTCCCTCGGTAATAGTTAATTGATGGGCAACTTGTGTTTGAAAGGTCATTGTTTCACGAACCTCATTTCATGCTCATGAGAAACGGCAGTCACTCTGTACAAAAAAGGGGTGGAGCTCATTTCCAGTAGGGGGAGGTCTTCTTTTTGGGTATCCCTTATTATGTTTCGACGTACTTTCTTTTTGGCAAAGTGTTCACCTACTAAAAGTAAAATCAAATAAGTGACCAAGTTTTTAAGTATAAGAAAAGAAGACCTAATTTTTTTAAGAGTAGACTGCTTACGATTCACGCCATGTCGAAACTATGCAACCAACCTGTTGGCAGAAATCAATATGAAGATGTTTCGAGTCCTTGACGATTCTGCAGCACGTAATCTTGGAAGTCGAACTACCGTAACACATATATTAAGACTTGCACAAGAGCTTCGACAAAGTGGCGAAGCGTTTGATTCAGAGACCTATGAGCATATCATTAGTGCGTATTCTAAAGCAGATCATGATATTTCACTCGAACTTGCGGACCAAATGGAATCACAGGGCATTAAACCAAGTCGAACATTTTATCACAAAGCCTTACAGGTAAACTGACACACGGAGAAGGGTTGGAATACCATGTTAACGAGTTATGTAGCTGGCAGCAAAATCGGGTAATTCAACCACGCAGGCTCATTTGTTACATCGCATGGAGATCCATGGCTACAAACCCACATCAAAGACCTACCACTTAATGTTAGCATGTATGCGAGAAAGCTTAGAACTCGAAAGAGCTTTGGATACCTTTGACCTGATGAAAACACAAAAGATTGTACCTGGATTATTGACCTATCTCAGTATTATTGATATGGCAGTCCAATTGCGACAACCCGAAATCGCTTCTGATTTATTACAAGAGGCAGAAAAACTATCAACCTTTAGAGTAAAAGACAATTTCTTGTATATGCATGTGCTAAGATCTGCTTCGTATGAGGGACAAGTAAGCTTTTTTTTTTTTTTTTTTTTTCAATCCTTTATTATATCGTACTAAACGTATTGGGTAGTATCAAACCACAAAACGAAATTGGGAAAAAGCAGTATCAGAACATGGCTTTAAACCAGACGAAGGTGTTTGCTTACACGTACTTACCCTTGCTGGCAAAAATGGAGATCCAGAACTGGCTGCCGATGTGATTCGACTTTTGGGAGAAGAAGGCTATACATTTCGAGAATGTCACTTTTCCCCTCTCATCGAAGCATTTGCTTCCACCGGTGATATCGCCAGTACCTTTAAGGTGTTTACAGCCATGCGAAAATTAGGTATCGTTCCTACCAAAAAAGCTGCTTTACCCATCGCACGCAAATTGGGGGCCGATGTCAACGCCATCCGAAGAGCCAGAGATGTCTTGGAAGAATTGGCCAAAGCAGAGGATCAAGAAGTCGATATCTCTGCGTTTAATTTAATCATTCATTCTTTTGCTTATAATCGACAGTATGATGAAGCATTCGCTACCTACGCCAGAGCAAAAGAATTTGGTGTAAAGCCGAATACAGAAACATTAGACGCAACATTGGATGCATGTATTCATTGTAGGGACGCTGACCTTGGTACTACAATTTATAGAGAGGAATTATCAAGGGGTGTAAAAGCGAGTTCTACCACACTAAGTAAAATGGTCACCTTGATGTGTACACAGAAGGACTTTGAGGATGCATTTAAATACTTGGAAAAGATGAAGAAATTAAAAATGACACCCATGCGTGGATGTTATTTTAAGCTGGTCAAGGTACTATCTGCTGCCAACGATCCTAGACTTGATTTGGCAATTAAAGATATGGAGGCATTCGGATACAATGTCTCAAATCACATGCAGGAATACATGGATACTAAAGAAGAGGAGCGAAATCAAGAGGAAGAACAATCGACCCCGCTTATCTCACTGTAAAAAAAATGTAAATGTATAGTTTGTGTTGAAAGGGATATCTAGCCATCAACTTTGAAATAATATAGCAATATGCCGTGCTAAACACAGAATAGTCATATTATTCTTTTTCCATCGAAATCACAATCTGTAAACTAGCTCTTGTTTCCCGGCCAAGTTAAATAATAAATCAATCATGTATTTTTTTGTCGGCTAATTTTATGCTATTTGTTGTAATTAGAAGAGGGCATTAAGACCATTCCCGACCCATTGTGATATAGGACGACGTTATTTGACGAGTACGATCATTTACTGAAAGGTGGGAAGTTGACACTTTATAACCAGGGGGTTGCCTCACCATAACTACCCAGAGCAGTTGTTCGATGCAGTCGTAGAAACGTATTAAGAGATGTCCTAAATCAAACCCATAACAAAATATCTAATTTTTGCATTAATAAAATGTAATTCCAATCATGTATACTATTTTATTGGATGTTTAATATGAATGAGAAGGAATAGGGAATGTGTGTTTGAGAGTGCGTGTTTGTGAGTTTGAGTGTGAGTGTGTATTTAATCGGTTTCTTCAGTATGGTAACCACTACGTCTACAAGCGAAAAAAAAAAGTTAATGAAAAGAACATGTACAAAAAAATTGCATAATTTTACCTCATTTCAGCCAAAACACGACGAGCATTTGTTAATTCAGAATCTAATTTTAAAATCTTGACCTGTTGTTCCATTTCTCTGCGCTTAAACTCATGAACGGATAATTTATTGAAATCGATATCAACAGCTTCGATCTTATTTTGTTGAGCAACCAAACCCTTGACTTGCTTAACAAGTTCAGCAGCAGCATCCTTGACACCCTTAGCGGCCATTTCTAAGCGATCTTGGGTACGAGACATGAAACTAGCCTTAACACGAGATGCAGATACCAATTGAACAGTGGCAGCAGACACCTCGTTGGAGGCCACGATCAATTGTTCAAGCGAATGTGTCTTACTGATCACACCATCAGCAGCTTCGACCAAAAGATTGGTGGCAATAGCCACTGCTTTGGCAGCAGAGATTAAACCCTCAGTCCAACGGTTATGTTTCTTATAGAAAGCAGCTTTAGAAGCAGAACCACGACCTTGAGAAACAATTTCTTGTTGAGAAGCCGTAGCACATTTAATCAAGTTAGCAATGGCATTGGTTAAAGCCAAAACAGAGTTCAAGATTAACTGATGGACTTGGATATCCGTAGCAGAGAATGAAGGGTTTGCAGGACGACGCATCAAGTCTTGAATCTTGGCTGAAGCTTCTTCAATGGCACGAGCAGCCTTAGTCATTTCTTGCTCAACAAGATCACCTACTTCACCTTCTGCCATTCTGTTAATATCAGTAGCACCTGTCAATATCAAATCTTCGGTCTTTTGCGATAATTTGGTAAGGGCCTCCTGGACTCTCATATCACCTTGGATGACAACCTCGGGTCTTTGAGATCGTGGTAACATTTTGAGATAGCTAGACATGACACTACTAAAGTATTGAATACATGCTTCAGCAGATCCTTTACCAAGCTTAATCAACTCCTCGCCATCCTCATCACGCATCACAAATTGAGTGATACCCTTAGAATGTTGAAGAACATCGATAATGGTGTCTGAGAATTCAAGTGCACGTGTGATGGTACCTGTATGATCTCCGCTTTGACTTCCATCCAAAAATTTACTGAAAGCAGACATGAATTCAACAGATGTAATACTGGCTCTTTCGATCATTGATAATGCTAATTCAGGTGTGGAATTCTCTTTACCATGAGAACCAGGCTGATCAAGTTCGTAAATGCTGTCATTGATTTTTTGGACGCAGGTGCTCAAAATGCAATCTAATAAAGGTTATTAGCAAAAAAAAAAAAAAAAAAAAAAAAAGTAAAGGGATGATGTAAAATCCAGCCAGTTTTTGACATACCCAAAATCTGGTTAAGTTTATCAGACTGTTCACTTTCCAATCGACTAAGTTCTTCCTCCAAATCTTGTTGTTTATCGTTCTAATCAATGTAGGTGAGCATTTTTGATATTTTTATAAAAAAAAAAAGGAATATTTACGTGTTGCAACTCTGCAAGTTGAGAAAGACATTCATCCATACCGGCTTGTAAAACAGCAATTTCTTCATCTTTTTCTTGACGAATATGGTCTGCTTCACCTTGTTGATCTTCAATTTGCTTGAGGAATTCATCGATCAATGCTTGCTTTTCAATCAAACTAGCTTCGAGATCCGACTTTTCCTTGTTAAATCTTGCTAATAAAGCACTAACTTCGTCACCCTTGGATCTACCCATATTCTGCACTTGGTTACGAGCATCTTCCAATTCACGACGCAAACGTTCCATATCATCACGTTGATTCTATACATAAAAAAGAGTTAAATTGATTTCTTTAACTCGATATATTATTAGACTAACTTACACCTTGAAGACGAGCTAATTCGTTGCGAGCTCTATCACGCTCACGGATTAAATCAGCAAGTTCAATATTCTTGGCACGCATATCAGCCTGAAGACGTTCCATTTTCTCGTTGGCTTCTTGAGCAGAATTGGCCTTGACTTGGAGGGCCTTGTACTTGTTTAATAAATCAATATGCTCCTTTCGCAATTGACTATAGAGTTTAGCTAAAGCCTCGTACTTATTCTTCCACATTTGAATTTCGTCTGTAGTAAAAAAAGAAGGGCGTGTTAAAACATCGTTCAGTTACAACCAATACGACCATTATTACTTTGGAGAGATCGGATCAATTCGTCCTTGGATTGGTCTCTTAATTGAGAGTTTGCGTTCACTGAAGCCAATTCTTGTTCGAGAGCCTTCACTCTTCTGTCATATTGTTCCAACATCATTTGATTACGCTCCAATTGATTACGGCCGTTTAAAACTTGCATTTCCAATTCATTGATTCTACCACTTTGTTGTTGATAAGATTGTTGTCTCATTAATTCTTCTTGTCTTTGACGTTCTAAGTTTGCCATCTGTCTTTGTTGCTCCTCATATTCACGTTGTTGTTGCATTTGCATCTGTCTCAATCTCTCTTGTTCTTCGGCACGTTGTTGAGCTAAACGTTGCTGTTGGTCATCATACTCACGTTGTTGTTGTGCTTGCTTTTCGGACCAGAAATCAATGACAGGTTCAGGAGACGCTTGGGCTGGTGGAGGTGCGGCTTCAATACGAGCAATCTCGGGTCGCTTGGGAGGTTGAGGTGTACTAGCGTCGATTAAAGAAGGTGGGTCGGGAGAAAGCTTGGGTACATTAATGAGACTTGTCAAGTATTTTAAATTGGAACACTCAAAGTAGAACTTTAAGAGTGCATAATGTTGAGTATTGAATTTTTGTCGAAGTGGTGCGAGTGCTTCAGATGCGTCGGTTCCTATCATTATAAATTTTAGCTTCTTATTAACTTTATGTGCGGTATGAGGAAAGGATTCACTTACTTTGATGCATGGCTCTCATCATACTAGTGATAAATTTATAGATACCATAACTTTCTTCTACCAAGGGCACAAGAGATGCAATACGACATTCGTTATTAGAGTGATGACGGAAACTAGCAAATACAGCCTTTTGGAATCGATCAATGTGGTCCTGCAAGGTCATTAAATCGTTGATAGTCTCGAAGCTGCATTCAATGAGTCAGTATAAAAATCGTATGGCCCCTACCATCCCCCTTCCTTTTCCCCTTTCCTTCTTATTTTTCTTACCCTTCATTAGGATCATCGATGTTCTTTAAACTGATATATTCCTCATAATCAAAAGTACCGTTAAACTCGGGATGAGTACGATGATATTGAAGTTTGTGTAAAAGAAAATCGACATAGGAGCGAATGAGGTTACCATAACCACGCATACCATCGCCGTTGACACTACGAGCACACGTCTCCAACCAACCTGTTTCTCGAAGAGCATCTTTAATGACCTACATGTATATATTTAGTCTTTTACCGCGTGGTGGGGAATATTATTTTTTGTCATACGTTGGGATGGCCATCTTTAACAATCTTGTGAACAAGAATAAGCGCTTTGAATGCTTGTATCTCATCTGAAAGTAAAGGTTGGACTTTCAGAATATTCCAGATAATGGCTGAAGTTCTGTGATCCCAAGTGTATACAATACATTCTGTTGTTTATGAGGTCATTAGTATTTCATCCCGGACAAAAAAGAATAATAATAAAAAAAAAACTTACTTCGGACGTGCTTTTGTTTGGGAGCAGTTTCTTCTACACTGCATGCTTTTTTAATACTCTGAGCGAGCTCAGTCTCTGCTTTTTCGGCAGAAAGATAGGACATTTATAAACTAGAAATAAAAAATAAAAAAGAAAAATGACGAAGTTAATCTAAATCAAATTATAATGTTAGCGGGATCATTGGAGCCAATCATCATGCAGCACTTTTATTTTTCAATGACATAAATGTTTCTGATATACTTTTTGGTTAAAAGCTCGTTGAATCTTGCTAGTTGGGTATTTTGAGGTAAAAGATAGTTTATGTGCATAATCTAGAAGGCTGGAGATACTTCACATTCAACAATTGAAGTTGATACGCATAGTTCTTAGAAAAATACAAACTATACTCTACTTCCTGGTCGTGTAGTAAAAGAGCAACATATGGCAGCTATATGTGTATTATAATAACCAGCATGTATAAATAAAACAATCTCAAGATATGTGATTCATATACACTATTTCCCGAAAAAATTTAGGCACATTGAGCACCTCACCCCTCCAATGCAAAATAAAAAATATCATTTTGACCTCCGAGCCCACCAAAATTTGACCCTCATATTTTTTTTTTTACATACGAGCACGGTTAGCAACTTGAACAATCAATCTTTCATCCTCCAGTCTGTAACCATTGAGCTCCAAAACCACAGAAACCACTTAATTGCGGGTGACTTTTGATTTTAGTTTCGCTGCTGTTTCTCTTTAATTAATAATATAAAAATTTAATCATGAATCACATATTACCCCGCTTGTTCTCATCCTACCGTTGAAGTCTGTACACAGGGCAAAAGCAATACAATCAAATAGGCCTGGACTATAGAATATTAATAGATCCCGAGCATAAATATTACTCTTGTCATTTAATGTTTTTATAATTGTTGATCCCTCTGACTAATATATATATACTCAATTTATGGAAGAGCTAAATTTACAGACATGTTCCTGTGAGAGCGAAATTTAATTCCTGATTGGCCGACATTTACTTCTAATTAAGCGATACTAGGTCTTTGTGCAAATATAATAATTGCTCAATAAAAACAAATCAACATCATGAACCCTTTACGCTCCTTTTTTTTTTTTTTTTTTTTTTTTTTTTTTTTTTTTTTTTTTTGCGTTACAATTTCAAGCATGTGTTGAAAAGTATATAAATATCATATTATGATGTAATGACGTTTTTCCGGTTCGCTTTGTATTACACACTCGCCTAATACGCCAAATAAGTGATACAAAAACAAAAACAAAAAAGGGTCCAACGATATATTTATATTATTCTCTATTGTAAAAAAAAAAGTTTATTCTGACGCATTTTCAAAAGTCCACATACGTCTAATTCTAGGTGTCACTTTATAACCGAAAGTCTCCATTTCTTCTAAAACCATATGGAAACGAGGATCCTTTTCATAACCCAACTTCTTGGCCAAGTTAGTATAACACATCTCTGGAGGCACGATATCATAGCTCTTCATTTCTTCGAGATAAGTAAAAGCGTCTTCATAATCACGTTGTGTACATGCAAGAGAGATCATTTTGGCATAGGTTTCGAGGTTAGGGTTGATGCCTGCCTTCTTCATCTCATCCACAACCACAGTACCCATACCCTTCATACGTGTTTGAATACAAGCCTCAAGCACAGCGTTATATGTATCGACATTGGGGGTGACACCCAAACTATCAGCTTCACGGTATGTGGCAATAGTACGCTCAATATCCTTGGCATCGGCACAAGCGCCCACAATCACGTTAAAAGCAGAAATATCTACCGTCTTGTCTTCCTTCTTCATCTCTTCCAACAAGTAATAAGCCTTATCGATGGCATCCACATTTCTATCCAATTGTTTACGGATAGGCAAAGTAGCACGCATGGAAGGGGGGATACCAGATACACGCATAATATCCAACACGTTAAAGGCGCTCTTTAAATCATTTTTGACGGTGAATGCTTCCATTAAGGGAGTGAAATAATGCTCTTTGTAAGGGTATCCGCTAGTACTTAATTGACGAATGACATCAGTAGCCAACTTGGTATCGCCAGTCTTAGCTGCTACACGCAATACGTTTAAACAGGTACCCTCATCAGGACGCAAAGTATGTACACCCACAGCCTTGTCCCAACAATAATTCACAATATCGGCAGCGTCGCCGTTAGCACCGGCACGCATCACATCCATATACACACGAGGTTGACTCTCGACAGCTAAACCTGAAGTTTCGGCATCTTTCAAAAGATCAAAGGCTGTGTTGGCATCGGATAAACGAAGACAGGATCCAATTAAAATAGCATAACAGTGCAAGTTGGGTGCAACACCTGTATCTTTCATCTCGTCTAATGTATCCAAAGCAAATTCAAGTTCGTCCGCTTTGCACATACCGTTTAATAATTGGTAATAAGTTTGGGTTGTCAGGGGGATATTCTTTTCCTTCATTTCGTTCTTGATCTTGGATTGTGATCTGACATCGCCAACAAAGGCGAGCGACTGCCAATTTATACACTGGTTAATATATTTTTAAAAATGACTCGATCTTATATTTTACCTCGAGGATAATGTTGTAACTGTCTAAGTTGGGTTCGACCTTGTTTTCCTCCATGTCTTCCAAAACACGCATCATGGATCGTTGTTCTCTGACACGACTATAAGCGGTGAGTAAAGCATTATAGGTGCCCAAGTCTAAACGCAAGTTTTGTTTTTTAATGTCATCAACAACCCTGAGAATGTTCTCAAGTACACGTCTGGGTGGTCCACGTGCATTTAAGTGATGAGAGAGTGAGTTGTTGAATTTGGCAAGTGGTGCGGTAGGATGCATATATGTCACCATTTTCTTGACAGGCTTTTCAGCTTGTTGTGTCGAACTGTAACGTACTTTTTTAAGAAACAGGGTTTAGTAAGGATTAGAATTCAGGGACAAAAGAGTAATAAGCTTACCAGAAGCCCATTGACTCTTGGTTTGTCTTAAAGGATTGAGGGCCTTTGAAAGTATGAGTCTGTTCATGTCAAAAAAAAAAAAAGATCAAACGAACAAGTAGTAGAAAAAAAAACTAGGGGAGAACAAAATGCTAGGGTGCGACAGAAGGACTTTTAAAAAAATTAGTACTTTAACAAACTCGATTTGACCATTGTATTGATTGCTTTAAACAATATGGTGTACTAAAGTATCTACCAAAGGCTCTCATATTTGACATACTAAAGACAGTAATTAAAGTGTTTTGATTCTAAAATTGTCATTACCTTCCAAGTTCTGATGTGTGCCTTTAGACTATTCAACATCGTCTTTTGCCTGTCAATCAGCATTTATATCTCTGTATGGGTTAAATAATGACAAATGAATAGCCTCAAATAAATCAAGATATGCCATGCCACACGGAAAAGCCCTCCCAAAGGCCGCGCAAAGAATACTGAATTCTTCCAGATCACAAAGACTTTTGTAGAAGACTACCACTAACCGGCCAAACGTTAACAATGATTGTCTCCGCTGGTTAAAAATGAAACTATACCATTCTTTCATTGTTTTAGCCAGAACCATTTGGTGCTCTTTATTGCATGTGAAACGATATCATTTCATTATGATATCAGGTATATTAAAACGTGGCCTTTATTACTTGGATACAGGTAAAATAAAAGTTATGTAGATGACAGGGATATCTACGTATGGGAACATCAAGTTATTAATAAAGCCATGAGTTTATTTCTATGGATACATAAAAAATTGCATTTGTTGATGCTGTTATAAACAATTTCTTTGTCACTATTTTGGTCTATTTTTTTGTTTACAAATAAAAAGAGAGAGAAGAATTTTTTGTATTAGATGGTATTGCCATTGTCTAAATAATATTTTTTTTTTTGGGGTATAAAGCACTAGGCTTGGGTATACTTTATTTTTTTTTTCTATGTCTATATCTAAATGTCTATGTCTATTTCTATGTCTAAAGCACCAGGCTTGAAGGTATTTACAGGGTTACAATTATATACAGTCTTTAGGGGTATTTACAGTCTTGAAGGTATTTACAGTCTTGAAGTTATTTACAGTCTTGAAGTTATTTACAGTCTTGGAGGTATTTACGGTATGAAGGTATTTACAGACACGACATGGTATATTATGTACATTTCGCACCAGGCTTTGAGTATTTGGGGGTATATTTGAAGGTAAAGGGTATGTTTTAAGGGTATACATAGTGTAAATGATATAATATTATGGGTATATAGTGTATTAATGGTACATAATGTAAAGGGTATATTATTATGGGTATATAGTGTAAAGGGCATATAATATAATAAGGGTATATAGAATTAAGGGTATATAGTATATAATAAAGTATTTTCAAATCATAAAAGGTATTATTTTTCTTGTCCACGGGCCACTATTCTTCTTGTTTTCTTCTATTACTATGTCTATAAGATTTAATTGTTCTTGTCTATTTCAAGGGCACTGATCTTGTATTTGCTTTAAGTTTGAAACAGACTTGATAATATTTACAGGGTATATGTACAGTAAACAAAGCTTCTTGATGGCTTCAGGGTATTTTTTAAAAGGGTATAAAGAGGGTATATTCTAGCACCAGGCAATGGGTATATAGGGTATATACTGAGTCTTCAGCACCAGGATGAAAGTAATGCCTTTAATGGGCATTGTCTATCAAAAAAAGTCTATGAGAAGAAAAGAGAAGCATGGTAACCTTGTTGTGTTTGATGATTTAATACATCAGTTGAATTATGTTATACCCAAACAACTGATTTGTACTACTTTGAATTTTGCCATAAAAAAATTAAACCATGAAAATCTCAAGAGGTTCTTTCAAGAACCCCCACATATAATCGATAAGCATTAATGAAGGCATGCTCACATACCAGAAAAAAGGATTTGAAAGCGTTTGTATGTTCTTTAAGTTATGCCGCATTTCCTGTTGACAATAACTTTATTACAAATGATTCTTTTTTTTTTTTTTTTTTTTTTTTTTTGTAAACAAAAAAGTAGACTAAAATAGGGAGTAAAAATAAATTTGATTACAACATCAATAAATGGGATTTTTTTTTTCCATGTCAAAAGAAACACAAGGAGTTATTATGTCACTACCCCTAAAATCCCTACACTTACAAACATATCAATACATTACTCTCATCTGCTGAACTCTTCTTTTACCTGTGTCCAGGTAATGAAATCTGCACTTTCTTTTGGTTAATCGACTTGATGTCCTGGTGAAATGATATTATTTCATATCTATCAAAGAGAACCAATCACCTTCTTGGTTTTTCTTGGATGAAACGATAAACAAATGAAAATGGCATAAGCACTTAAACTTTATTATTTTTAAGAAGTTAACACTTAGACAATTAGTTAGTGGTGTGATGGATAGTAATCCTATATTAAACCCTTTGTGACCTGGAGAAATTTAGTATCTGTGAGGAATTTTTTATAGGGCTTTCCATTGTAGCAAGGTGCATCTGAAAATGAATATGACAGAGCGTCTAAAACTGGAGGATGAATCTGTTATTTTCATAGGCTAAGGAAATTTCATTAAAATAATGAGACCCCAATCCTGACGCTCTAAATGGACAAGCATGCATTTGCAAAGAGAATCAACCAAACCCAAATGACCAGCATCTCTGATAATTTTAGTAACCAATGCGTTATAATCAAATAAATAAACCTCTGATATAACAGCCCGAGTGATTTAACTTTAAATTTAAACGCTGTTTTCACTCAAAACGACAGGATTTGGGCGTATATGAAAAGACTTTCTGTTTCCAATGTATGCTTATGAGCGACACTTGATTTATTACTTTCCGTCACCTCTCAATGTTAAAAAAACAACTAACAGACTATTTAAAATGTCTTTTTGCTTCCCTTGAACCTTTTACTAAATTTTCAGTTTTCTTATTCATGTTTCAAATTATGGCGGTTATCTGTTAAACTACATCAGTTGTTACACGTAATATTACATTTAGACGCATTAAAGAGATGTAGATTGAATCTCCGTGATTCGTATTTGTAATAAATTATCACACTATATTTTATTAAATTGGGCGTTCTTACAAGACAAACAAAAATAGCAAGAGGGGCTTTCATAAAGCTCAGATTTATTCATCTTTTTGATTCATCCTTAATGCTTTCATAATCAAATCAGGTGCATCTCACAACATATCGTAATGTTTAGAAGATACACGACTGATTCACGAGAGATAAAAATAAAATTAAAAGTTATCATGATGAGCTTACATTTAACCGGTGACGGAAAACCTCTGATTTTCCGACGTATTCATCATTTTCATCCTAGATGCAACTCTTCCTTTTATAACAATAAAAAATTAGCTATTGCTTCCTTGTTTTTACTAGTAACTCAATCGATAATCAGTTATCACTTTCAAAACACTCGATTGAAAGGTACTCACGAGAAAGATATTATCAGTGACCAGCTTCAAGATTTTGATGAACAAGCATAGAATTTTGACAGACGTCGCTTATTTGGCGGTCCTACCAAAAAGGGCGGCAAATAAATAAATAACAAATAAACAATAATTCTCGTTTTCATAAAAAACAAATCAATAATACTTGTTTCCGATATTGACACTCGTCATATACGGCACTGTGCCACATGCGAATTACACATTGCTCTATTTAATGACATAAACAATTCTCTCCAGTGTGTTATTCTCAGGAATAAGAATGCATGATTTGTTAAGTAGGCCCCGGATACTAGCATTGATCGCCACCTATTTTTTTTTTTTTTTTTTTTTTTTTTTTTTTTTTGGCGCAAAAGTCAAATAGTATAACTACAAAAGTTTAAGTTATGATATCGATGAAATAGTCATCTCTTTAATCAATTATGCAAGCTTTATGGCAGACATATATAACAAATGGTTTTTTGCAACAAACTACACTTCAGATATGGTTGTGAAATATACAGTAAAATACCGGTTTTTGCCCATTGTCACACTTACGTAGTTCTTAGATAGGCTTAGTAATAAGTCATTTTTCGTTCTTATTTCCATCTAATCTATAGTTCAAGTACCAAGATTGGGAACTTTTTGATTGTGTAAACTCACATGTTGTAATCAAAATCGGGGTAAACATGTTGACTTTTAAGGATAACGATTCCCAATTCCAATAGCAAACAATGATAAAAAATTAAAGATATGACAATGAGAAAAAGAATAAACTACTTTGAGTTGATCCAGATGAATTGTTTTCTTCATTGTTTTAAAGAATAAAAGAAATGAAGCCCCATTATCATGAGGGTTGAACAATAAATTTGGCATTTTCCTACTGATGACAATTTATTGTTCCCAGGCATACATGAGTTGCTGATGACGGCCTTAAAAAAAGAAAAAGAAAAAGAGAGGGAGTGGCCGATTCGACAATGCTTGACAATGGGGGTTGTCGTATATATCAAGTGGGAGGTAGTGCTAACGCGTTTTATACCAGTCAATAGAAGGAGCGGCTTAAGCACTTATAGCTGTAATGGCTGGCTGATACAAACTATTTAAAGGGTGACAAAGGATTTTTTTTTTCCTTCTCTTTCTTTCTCTTTGCAATTTTTTTTTTTTTTTTTCATTTGCAAATATTAAGCGACAATGAAGACAAATCCTCAAGCTAAGCGCAATGCTACCAAACTATATGAAAAGGTCACGAAGAATAACAATGTCGAGACCCATCTCCAAGCATTTCCGTGCACCTCACCGCCCTACAATCAGTTTGACATGATTTGTAATAGTTGCTTAGAAGAACAACCTTGTTCGTTCATAGGATTACGATTATTCGATATCTCAACCATCGATGGAGGTTTAGTCTACGGACCTTACTTTCCTGACACTAAAAAGGACGATATATTGCGCAGCTGCCGAAGCCGTCGCTTTAACCGCAAGCCATATTCACCAGGTGCCAAAAATTACGCCTCGAATCAAATTCGTTCAACACTTCGACGGGTATTGAAACTTTTAATGGATGCTCGCCCTTACTACAACGACGAAATTATTCAACAGTATTACGCTGAAGGTTACAAACATTTGTGTGATACTTGTTCTACCAGTATATTCGACAAACACTATATATGTGCTAGCTGTGGCATGGAGATATGCATCGCTTGCTATGATGATTTGCGAAACAAGATCGAGGGAGCCCATACCCACCCCAAGTCTGCCGATAACAAGCATGCTCGAGCTGAATTTATCTTGTTCTCCAAGTCCGCTAAAAAATCGAACTCTGCTTTAATCGACAGCACAATTTCCGAGGATGGTCGCTCTTTAATGCACAGTGACAAGATGGATAACTATCAAGATGCTTCTCCTATGGTAACTACATCCCTTGATACCAGCTCAATAGGTAAAATAATAATGCTGTCAATATCTTTGGATTTTATTCTAATAACCATTTTTAAATAAACAGGTGATCAATATGACAATAGTTATATAAACGCTGCTACAGGTTCTAATAATCAATTGCCAGGTGACGCCAATTCCCCCATTGGATGTGCCGATAACCTTAATTCGCCATATGTCTATGTTAATGAACCACGCGGTGTTGTTACGCCTACTTACATTAGCTCGCCACACTCGAGCCAAAGTACAGTCACTGATCAGTCACTATACTTTGATTGTGATAATCAATTACCACCTCTTACTGACATTGCACCCGGTGCACGTCAGTCAACTATCTCCAGCTCCAACAGTATTGGCTCGGATAGATCCAATGTCACTAGTTTTTCCCCCACATTCCGGGATATCGAGACATCAAGTTCAATTGACTTGGATTCTTATTCCATCCTTTCTGTCAACGATGGTGTCGGCTCTGCTCTATGGAACCAATTATACAGACCATGTACACGTGCAGATATCCTTGATAATGTACAAACTAACTTATCAACTTACGATAATAATTTGCTCCAACCCGTTATCTCACCAGACGAGGTCTATGAAGAACCCATGTACTATGCCAAGGATGAGCACTACTCATTGTTCGATTACGACTGGACCCCGCCCAGCCAGCAGGTGGACTACATATCTGAACGCATCCAATGGGATTACTCTGACTTCTATGGGGATTACTTCTCACATGGCTATTATAACGCCGATAATTTCGAATTCGGACAGAACCCTATTGGTTTCTACTATCCTAATCCGCAGGCCGAATACTTGGTGAGTCTTTGTAGTCAGCGATACACCTCGGCTGACTTACGTGACGGCTCTGTACTCTACCATGATGCCCTTGATGTTAAGGAGGAGTTATTATAACTTTTATAATAAAAAAAATTGTAAATTTTAGTCTTAAAAATTATATGTTCATAAGGGAGGATTACAACATGAGCAAAGAGTAAAATAGTGAGGAACTTAACAAGTTTTTCTGTTGTGTATGAGTGCACCTTTCTATGGAAAGCTCACAGATATAGGAATTTCGTACGATTCTTTCTTCGAAGAACTCAAAATATAAGCCATCCCAGTCTTTAGCGACACTCTACAATAAGGTCCTGTGAAGCTGAGAATGATTTTTTTTTTTTACTTTTGTTTAAACTATCTTTTCTTTTAATATCGGTCTCCCTTATTACGAATGCAGAAAGATACCTTCGACAAACATAATGATTAAAAGCACTTTTTATTATAAAGATGTTGGGCTAGATAATGTCTTTAATTGGAGCAGGGATAAAGTCGACAATCCAATGGAGGGGTGTGTTGACAGACATCACTACAATATTTAACCATGATCAAAGTGAAAGTAGCAAAATCGCTTTCGGAAGAGGTGGGGGCCTTCAGAAACAAAAAGGATCGACTTTTTTTTCCTCCTCAACATCAAGGGCATCATCACTACTTACAGTCAGCTGAGGTGTATCGCTGACTATAAGGACTCCCCAAGTATTCGGCCAGCGGATTAGGTGATCTACTGGGATAGTAGAAACCATAAGGCTTACAATGTTTTTTTCTATTATAAAAGATATAATAACTCCAGGTTTATCTGAGAGGCCTAGATCTTCAGGAGTTAATGTTGATTTTGGCCTGTCCTTTACTCACCTTTATCCACCGGGTAAAGGTAAGGCAAAGGTCACATTGATAAAGAGCCCTGTTGGTGTGGACTGCCTTGAGATGTACCTTAAAGTTCAGCGAAAACCTCAGGTGCCACTGCCTCTTCTTGAGCATCACGAGTATTGCAGTAAACAGCACAACTCTCATATAGTTTGATGGGTTGATACTGTCTATTTTGTCGAGGCAAACAACTTTTTTAAATTCTTCGCGGCATCTATTCTTCTGACTAATAAACGAAAGTTTGTCGTTATCACCACTTATCGCCAAAGAGTCATACTTTTATTTACCTTGATTTGATTCAAGATGTACTAGTTTTCAGCATTCAGCTTTTTTCAAAACAACAAGGCCATTCTACACTTTGCCTTGTACTTGCTTTTCGGAGATGCCAGGATGTTTCTTATAGAGTTCTAAAACGGTCCATAACTCATGTTTTGACTCTTGCAAGAATTCTTTTATGGTAATGTTAATAAACCAACTTCACAGGCTGAATAGTAGGAAACTTTACCTTTACCTTTAAAAGGTCAAGTAATGTCTGAAGGTCGGTTGGTAGCTTCATTCGGGGAAATGCGCCCTTTCGAACAATGGATAAAGCGTCGCGTATTTAAAAGACGCAAGCACCATTGTTACTTAAAGCATTGAAGTCAGCGAGTCCGGTCATTTACAGTCTGACCACAGCCATTTACAGTAAGGAAGAAATGGCGATAAAAAAACAGATTATATTTTATCAAAGTTTAGGTAAACTTAAGCTTCCGTCATTTTTAAAATCCGGCGTTGCATGAAAAGACTCTAGTATCTTAGCCTGAGTGAACGAACTCTGCTGCCCATCAATGAGTGATTATAACTCTAATGAGACTTGCTTCAAGTAGGTGTGTCTGTACCATGTGGAATAGGAGTACAACTCTTGATTTGGTATTTAGTTTACTATCTCTTAGAGCAGACGCTACTAAAGTACGACCCATAAATATATACGTCTTATATATTTTGCTATGCCATTGCCTGAACGCACCACCGTGATTTAATTATTCGATTCTATTTAGAGTGAGGGATAGAAATTTACTTTATGCTAGTAGATTCATAATATTCAAGAATTGTATCAGCACCTGTAACCTTCTGTTCATGCAAAGCTATAATGACGTTTTGTCGCGTGTACAGCATTACGCAGAGCATTCAGGATTGTGCCTGCGCATCACTAAAAACTGCTTAGCTGATTTAAGTAACGCCATGCTCGCACACACACACAAGCACGCACCTTGATTGTGTGTTGATGATATCATTTATAGACAAAAAAATCTATTGTTCCATGAGAACATACAAGGGCTCACACATGTAACAAATAAAGGTCGTTCATCCTAGTTTCTTATTTGTGTCCTGTTTTATTTGTAAATAAAGCGCCATCTTATCCGGAAACTTGAGTGTGTGGTTTCTATTATAATCCTGCAACAGGGAACTGTTGTTGATTGCGTATGTTATTATTTTGTTCTTCTTAAAGAAATCAATGATAACATCATTCTATAAGTGATCATATTGTGTAAGCTACTTTAGCATCAGCTGCAATACACTTTGAGCTCTTCTGCGCATCCCCAGCACCATGCTAATGTACTTGAAATGCACAAGAAATTCTCTCGTTAGTATTTGTCGACCTTGATGATCACTGGATTCAAGATTCTTGATCAAATTCCACATATTACAGCAATATTATCTCAATGGATGTTCGGATACATTCAAATTGTTTAGGTCTGTCTTTTTGTGAGCATTTAGCTAACCGAAAAATAATGTTATAATTTGACCTTTACAACGGGTGCGGTGGTCTATAAGCAAGCAGTAGTAGTAGTAGTAGTAGTAGTAGTAGTAGTAGTAGTAGTAGTAGTAGTAGCGAGTGGGTAAACCCATTGCCCTTATTTGGCTGAAGTCCGAGCTTGTAGCTGGGTCTCAAAAAGTCCTCATCACTTCCAAAAAAAAAAAAGGGGGGACCCCACTTCAACATGTTAATAAAGACCCTTTATTTGTGCCCCATTGACTTTAAAAGACTTTATTAAAAAAAAAATTAATCAGTGTTAAATATTCACAAGTATATTCTCACCATGCTTCTGCTACAAATGCTGAGGATAAAGGAAAGATTTTATTTTTGCTTGGCATTTGACAGTTACTGAAAAATGGTTATGTAATACAAAAACCCCGTTCTGATCTTTTTTTCTATTGTCGAAGTTTGTTTGTTTTTTTTTAAAGTTTACGTTTCAGAAAACGTTTTCTTTTTTTTTTTTTTATTTGTTTACTTTATTGATAATAATAGGGGATGCTTTTTTGTTTTAATAAACTATACAGATAATGCTTGTGAATATATGTCGATGAATAAAAAAGAAATGTAAAAGAAGGGAAATATAAATATGAAGAATAGTACAGACATATACAGATGAAAGGGTGAGTGGATAATAACATACGAAGGGGGAGAAAAAAAAAAGAAAAATTAAAAAAAAAAAAGATGATTTAGTGAAGTAAAGCATCGCTTGGTGTCATGGTTGGATTTTCAGAGTAAGGATACAGATCAAAAGCTCGAGTAACAGGACTATTGGCTGCGGTGGTCACGGTGCTATTACTGGCTGTGGTGTTACTGGTAGGACCAAACAAAGGCGAAGATGCAGGTGGATATGCATATGGATGATGTAAGTAGTAATAAGACTGAATATCTTGATATCCAATCATCAAGTCCTCTCCCGTATCATAATTGCCCGAAGGTCGAATCGTTGAATATTGATCCCAATCCACTCTTCTTTGCCAATCACTTGCTGATTCGTTATCTTGCCAATATTGGTTAGGCTGAGGAGGTAAGAGTTCTTCCATCATCATGGCTGTATCATTCATTTGTTGTTGCCCACTGGAAAGATCGTAAAATAGTTCGGTATCTTCGACCTTGATGGTAGGGAGTGTTCTTGTATATATAGGTGAAGATTCACAGGAAGAGGCAGTAGAGGCAGTGGATATGGATAACTCGGGCACAATCAATAACTGTGGAGGTTCAGCCTTCATGTATTCAATGTTGTCATTAGGGTCATGAGGTGACCACAAGTCATCTGAATGCTTGTAATTGTTGTTGTTGTTGTTATTGTTGTTATGAGTTAAGCGTTTCCCATTGGATCGATAATTGATAGAGGTCATGTCGACAGCTCTTCGGATGGATGTAACACCTTTACCTGTATTAGTGTTAACAAGTCGTCTCCCAATGCTGGAGGATGTTTTTGAGACTTTACCATTGTATACATAATGTCGCTCATCAGAAGAAGAAGAATCATCTTCATCGTCGTCTTCCTCATCCAGAGTCTTCATCCCACGCAAACGCTGATGTGTTTTTTTGTGTTGAGCCAGGTTATCGGATCTTGAAAAACGCTTACCGCAGAGGTCACACAAGTAAGGACGTTCCATGGTATGTGTTCGCAAGTGGCGCTTCATATGCTCCAAACGTTTAAAGTATTTACCACATGTATTCAAAGGGCAGTAAAAGTAACGTACGTGAGTACTATCATCATCGGTATTGGTGTTGCTAGTATCTGAACTCCAGGCAGTGGTGCTTGTATTTGAGTCAGGAATAATGGTGGTGTTGGTGGTGTTGGTAGTTGACTTTTTAGTACGAATGTATTTCGATTGAGCTTCTTGTTGTGACTTTTGAGTGGATCTGCGTCTACGTTGTTTGTAAGTGGGAGATCCTTCAAAGAGAGAGAATTGACCAAAGATGGCAGAAGAAGCTTTCTGGAGATCACCTTCACGTGATGATGAAACCCTGTGATGATGGAGGTGAGGGGATACTGAACTGTCAGAGACTGAGCAAGACTCTGATGTTACACTGGGTGATGCTGATGATGACGAAGGCTGATTGGAATAAAAGGGTTGCAAGTTCATTTCGGTCAGCATGGATTTGCGGAAATCATCAAACATGGCTTGGGTAGTGTCGAGCGAGATAGACTCTGCAGGGTTAGCAACCGAGACGGAGGTAGGATAAATGCCCAATTTTTCGCGTTTCAGGTCTCTTTCCAAAGCGTCTAAAAATAGTCTATCATGAGGAACCGAATACCAAAAGAAGACCTTTTGCTTCTTTTGGGTGCGAATACAATTGTTCTTGAACAATAAGTCTAAAAAAGCAGACTTGGGTTCTTCTAGAATAGCATCTGTCCCAGGCTTCAAATTACGAAGGTCGCTAAAGATGCCTTCTTCAAACTTCTTGAGATTTTGAACAGGTCTGCCGAATGCATAAAAACGAAATACGAGACATCGAACAATATCTGTACCTGTGATATAAAATGCATCTTTCCATCTGACACAAGTGATGCTTTCACCCGTTGTGCTCAACACATGCTGCTTGATGGCATCTTCTTGCCCATTGGGTGCTGTGGCCAGAAATGACTTTAACGTTTCAATCATGTCTAGTCTCTCGGCAGTATTCTCTTGACTGGGAGTAAGTAAAATCATATTCAAAAATTAATAAATAATACAAAAAGAGAGGGAAATAGGAAAAAAGAGAGAAAGAGAGGGGGTTTTATTTGTTGCATTTTTGAGTTGTTGTTGTGTGTGTCACGGGTCAGAAAATGGGTTTTCCGAGATATATACAACTCCGCACATAAAATATTCGACACTTCCGTTTTGAGCCAAAAAAATAAATAAACCTACTCTTTCTTCGTTCAACGATTCTTTCATATTTTATTACACAATTTATCATGCCACTTACTGACATTACTAACAAAGTCTCTAGAAAAAGCAAGGAACTTTCAGATTTCGATCGTGGAGTCATTTGCGGTTTGGCAGAGCATGCCAAATGGACAGGTACCCAAATCAGCAAAGAATTGGGCGTTCCTAGAACAACCGTTGTTACGATTATAAAAAAGTATCGAACTGAAGGGATCACGACTGTCCAACCTCGTCCAGGAAGACCAGCAAAGCTGACAGCAAGAGCTGAGCATCACCTGACGCTTTTAGTTCGAAGGGACTCCTTTGAACCTTTAAGTGTTCATATGCAAAATCTTGCGAAGGCTACCGATCCAATCAGCCTGACGACATTGAGGAATGCACTTCGCAAAAACGGTTTTTATTCTTGCAGACCTTCCAAAAAACCGTTTTTGAGTCTTAGACATAAAAAAACGCGAAGAGAATGGGTCGACGACAAGATGAATTGGACATTAGATGACTGGAAGAAGGTAATCTGGTCCGATGAGTCGCGATTCGCACTCAGGCACAACGACGGTGGTGTGAGAGTTATTAGAAAGAAGGGTGAAAGGTATATGGATAGATTTGTTTTACCAACATTTAAATTTGGTAAGGGATCAGTGATGGTATGGGGATGTTTTTGGGCAGGCGGTTTGGGCCCTTTGGTGACACTAAAAGGGTCTGTCGATCAAGAAAAATATGTCAATTGTTTAAGTCAAAACTTTCTCCCTTGGCTTGAACAATTGACAGAGAAATATGGTCATGACTTTATTTTCCAAGAAGACGGTGCCCCATGCCATACAGGAGGATATACGAGGTGGTGGAAAGAGAAGGCTGGGATTGCAGGCTTTGAGCGATGGCCCGCTCAAAGTCCCGATTTGAATCCGATTGAGAACCTTTGGCGCCTCCTGGGACAAAGGATTGCTAAAAGAAGAGCCCAGCTTCAAAATCTTAATGAATTGGAGGTTGCACTTCATCAGGAATGGAAGTTGTTGGGGGATGAAGTGTGTCATAAGCTTGTAGAAAGTATGCCCGATAGATGCCGGGCAGTAAAAAAAGCTCGTGGCTCAAATACCACTTATTAACGTAAATAAAAAAGTTTCTTTTTACAAAATATATATATATATTGCTATTTTGTCAAGTTTGGTAGAATTTGAGATACCTTTTATTAACAAGTTTTTGGTTTTAAAAAAATGCATGACTAAAGGAACTCAAATTTTTGTGAAAAGTGTCGAATATTTTCGGTGCGGAGTTGTATTTATCAAACACTTTAGGTTATTTGGTGGTGGTACAGTATCAGGTTCAGAGCCAATTAGAAAATAGCACTAGGAAGCCCTTTTTAAAGAGGGCTTTTTTTCTTTCCAAATAAAAGCCTCTTTTTTTCTTTTTTTAATAAACAAATGCAGTTTTTATTATTTTTTCTATTCTCCGTGCCCATCTTTTATAGTGTGATGGCTGAAAAGTTATTGTATGAACCCAATGCACCCGATTACAAACCAGCTTCTTTGGATTGTTCTACACAGTCCTTATTTGATAAATTAGCGCCTGATGCTTCCTTGTCTACTTTTATGGACGTCCTCACTCAAGTACAAGATGTATTTCACCTTGTCAATAACACAGACGACAAGGACAATAATATGATCACCGTCTTTTGTCCCGTAAACTCTGCCTTTAAAAATGAATTGGACCTATACACTCGTGAGCATTTAGACGACTTTTTACGCAACCATATTGTTAGAGGGTCCAAAATTGACCCAGACGCTCTTAAACGTATTCACTCGCCTCTCAAATCAATGTCAGGTGCTTCCATTCATGTCAAGCATCATTTCTTTTCTCAAAAGACCGTACTCAATGACCATGCAACTGTTGATACTGTGCATTATATCGAAGCTATAAATGGATATGCTTACAAAATCGATCACCTGTTGAGACCTGCAAAGTAGGACCTTTCGGCATACAAAATGACGTCTTTGCATAATATTGCATTTTTTATTTTATTTTTTTCAATAAATAATACATCATTTTAAAAGTCAGATGTGCGCGGGCTGACCGCACCCTGCGGGGGGCATGTCATTGAGTGTCGCCATCCGCAATAGGGCATATCCCTCCTTCTACGTACTAATCTCTAAGAAATGGTATGTAATCCCGTCTCCTACAATCGACAGAAGCATCATCAACGCGCCGAAAATTAGATTACCGAGTATGGAATGGAATTGGATGGATGGATGGATGGATAGCAACTTGGATGTAGCCTGTAGCACCATGCATATACATCCTTTTTTTACATTACACGTGGAACATCATTATTTCTTTTGCGCGTTGATGATGCAATGTCACTTTTCTCTTTTATAGTTTAGTATATTAAACTTCTTTTTCTTCAAACAAAATTGGTGAAATAGTCTAAGGGTACAAGTTCATTCGGTAAGCGTCACACCAAGACTCACACCTTGTGTCGTCGTTGTGGTAATCGTGCCTTCCACAAGCAAAAGAAAACCTGTGCTCAATGTGGTTATCCTGCTGCCAAGATTAGATCTTGTAAGTAAATAACAAAGCGGGAAAGAAAAATCAAAAAACTAAATAAAAGGATATAGTCAACTGGTCTGAAAAGGGTCAACGCAGAAAGACTACCGGTACCGGTCGTATGGCTCACTTGAAGGATGTTCAACGTCGTTTCAAGAATGGTTTCCGTGAAGGTACTCAAGCCAAGAAGGTCGTTGCTGCCTCTGCTTAAACACTTTTTATCTTTTTTTAAAAAAAAACAAAGGTTGATTTTGCATAATTTTTTTTTTTTTCATATATGCGATTATTTATTAAAGTTTTATTAGAGAAAAAAAAAGGAAGGGGATAGGTGGGGGGTTCATTTGAGGATTGAATGTCAAACTCAAAAAAAAAAAAAAAATACAAGTGAAAGAGAGAAAATTATTAGTGGGTTTACATGATACCAGAATCTTGTAAACTCATGTTAAGAATCGTGCGTTCAACTGTGTTGAATACCAGTTGCATCTATTTGTAGGATTAGGGTTAGACAAGTGTTAGACAAGTGGCAATTTGGCACTTACATCGGATGTGTTTGTTGCTTGTGTCACACTAAAACAATAACAATGTTAGAATGAATAATAACAACATGATTGATCTCACTCACTGTGCAAATATCTTGAGGTTTGCCCTGTTTGTTTGATTGAAACGCCAAAGAATATACTTTAAGGATTTGTTGATATCAGAGCCTCCAGTATAGTCCGGAAAGAATTTCTCCAGCGGTATCTTTTTTATCTTTTTTCGAAACAGATCAATCTTGTTTAGAAACAATATCATGATGGTTCTGCTAAACCAACGACTATTAATCACTGATTCAAACAGAACCAGGCTCTCCATCATTCGGTTCTGTCGTGATTCTTCCAGTAAAACTTGGTCGTATTCGGATAATGACACACAAAAGATGATGGATCGTACTGCTTCAAAGCAATGAATCCATTTCTTTCGTTCTGATCGCTGTCCTCCTACATCGAACATGCTATATTGATATCAGTACCTGATCGATAAAATGGCTTTGATGCACTTACTGTACGTTCACTTCGTTCATCAAGAACCGTGTCTCGACAATACCGGTTGTCTTTGACCGTGCACGCAGCACATCTTGCTTTGTTGGGATATAATCTGCTTTGCCAATTCGTTTGATCTCTTCGAAAAAGCTAGATGTGAAAATGAGAGATATGAGAAAGAAAGGAATAAGTAAGAATGGATATGATGTCTTACTATGGTGCAGAGTCCATGAGGTAAAACTCGGCAGCCTTTTCGTCTAACAACTTGGTGACTGCAGGGTCATGCCAAACAGAAATGACAGCGTCAATCACTAACGGGTCAATAATTTCCTGTAGGCGATATTCCGTGATTCTTTGTGCTTCGTATTGGACCTTTTCATCCGAAAGTTGATATTCGAATTCGTTTAAAGCATTCACAACTGCCTGAGCTGAATGAATCAAGTTTCGATAGACCGTCACTCTCCAGTTTAATAGTTCGTCTGTGCTGAATCCATTTTGGTGAAGAATTTTCATTTGTTTAAAGATCTGTGTTCCTTTGTTAGTCCGGCTTTATTTATACTCATTGTATTGTTATTATTACCGTGGATTTCCCACTTTCTCCGCTACCTTTTTATATATATATATATAAATGTTAGTTTATAAAATACAATGAATGCGGATTGTTTGGTTATATAAGGGCTTTTTACCTAGTAATAATATTTTACACTCATTTTTCATCTTTCGACTTTCTTCTTCTATTGTGCGATCAATACTGTAACTGTGTAACTTTTCAGTTCTTTCTTCGTTTGATATGCAAATACCCATTGTTTATGTATAAAAAAAGTAAAAAGAGAGATAAAAAGAAAAAAAAAAGGGGAGGAAAATAATCAAAATATATATTTATAATACCACAAAATAGGGGTAAAAAAATAAAACAATATCTTTCTTGTGAAAGGGGACTATTCTGTATTATTTGAACAAGGAGAAAAAGGCTTATTTCTCCTTTACCTTTTCAGCGTAATCAGCCCAACTACCGATATAATTTTGGAGACTATATATATTAACATGGTGAGTTTTTTATGTACAGATTAATTTGTCCTTTTACTTTACTTGTTATATCCTAAACTATAAAGGTATTCGGCTGCGCGTGAACTACGAACACCACCCAAACAATACAAAATCACTTGGGATTCCTTTTTAGGCTTTGCGAATCCAAATTGCTGTTCAAAATCCTTGTCCGATAATGTCCATGCATTTGCAAATTGGCTCTATTTTTTAAAACATGTGTCAACATTTATTCCACATACCCACATCCATATTTTCTCTTACCAATGGCACGTTCTTGGCTGTGGGAATAGCGCCTTGCACAACTTCCTTTTCTTCGCGCACATCAATTAAATCATATCCCTGTTATTTCAGTTGCATCAGCGCTAATCCGTGACACTGAGTTCTCATTTTTACCTTGCCGTCTCGTTTGATAATGTTTTGAATGTCGTTAAAGTCAACTACTTTAAAGATCTCTGACTCATTGGCTTGGCTGTTGAACTGACGTCTGGTAAAGGTAGGTACGTCCTTAGTCAATATACTAGCACGGAGAACGGGAGCTGCTCTCAAGCTTCTCATGGCAGTGACACGCATGGACTGCACAAGTACATTTTGGAGAATTCTTCTAGATGACATTTTAGATATTAAGAAAAATAAAAAAATCCTTGAGAAAAACAAAATATGAGTTTGGCGGAGACTCAAAGGGTGACGAGTATTGCATCAGATTGCTTTGCAAAGATCTAATTACACGCCAACAGAAGAGTCATATCATGTGCGAGACGGTTTCAATTTGGCCCCCTTACAGCGCGCGCGGGTATCTTTTTATATGGATGCCGCACAAGAATAATAATAAAAAAAGATGCCTTAATTTATACGCATTTTGTTATTGTTGCTCCTATAGCCCCTTTTTTTTCTTTGAGCAGCCAACTTTAATTCATTACAAGCCCCTTACCTCTTGGGAAAATTCCAATGCCCGGCGTTTTCATTATGTGTAACACGTGTCTACCATGGTGATCAGGGAATGCTTTATTATAAAAACTGTTGCTATAGTAACCCTTTTGTTACATAAATAGTCATATTCCCTTTTGACAGATTCCTGGCACTTGTAAAAATGTATGCTGTGTGACATGAGAATTAAAAAAAGTTTATTTTTAAAGTTGAATCATCGTGGGTTGTTGTTGGTATTCTGTATGTCGCTTCAATCCCATGCTGACGGATAGAACCTAAAATTCAAATGAATGTAAGCTACTGGTGTTGCTTACGCATAATAAAACCTTTTTTTTTTTTTTTACCTCGTCTAAGAGACCTCTTAATTGCATATTATCATTCTCTATTTGCTTCAACCTATCTTCGTTTGTCTGGTTCATCTGTCGTGTCTCTTCTAGTAATTCCGTCAATGATTGATTCTTTTCTTCCAAACTTTCCAATGCATCGTCTACATAATTTCGGCGATTTTTGGCTGTCACTCGCGATCTATTGTTCTCCTAACTTTAAAATTACTGCGGAAAAAATAAATAGTCTCCTTTTTTTATATAGGTTACCTCCAATTTTCGGCCAGAATCACAGATGCTGCTACTGAAAACACAAAGGCTTCAGAAAGAAAATTGGCTCCACTCTCAATAGCCCTATCGGATTGTTTAATTAGCACCGTGTTCTGACATGCCTTCTTCCGTATTTTTTACCTGGCATCATTTAAAGGTCGGATTTTCTCAGTTTTATACCCAAGGAACTTCATCTTTAAGGTCATTTCTAAACGATGCGAACGCTAAACCATTCCTCTGTCAGCCCTAAGCTCCTTTCCCTTCCCTTTTTCATACCTGAGCAACACCAATACAAAACGCCTTAAAATTGGGATGGCTCTTGGCTTGTGTCTTGATGGAATTCGCTACTGGCTTTGCTAGTGTTCTTTTTTGGGGTCATATTAAATAAATGTCAGACTCTCTCAAACACATTGAAGAATGAAGTTCCTAATTTCACCTGACTAGCAAATAACCAATCTTTATTGCGCTCATTTGGAATTGTATTCAAGATTAAGAAAGATAAAAAAAGGCTTGAACTCATTGTGCCAGGGTGACCAATTCAATTGGCCCATTTTCGGAGAAACAAAAAAGCGGCGATCTTTTTGTTTGTGGCTAGATACATGGAATTCACTTTTATAAAATCAATTGTCCTCTAATAGGTGTATGCTACCTTATCAAGTGTCAATAGTTGAGCAATAGATAGGCTTAATAGACCCTTTTTTTATATTTTGGTGTGATTGTATTTACTTGAGCAAAAAAAAATTAAAAAAAAAAAAAAAAAAAGTTGGAACAGAGATTAGCTTCTTGTGGTGGATACTAGAAAAGAATAGAACGGAACAGAATAGACGTTTATTTAACGTGTTACATCTTGAATAAACAAATTACAGCAACAACAAAAAATCAAAGCTTCCAAATATAGTTATAATAGACATGTACACTATAAAAACGATGTCAGCCCCTTCTCCCCCCCCCCTTTTCCTTGATTAAAAAGGTGTTCCAGGTGAACATCTAAAACGAGATGTCCCAACAGGGAATTTTCATTTTTCCAACAACTTTTTCATAAAAATGTGTTGCTAATTTAAAAAAAAAAGGGGATATATCTACAAGTGTAAGGAATGTCATGTAAAGACAGCAAGATGATATAAAGTTAAAGTGAAAGTTATGGAGCATTGTTTCGTGACAAACTTTCAAACATTTGTTTCAAATTAATCCCAATCACTTGGCTGTAAACATATAAATTATTTGCACGAAATGAATTCTCATGTTCAGACTGTTATTTGATCTAGCTCACTTGCTATTTTCAATCAAATGCCTTTGAGTGTAGCATTCCTCTAATTTCTCTGAAATCAATAATCCACTGTTATTATTGGACGAACAAGTAGCTAAACATTTAGTTATTGCTTCAATCCTAAGACGTAATTGTCTCCGCGTGATATAATTTAATCCTCCTGGCTCATCTTCTATACAATCTCGTATCATTGTTGGATGCATGTCTGTAAAATAACAGTAATTTCCCATGTGTAATATTTTCTCCCTAGAAGCGTTAAGACATCTTTTGTTTTTGTTGCGATAAATGGCTAATCCTACTCTTCCCATAGAAATTCGACAGTCTTCATAAAATACACTTTCACTTTGATCATAGATATATTGTAGTAGCGAAGAATATATTTGGATCAGTGATGTCTATCAACACACGACTTTATTCCCGTCCTCGTTAAAGACATCATCTAGTCCATCCATGTCTTTAAGATTTTCATTCTTCTTTCCATACATTGGATTTTTTACCACCAACCTCATTATATCAATGATGGTCTTGTATATTTTTTCTCGATGAACATTGGACATTTATAAAATGTTAAACTGGCGAAACTTGTGGGTTGCTATGGCAGTGAGACACCGTTGTTTCCAAAAACATCTGTCATCATCTCAAAATAAATAAATAAACTCCATGGGAAATGATTTCCCAGCCGTATTTATACGTATCTCAATTTAGAAAACGATATCGCCCATATCGAAAACCTGGTTTTACTTTTTAGAGGCATAATCTGAATCAGGAATTTAATTGGCCTATCCGACCTTTAGCACTGGCTGGCTGTGTAGCTCCGACCTATCTAAGAATTGATTGAGTTCGCCCGTAAGCTAACTGTAACCTTTTACCACTTACATTAAACAAATTACAATGGCTTTTTCATCGGCACTTGTCCTGACCGATCTTAACGATTATATTGCTCCTTCACAAGCTTGTGTAAAGCCTGTTGAAGTGTCAAAGTCTGAAACACAAGGACCTGTAAGCAACATGACAGCTTTGTTCTTTATCTTAAAGCGTATATTAATTTTTTTATTTGTTTGATTAAAGACCGAAATCAAAGTTGACGACGAAGGTAGTTATTACGAAATTACACAAGACGGTGGAGAAGAGAAACTTGAAAAGGCCTCTATCTCTTTGGACGATTGTTTAGCATGCAGGTAAAGAAAGATCTTTTTTTTAAAAAAAAACATGTCTTGCTGACAAATATAAAGTGGCTGCGTAACTTCTGCAGAAAGTGTCTTAATTTCAATGCAATCACAAGAAGAACTCTTTAAGATATTACAACAGAATAAAACGGCTCTTGAACAGAATCAGCCCCAGGACCATCGCACCATTGTCATTTCGATCAGTCCACAATCAAGAGCTTCTTTAGCTGCCAAATACCGTCTTACACTTCTCCAAGTTCATCATCGACTTGTCTATTTCTTTAAGCATTATCTTGGAGCGCACCACGTATTCAACACCTCATTCACCCAAGATTTATCTCTTGTCGAGTCGGCTCGTGAATTCAATGATCGTTTCAAGCGTTATATGCAAAACGGAGGCGATGCTTTGGAACAAGCCATGCAAAAGCAAGATCTCGAGAAGGCTGTCGAAGACGGTAAACCTAAAGTTAGAGCCAGAAGAAGAAAGGCCGCTACAACTGATGAGGCACCGGCTGTAAATCAAGATTTACCCATGCTTTCATCTTCTTGTCCCGGCTGGGTTTGTTATGCAGAGAAGACACACGGTGAAATACTGCCTTATGTAACAGCTGCCAAATCACCACAACAAATGATGGGATCTTTGGTGAAAGATTATTTTGCAAAGAAATCTGGATTAGCGTGAGTTGCGGTTTCGTTTTTCTATGAATATGAAATGACTAATTCATTACATGTTACAATCTAGTCCAAACCAAATATACCATGTATCAATTATGCCATGTTACGATAAAAAGCTGGAAGCAAGTCGACCTGATTTCTTTTTGGAGGCCTATGAGACACGTGAGGTTGACTGTGTATTGACCACCAGCGAAATCGATAAAATGTTCCATGAGCAGAACTTGGATTTCGCAACAATGACAGAGAGTCCCATTGATGACATGTTCAACAAGGTCGGGATTGATCCTGCTACTGGTATCGAAACGTCTTATGGTGTAGCAGGATCTTCTTCGGGTGGTGCATTGGAGTATATTTTCGCATCCGCAGCGCGAGATTTGTTTCATATCCAGGACGCAGATCCCACACAGCCTTCCGCTCGCGTAGTCATTAAAACCGGTAAAAATGCAGACGTCAAGGAATATTTCTTAATCGGAGATGATGGCAAGATTTTGTTAAGGTTTGCCACCGCTTATGGATTCAGAAACATTCAAAATGTTGTGCGTAAAATTAAGACGGGTAAATGCAACTATCATTACGTAGAGGTGATGGCATGTCCCGGTGGATGTGCCAATGGTGGTGGTCAATTACCGGCTGACACAGAACAGATTGTAAATGCAAAAGACTGGGTGAGCTATGTTGAAGATTTATATCGATCTTCAAAAGGTGTAAAACCAGAAGATAATGAAATAATTAAAGCTATTTACAAGTAAGTTGACTCGTAAAAAAAAAAGATCTTCTCATTTCTTTCAACTAATTTTCTTTCTTTCTCTAGTGAATGGATTATCGACCCATCTTCTGAAAGAGCACAACAGTTGCTTCGTACACAATACCACGCCGTTACTCAAAACTTGGGAAACCCCCTTGCAACCAAATGGTAGATTCCCCAACAAGTATTAGAGTATAAATAAATAAAAAAAAGGCACTTCTATTTAAAAAAAATATATAAATATGCACGCTGAAAAGCATTATGAGTCAGTAAAGGTTTTGGTTCACTTTTGTTTAAATGAAAGCTTTAAGAGTTCTGGAAATATGTAAAGAGCACGATCTTCTGATTTCCGTTGTGTAAATCAAACTTTCTCTTTCTGTAAATAGCGATTTGTCCTCCCAAATCAATTAAACTGAGATGAGAAGGCGCACAAAATCGTAGATCGGATAAACTCTACCCACAACATCCGTCACTTCACAGCCTATTTTTATTATTATATTTAGCTTGTAACCCGCAATATCATTTGTGATAAATTATTATCCACATGTAAATTAGTAGTGAATACAAAGCTTTATTTAAAAAAAATTCATTGGGCTCTGGGGCCGTAAACGATAAAGAAAGGAGACAGCATGATAATAATATTAAATGGAAAGTGGTATATAGTAAAAGACGATAAAAAATAGAAAGTACAATTAAAAGAAGGGGAGCTTGATCATGGTGTTCTCGGGAGTGAAAAGCATAGCGGCCATGACATACCAAGCTGTTAAGGACAAAGTGAAGGAGATCCAACCGGATGCAAGAGTGAAATTTGTGATCTGAGTTAATCCACCAATACCGCCGGTCAAGAAAGCAAGGAAGACTTGAAGGAGTACAAGACGAATTAAAATGGGTTGGCGGAGAGTGCCGAGTAAGAAGAGGAAAGATGCAATGGCATAACCGACTTGGACAAGCCCCATACAAATGTGCACAGCCTCAAGTCCGCCATTGGCCATAGCAAGTGTAAGAAATCCAGAGCTGGGAATCATCATAATACCAAAAGTCAAGAAAAATCCAGAAAATGTCAACATAGTTGTGGCAGCAAAAATATTACCGATCACCAATTCACAAATACCACAAACAAATTGTCCCATAGCGCCATAACCAAAAGCAACACCAACAGCGACCTGAGGTAAGTCGGTAACGAGTCCGGTGTTATACAAACCAAGCACAAAAGAGCACAGAGCAAAGGCAGCAAAACCAATGGGAGCGGGATTCAATTTGGCAACTTGAGCTTGAATAGGATGTTGTTTGATCGAATTGCTTTTACTCTCGACTGGGTATTCGCTAGAATCAGTGCTAGTAGGGATTTCCACCTCAAGGTGTTGAATATCGTTCTTTTCAATAGAGGACATGGTTTATAGGATTGTAGTTAAAATTATTAAAATAAAAATAAAAAACTTGACAGACAATGGGATGCTCTGTATTTATACGAAACATGCAGCTGGATGTAACTTCAAAATAATCCAGCCAATAGTTCACATGGTCACGTTTTTTCTTTGATCTAGTAACTTACCATAATAGTTCAGAAAGGAAGGTGTTACAATCTCGCTGGCATAACTTTCCCCACCTTTTTTATTTTTGGAAAAATGACAGGCTTATTTATTTTCCCAAGGTACAAGAATTCTAAAACTAAAAAAAAAAAGAGAAAAAACGCTGTATAATTCGTCGTGAAGTATCAACCCTCTATGAAATTTAATTCGTTCTTTCCGAGCAAACGCAACGATAAAAATAACATTGGGTTTATATGTGCAAGATATTCGGCTCCATCCTTGAAATATGTGTTATGGTTACCTTTTTTTTTTTGTTAAACCACACTCTTGTGGAACAGCCTAGACATACCCTTAAAATTCGCTTTAATTACAGTTTAGGGTTTGCTCAATGGCGCTCAGAGTGAAAACGATATGATCTCACGACTCGTGATGCTGATTTTTTAGACATTCCCATCAAAAGAATAAAGTCTTCATTAGGAGAAAATTAGCCCGAAATTCTGTCAAATACGCACAGTTCCTAACTGATAATAAAGCTGTATTTAGACATTTTCATGATTTACAGCTGTACTCAATCAATACGTCACAAGAACGATCATTATCCTTTCCCCACTTAAAAAAAAAAATTCAGATAACGATAGAGGACTGCTGGTTTTTTTATAATTTACACACATTCCTCTAGTTTTAATTCATGTTTGTAAGCGACTATCCCACGGCAGACAGTAACAAAAAGCGCACTGAGAAATTTGCTAACACCTTTTTCCCTTTTTTTTTTTTTTTTTTTTTTTTTTTAAATCGGGCCTGCATTTCCTACACTTCTTTTTTTCTCATGGAACCCATATAAGGATGCAATAGTATTTATTTCCCATTGGAAATTTTCCAGGGCCAATTATCTAAACATAGACAAATTGCCGTGGAATATTGGATTTCATTTGATACCTCAAGCAACCTATCAGGTATAAAAATTCACAAGCCAAGGTACAAAGGTATATCTAGACCAATCTCGTGTGCTGCAGAAAAACATCCTTGCCCAATCACCTAAAACAAAAACAATCGTATGTTAATAAGAACGCATAGAAGCTTCGTTTTTCACTTTGAGAGAAATTTCCACCCATAAGGCTCTATTACACTTTTTTCAAAACAAAAAAATTGTGTTGATTGTATTGTTAAAGTCAAATCCCGAGTTTTATTTTGAATATACTTGAAGGACATATACTCGATTCGCAACTTAAAGAAGGGCTCGCCCATAGAACTCTATCATAAAAGCACATTTAGAGGCAGAGCAAAGATAGTCATGCCTCTTGGCTCATTTCTCATTTATCTTTTTGACACTGCTTTTCTCCCATTTATAATGTTCGAAAAAAGACATATCAGCATCTACGGACGAAAACTTTGTAACCAGCATTGTATTTTCTTTGTCGCTGGCTGTATCTGTAATTTGAAACAGTCTCTCCATCAATTGTTTTATGACAAAGAGCTTTCCCTTTTTTTCTTTTTATGTCGATTATACTTTAAAAGATAATCAAAAAGCTCATTCATTATAAATAGTTTTTTGATCTCCTTTTTACCAGAGGAGAATATTTTTGACGAGGAGGCATTTGAAGCTACCATGGGTGGGTTTACAAAAAAATCTTTGTTTGCAAAGATTAGCACTAATAATTAGAGTTACTACAACATTTAAATCATGCATGTACTTTTGATAAGTCCACATATTTGTAAAGTTCGTGTAGTATTGACGGCAGGCGTACGAAATAGTAGGAGTTGTTACAAAATCACGCATGTGTCGTGCTTCCAAATTGCTTTTGATGAACTCAATAGCTCTTTATCGGATCATAAAAAATATATGTTAATATTTATAAGGATGATAAATAAAGATTACCTACGGGTGCTTATTTTTTAAATTGAGTTTTCCTCCAACGCAGTAGGACAAAACAGACCAAAAGCTACGATAAGCCAAAATGCCACTATCATCAAGGAACTCTTTTTCGGCAGGACCTAGGATTGGAATAGGTGTTTTCCTTAGATGTGCTTCTAAATCATTAAGTCCGGTACAAATATAGTCGAAGTAGAATTTAGGCTTTGAAGAAAAAATAGCGCCAGAAATAATAGATTCACTTAATGAACCTATTGCTTGAGACATTCCATGCATACTTAAGGTGCATTCGTTTTGTAAATCTTTCATGCTTTGTAAAAATATATTGTAATCAAAGTCTTTATGGATTACTCTTTTAAGGCTCCTACTGACTGTACGGTAGTCATCTTCTACTGAATCTGTATTGGCAATAACTATTTCTGTATCATTTTCAGACTCAAAAGAGGGAATAGAGGTGCTGCTGCTGCTTTCTGACGTTGATTCTAACGATTGTTGATTCGTAATTTCAGCAATAAAATTATTTATAAATCCATCGACGGTAAATTTCCCTTGTTGTTTGTAAGAAGCTCTTGGTATGAACCGGAGTGAAACAGCCTCTAGTGCAGATCTTGGTGGTAGTATCAAACATTCAAATGAAAACTTCGAAGACTGAAGGGGAGAAAGGTTCCTGGAGCTACACTCAATTGCTTTGAATGTGTCCTTATCTTTTAACGAGTATTTGATCAGTGTCATCTTTGTTTGGATGATTTGGATAGAATATACATTGGCTAGTTTGACTGTGTTCATGCTTGCATTAGGAAATCTACACATGATACTCTTCAAAGCATTTGTAGCACTTCTAAAATTCTTCATGGAGTCTTCAAGTAAATGATTAATATCAGTTGTTACTTTTAATCTGTGTGAAGAGGGGTTAACTATTTTCTCTACTAACATCATAAGATCATTTATTCCTTACCCTGAGGACTCCATGACCATGCATCGGGATTTTTTGTGGGGGTGACTTTTACTTAGAAAAGTATGCCTGTTTTAGTACCGATCCTATTTAAAAGAGTTGTTGGGCTTTTTACTTGAGTGACGAAAAAAATACTTGAGGCTGACTCTTTGTCCTTTCTTTCGCACCTAAACCCCGATCATTGAAGTTAATTTCAGTAACAGCTTACGTATAATACGTACTTACCAGAGGAAAGACATTAAGGCCGTGATATTACTAAAGTATTTGACTATGGGGACAATATATTCAACAAAGATCGTTCTTTTATCATTTGTAGGTATTGGTGTTATTCTCATCGAGTTGATAGTAAAATTAATTAACGAGTATTTCATTAACTGATTAAATTTGTGATCGCCACAATCCAAAGCTGCAACACGCTGTAAGGCATTTTCATTTCCAATACCCATAAACTTTTCAAACAACCCAAATGAGGACTCTATTGCTAATAGATTTTTGTTTTTCCTATGATCTGTTTGAAGCTTTCTGAACTCTTGGAGCGTTGCTTGAGTTGCATGTCTTGTGTTTTTTCCCAAGCAAATATCAATTCTTGTCGCGATTTTCGAAAAATTATATTCTTCAATGAAAGGTGAACTCAATGGCACGATTGTACTAGGCGATTGGATATTATAATTTTTGATTTGACGTTCACTTCCAATGGTATTCGTTTTTCTTTGTCATTCAAACCTTCAGACTTAGAGAAAACAAGTAAATAAAAAAGTGTGCCTATTAACAATTACTTTGGTTATCATCATACCTTTCGCTTTTAACCTTTCGATCGTAATTCTTCACTTACAAGCTCATTACTTGTAAGTTCAAATTCTTCCAACAAAAGTCAACAATGCCAACAAACGTCAACAATGCCAACAAACGTCAACAATGCCAACAAACGTCAACAATGCCAACATTTGCAAATCCCTTGGGTTGCATTCCTGCAAACGAACCAAGCAAACATGAAGTGACCAATTTAGCTTCCATAAGTTCCGAATTTGATTGCTCAAGAGTATTTGCAGTACCGGTAATCAACGAGTCCCTGATGATGTTCACGTTGAGTTTGTCCCAGGTAGTGTTTCCGTGCTTTCCTGGAATACTCTGGACACTATGGCGGCACTCCTTTATTCGTAATAAGGTCAATCCCACCAGGACAATGTTTATGTATCAAGGTCTTGATAACGCTGCGCCTGTTAACATCTTGCAACTCTCTAATACATTATTCAGACTTATTAAATTATTTAATAAAGCGACAATTTCTTCGTGTTTGGTCATTACCATTATCATTGTTATTGTCATATTAAGATTAAAACCATATTCAATGTTTGCTTCATCCACATTTTTTTAAATATCATCTTTAAACAAAATCTGAGCAAAAATTAAAGCAGAGACGTTCATATCATTCTCTTGATCTTTGACTACAGTATTGATCGCCAGTACTTTCCAAATTAACATTGTTTGAAAGAGGTGGTAATGCAGATTTTTTTTTTTTTACCAATCTCTAAATCATCGTGCCTTTTGTTATCATTGCGCAAAAGTGACTTGTGAACAGAAACCGTTTTTAGGAGGTCATTTTTTATTAATTCCAGTGTGATTTCTGTTTGATAACCATATATTGCAGGTAATACAAAACTAGCACGAACAATGTGAAAAATTGACACTTGAACAATACCATTGCTTAAAAATCCAGAAGATGCTTCAACAATTCCATAACCTGCTACACCCATTGGAGACCACAAGGATAGGTATTGACCTACTGTTGGTGTGCTGATTAATTCTTCGCTAATATTGTTTATAACATCATAAATCTCCAAAGAAGCCCATGCGTCAAGCGCAGCGTAATGAATTTGGCTTGCGGTGAGCTCATGGGAGTACGACCCAGCCACTGATTCTTAAATCTTTAGACAGTCCCCTCCCAAGCACTTCTTTACAAATGGCCGAAAGAGACAGCCTACCAGACTTCACAACCTTCTTCAGCTTGCAGAATCTTCCAAGTTCAAAAGCTCCCTCACATTCAATGCCGAACTAATCCTTTACTTGCTTAAAGTCCCCACCAACTTGACGTCCATGCTTCAAAATGACAGGCAATTTTTAGAAAGTAAACCAAGGAGTATGGCAAAACATTCCAAATAGGATCCGGATGTAAAGCCAGCACAGATGAGGCATAGGCAATCTGAACTACTGAAAGCTTTCCTTTAACATTAGTGGTAAGGCTGTATGGCTCACTCACAATCAAATCCTGTGACCACGGATGTTTGGCAGCTTTCCAAAACATCATTGACTTCCACAAAATGAATGTTTAGACCTCCCGTATTTTTTTCAAACGTATTTTATATATATATATATATATATATATATACCACTTACATCAATTCTTTTTAAGGCCAGCAGGCCAGTATAAGCCCAACCATTTATAGTGCAACACCTGCTATTCACAGTATGTGGGTTCTAAAAACTCCAGAACCCTGCTTAGGAGGTCGCCCTCCTATAGCAAAGACTAGCCGCAGCCGCAATATATCTTTTTCGATTTAGCATCTTTTGAAACAAACAAGATTCATTACTAACTAACCTTTTTTACGTTATCGGGTACTTTCAGACGATAGAAAAAATATATTAAGGGAAAAAAAAAGAGGAAGAATATAAAGTGTGTGAACCAGCTTTATTTATAGTCTGATAAACAAGAGAATTTTTTAATTGTTTGTTTCATCATCCATAATGTTTGGGCCTTTACTTAAAAAAGAAACATATGCAAACCCCCCCCCCCCAAGCAAATCGAAACTTGGTAGTTGTATATCTGCGTTTTAGTAGTAGCTTGTAATGACAGTGAAGCAGATTTTATGGAAATCAGAAATCGATCATCCTATGAAGGTTAGACGATATGGCATGTCAATAATCGACGTGTAGACCATCACGTAATTCTAAGAAAAATACGTTTGAGATAAAAAATCTCACTTTTAGTATGTTTATTGAAGTAGGCAAACAAAAGATCTACCATTATCCGGTACACTTCCCAAGGCTCTCAGTGACACTGTATTTGATTTAAATAAAGCTCCTTTAGATTCTTGAACTGAGTAAAATAAGCACTATAGGTAAAAAAACTCAATATTAAACAAGAATGTGCCCTTCTTGTGTGGATGACCATGGTTGACTTAGCAACAGACAGTCGTAAAAAAAAAAGCATGGAATTTCTTGTATGTCAAGGAAAAGTAGAATTTGTCATGTAAGGTCTAGCTTGGAATCCCTTTATTACAAATATTTAGTGTAACTGCTTTGGAATATATAACCGTAAAGTAAGAGATACTTCCACTTCGCAGATATATTTATTATACATCATGGATCGTTGAAAGAAAAAGAGACATTTTGATTGGCCAGTTTTTTTGTTCTACCCTAAAGGGATTTTAACACGCCTCAATGCGCGTCGGTAAATTTAAACTGTTTTTTCCCCTCCCCCTTATTTTTTTTTTTTTTCTGGACACACACAAACCATGGAAAACACTGACCAACCCATCTCTGACTCGGAAAAAGTATAAATTTCATTGAACCATGTTTGTTACTTTTACATAAAAGACTAAATATAAAGCGGGGTGGACCCATTTTAGATCCGACTCAAGCGTTTAGCTAAACTTCAACAACAAGCCTCCACTTCAAAAGCAGAAGAACCTACCAAATCACCTACTACTACCACCACCACTACACCGAAGCCTGTTCTTCAAACCATGGAAGAATTTGTTCCTGTTAAAAGACCTTCACCTAAAAAGACAAGTACTCCTACAGAGGTAAACATTAGAAAAAAAGGCACAAAAAGGACGCGCACATGACCCTAAAATTACCATTCTTCTAAGCCTGAACAAGTGAAAAAGACAACACCAGTATCATCGCCAATAATTCAGGTTAAGCCTGCAAAGAGTTTTGAAGACTGGCAAGATGATGTGCTCTCGCGTATCCTTCAAGTCACTTTAAACGTATGTATCAAAGGTTGTCCGTACCAAACAACTTTAAATTAACTGGCTTATTTTTTTTTTCTTTCTGTAACTTACGTAGCCAGCCAATATGTACAAACAAGGAAAATGTGTTTATTTATCAGGTTTAGCAAATGAATTGATTGAAGAGAAAGGTACAAAAAAATAAAGGAAAGAAATTGTTCACTTGTGGAGATGCAGACACTAATCAATAGAGGAAATTCACTCACAGAGCCTCACGCTGATAAGCTCTCACAGCAATTTTTGGATCGTATTATTGTAGCAAGATTATCCTTGGATCCTAACGAACCTCATGATGAACTTCCTAAAGATATTGCCCATGGGCTTCATACATTGCATTTCGACTATCTTTTAAATTGTTGGAAGCAAGCTTACGATATTCGCAAAAACACGTTACTTCGAAGCAAGGTAAAAAAAAAAAAAAAAAAAAAAAAAAAAGGGAAAGATAGCACCATTATTTTTTTCTTTATCTAAATAGCATTGTACAGAATTTGGAAAAGTCCGTTTTGGATCAGAGAATAGCCGTATTAGATACAGTAAAGAACTTGCTAGTATCTTACTCTGGCCTTGTACTTCAAATGCCTGACATGTTTCCCCAAGCAGTCAATGGAGTTTTGGGACCTCAACAACTGGTACCCCGCCTTTTACATCAACCTGATTCTAGTGGAGGTTTACCGACCGATTATTTGGATGAATTTATCGCGCGCTTTAATAATGATGGCTTAGATGATATATTGGGTCCTGCCATCGTTTATCTCTCTTCGGAACTTCGTGCACAAAACATTCTGGGTGAGTATAAACAGTGTTTCCAATCAATGACATACTTGTTTGAACACAAACCTATTGCGATGATGGTAACCAATTTGGATGAATTCAACCCTCAACACGCCACTGCTAAAAATATGGAGGAACTTTCAATCTTGGGACCTATGTTACGTCTCAGTGCTTACCCTGACATTGCACCCAAGGTAGCCGAATCCTACTTTCAAAACTCGGAAAACCGTAACGCAGGTGACTTAGCATCCTGTAAAAACGGGCTTCGAGGCAGTGTACAAAATATTCAACGATCCATGTTCGCCATCTGTAATTCGATTGTGCGTGCCAGCCCCATCTCACGAAACCAGCTCTTGGATTATTTTGCGCATACGATTCGATTAAACGAAAAGAGAGCTCAGATGCAAGTGGATACACAAGCTGTCTCTTCGGATGGATTTATGCATAATATTGCTGCTGTCTTGCTCATGTTCTGTGATCCTTTTTTGGATATTCGTGCTTCCAAAATTGATAAAATCGATCCAACTTATTTCCGCACAAGTAAACGTCTGGATGTCTCAGAAGATACAAAGATTAATGCTACCAAGGAGCAATCCGATGCTTATTATGGACAAGTACAAGACTTGAAATCGCATAACTTTATTACCGAATCTTTCTTTATCACTTTATCCTTCATGCATTATGGTCCTATCCGCGCCCTTGTCAACTTTAACGAATTCATGAGAGAATATAACGAAGTCAAGAAACAAAACGAGAAAGCACAACAAGACGCTGCCAATAATGCCAATGTAAGAAACATACCACACATAGTTGTAATAAAAAGTGGAGACTAACCCCCCCCCCACTTACTACTTTAGACTCCTCAAGGTATCATGAGCGATTTTGTTGCCAAGAGAATGAAGGAAAAGTTTGATCAAATGACAACCTACCGCCTAGCCTACGAAACGATGCTTTTGGATCCCATCTTTTTAACAGAGGCACTTCGATTCTATGATCTTGTGATGGCTTGGATGGTACGTATTGTGGATCCCAAACATCAACATCCTTGGGAAAAGGTACAGTTACCTTTACCTGATGCCATTCCTGAAGTATTTTCCATGTTGCCTGAATGGATCATTGAGGATATTGTCGAACTCTTTATCTTTATTGGCAAGTATGGCTATGATACACATGTTATGAGCCAATGTCCTCATGAAGAATTGGTGACATTTATCATCACTTTCTTGCGAAACACAAAATATGTCAAGAATCCCTACTTGAAGGCAAAACTGGTGGAGGTAAAGCAAACAAAGAGAAAAAAAAAAGTGTAGGAAGTGAAATATGTGACTTACACACTAGTGTGGTAGATTCTCTTTTTCTTTACATATCCTATTGCAAAGGGAGTTCCTGGTGAATTGGAGTCTGTGCTGAATTCACATCCTTTATCATTGCAACATCTTGTACCTTCTTTGATGAACTTTTATGTTGGTAAGTTCCTCCACTATTTCCTAGCTTATCTAAGACATAATTGACGTTGACATTCTATGGTTGTTAGAGGTGGAACAAACAGGAGCTAGCTCACAATTCTATGACAAGTTTAATATTCGTTACAACATTAGTCATATCATGAAGACCATTTGGAATCACCCTGCCCATCGTAAAAAATTGCGAGAAGAAAGCACGTAAGTGACTCATTAGAAATTGGTAGGGGAATGTTTCTTTACGATTTCTAAAACAAACCAAACCAAACTATAGGAACTCGGAGATCTTTACTCGTTTTGTCAATATGTTGATGAGTGATGTTACCTATTTGATGGACGAGAGTTTAAGTAAACTGACAGAAATTCATCAAATTCAGTTAGAGATGAACGATAAAGCCAGTTGGGAATCTCAGACACCTCAACACCGACAAGAACGTGAAGGTAGTCTCCCCTCGTTGGAAAGACAAGCTCAATCCTATGTTGCTCTTGGTAAAGAAACCGTACACATGCTAAAATACATGACTGCAGAAGTTATTCAACCTTTCTTGGTCAATGAGATTGTGGATCGTTTAGCCGCCATGTTGGATTACAACCTCGTACAACTTGTCGGTCCTAAATGTACTGACTTGAAAGTGGCTAATCCTGAGAAATACCACTTTGAACCACGTAAACTGTTATCTGAAATCATTGATGTCTATTTGAATTTAAATTCGGATAAATTTGTTGAGGCCGTAGCACGCGATGGTCGATCCTACCGTAAGGAGTATTTTTCGAAAGCAGCCTCCATTTTACAAAAACATGGTTTAAAACAAATGGATGACATTCATGCCTTGGAGAAGTTTGTGAATCGTGTAGAAATCGCTATTCAAAGTGGGGCCGATGAAGAGGAAGAGTTGGGTGAGGTGCCTGATGAATTCTTGGATCCTATCTTTTTCAACTTGATGGAAGATCCCGTCTTGTTGCCTACTTCTGGTGTCATTGTCGATAGAGGCACTATTCGTACTCATTTACTGGGTGATACCCGTGATCCCTTTAATCGTACTCCTTTATCCATGGACATGGTTAAGCCTGGTAAGTCATTTTATTCACTGTTATCTTTCTCGTTTACTCACAACCTATATTCCTTTTTTTTTAAAAAAAAACAGCTACTGAATTGAAAGAAAAAATTGCTGCATGGAAAGCAGAACAAAAGAGCAAGAAAACTACTGCCATGGACATTAGCCCATGAGCCCTTTTTGTATAAATTCATTTTTTTTTTCAAAAAAACCCCTCTCTCTCTCTCTCTCTACGTATATTGTTCTGCGATACGTTTTTATATTGTTCTGCAATACGTTTTTATATTGTTCTGCAATACGTTTTTATATTGTTCTGCAATACGTTTTTATATTGTTCTGCAATACGTTTTTTATTTTTTATTGTTTTGGGTACTATACACAATTTTTGTTGGGAAGAAGGAGGGTAATAAATCTATTGGTGGTAGGGTTGATTTTTTAAGCGGTGGTGGTGGTGTTGGTGTTGGTGGTTTTTTTGAAAGCGACAGGAGTTTTGCGAGAAACATAAGGTCCAAGCTACAAAGAAAAATCACGATTAGTTTTTTTTTTTTTTTTTTTTTTTGTGCCTTGGTTATTGTTATACATACAGCAAAGTTCTCAAGATCAGGAACAACAAAAGTTCTGACCTTGTTCCAGTCAACTAAATATCCACCATTCTTGGTATGTCTACCCATGGCACCAGATCCAGTACCTAATAATAATAAAAAAAAAAAGAAAACTTTGGTCAGTCAAGGAATTCCAGAAAAGCACTCCAGGTTGTTCATGCTGACCTTTATAAAAGTTGTGTCCCTTCTTGGCAGTCAAAGGCATACGGCTTGCGCCTCTGGGGATGGACTTAATTACACCAAACATGATTTTTTTTTTAAAAAGATAAGTTTAAGAAAGTGAGCTTTGAAAGGCCGGGGTTACAGGGTAGACCAAAAAAAAAAAAAAAATGTTGAATGATAGTCACGGGTTAGACCAGTCAAAAAATAAAATATGTACATCTTTCACTTGTCAAATATCCAAATCACTTCCTGAAACTAGAGATCATGACATAACTTGGACTTTGAATATAAATAGACAATTGGATAGATATAGCTGTCATTTTTTACGAGTTTCAAAGCTATGTATTTCGTATTTACGTTGGAATTCCTCATACAACACTAGTTAAGGATCAGAGTTATTAATCAACGTATAAATGCGTTCTAAAATACCGAGAAAGTGTAATAAAACCTCTAATATTAAATGCTGTCTTCTATTGGTACTGTGGTTTTTAGATAGTAGGAATAACTTGGTGTTATTGTAACGTGTATGTTAATATAATTACATGACAAGCTAAATTCGGTTTAATACATACATATTTTTAAATTCTTTACGTCTGTGCAACCCAACCTTAGTTTAGACCATTGATTTTGTTTGTGCTTGAGAGGGGCCTTTAGCATTCGAGGGAAACATCAATTTTAATCATCCAAAACAATCCATTGAAAAAAGCATTGTCACCAATTTCTGATAAATTGCTTCTTTTTGAACCTTTATTATCAACAAAAAAAAAAACGGACAACAATAAAAAAGAGTCCATTAAACATCTTTTTGTGTGCTTGTGAGGGGCCATAGTTTATTTTATAAAAGGAAAATAAAAAGCGTGGTTCTTGAAGCATTTAGATACCACATTGGCTTCAATATGAATTGTTCAAGGTACGCCAACCATGAAGATGGAACTATATTCATTTCTTGGTCAAGCATGGTGATTTCTCGTACACGGTTCTCAAGTATGTCCAACATCACTATGTCCATTTTAAAGTTGCAAACATACTCTTGCACTATCTTTTTGTACCCTTTACAGAACAGCATTTCGTCCGCTTTGCTGGAACGGCTACCTTGTACAAGCATAGAAATGACAATTTCAGAGTCTGTATTACAGGCGGGCAGTTGATTTCAGAGCCTGTATTTACACCTGGCCGATGATTTCAGAGCCTGTATTACAGGCGGGCAGTTGATTTCAGAGCCTGTATTTACACCTGGCCGATGATTTCAGAGCCTGTATTACAGGCGGGCCGATGATCTCAGAGCCCGTTATACATACAGGCGGATAAGGTAAAGCCGTCTCCGGGTTAACACACCCTCCTTTACCAGACCCCACCTCGGTGAAGACCTTGGGCTTCAACCTAATTGCCACCTTGAGTAAGCCATGGAACATCCACACTCTTGAAGTATGGTGCATCTTACATTAGTCTTTTTTAAAAGTAAATACATGTGTTATTCTTTCTTTTATATATAAATATGCTTACCTGTAATGATTAGAAGTGTCTTGTTTATAGTTTATAAGATAAAGAAAAGAAAAAGAAGAGAAAAAGATGAAACCGTTTTATTTTATTCTTTTATATTCATTTTTTAGCTGATAAAAAAAAAGATCGATTATATCCATGATAAAATTTATCAAATTACATCATAATTTGCAAGATATGATCATTTCATTTACAATTGGATTCCCTTTTCATCGTTATTTCGTATACATATTTTAACATAGCGAGTCGTATCTACATCATCCACATTAATAGCACTGATATATCTTCATTCATCCTATTGTACACAATACACTTCAGTGTATATTCATGTAGTATCGACGCCAACTTTACATGGTCTATGCAATGATCCTCCTTTACATCGTATATATCTCTTTGTTCTCGTATACACACACACACACATTCATCTCCTTTTTATTAATTCATGTATCTCACTAGTAAAAAAAGAGTGCCATCATTATGGAACTTGAGTTGAGTAAATGTTTAACATCACTAATACTGCCTTGATAGAGCTTCATCATGTCAGCTTCTTTTGATTTTTTATTAGCACGCTTTGTAAATAGTTCGGCTCTGATATCGCCTTGTTTGCTGAAAGTAGACTGCTCTTCATTCAGAACACTCACTTGAGCATTCAGATTACCGAGTTCACGTTCCTTTTCGAAGAATTCAATCTGTTTTTTGATCCAGTGATAAAAGGCCAACCTCTCCCTTCATTCTCTCGTCTAACTATTTGCGGTCCATTTTAAACTCCGCCCCTGATTCTGATGGTCATTTCTATGCTTGTATGATGTCTTAATCTCTTTCCTAGCCCGAGTTATCTTGTTTTCTGCGTAAAAGAGAATTCAAAATATGCCATCCAAGGTGAATTCCTCAAATTAAAGCCTCTGCCTATGCTGTATCATCTTAAAAAAGATGCGCCTAATATGATTGCAGGTTCCCCTCACTAAAAATTGAGTGGATACTATAACATTCTGAAGTTGCTCTTTGTTAAGTACCATCTTGTTAGCATCAACATCGGCAGCCAAATATTCATACTCTTGCTGTTCCAATTTATCCAATTCATCGACCCACGTAGTGATTTGATCGGCAGTTCCGGTGGATCTTCTTTTTGTGTTTACTTATGCAATGTAAGGTGAATGTCATTGGTGCAACGAACAGATAAAAGATCAAGTATTTCAAAAAAGGATCCCAATAAAGAAAAAGCGTCTGAACTTAAGAACGCTTATAATCAAACATTGCCATTAAAAGGGAGGCACCAAGATGTTGTAAGTTATCTTTCTCTTAGTTGGTGCATACATTGTATACCCAAAACGTACCTGAAGCCAGTAAATGAAATTAACGAGAAAAAACAAAAAAAAAAAACTACCAAGAACATCTCACGTAATTCGAGAAATCACAAAAAATTAATGCCTTCTATCAGAATTGAACTGATGACCTTCTGCTTACTAGGCAGACGCTCTGCCAACTGAGCCAAGAAGGCAAATCACGTGATTTTTAGCCTAAAAATTACGTCTATATACCTAATGTAAAATTTTTTGGCTGCAACCGTTAGCGCTAGCCGTGTCTACAGACAACTATTTACCTTTTTTATTGTATGTTCGCACATAAATAAACTTTTATTAAGATCAGGTAATAAAATGCTATTGTTACTCGCATATTACTGGGTATGATCTTACAAATTATGCTTCACGCGTACTATTTTGTCAGATATGTGGTGATCCACCTACTGTTGTTACTAATCACACCATAAAACAATATTAAAATTAAATCTCACTTCATCACCCCATACATTATTACATCACAACACGAACTATTTTCTTATACATTATATCATATCCAACTACAAGCACTATTTTAGTGCTGTGTAACTTATCCATCAAACTAAATTCATAATCCGATTTCTCTTAACATATATAAATATGCAAACTGATAGTTAGAATAGAACCCTCTCAATCTTTTAATCTACTTTTACTCTTAATAAAAACTTATAAGCAGTCTCAAAGTACTTTATTGTTTTTCTCTTTTAAAATCTATTCTCAACTATCACAAGATACCACCCAAATACTCCAATTATCGTTCAAATTCTTGAATGGATTTAAGCAATTTCTTTCCTAAAAAAGTCCAGACACACGATCATAGGCTTACACATCGATAAATTAAGCCATAGATTATAAGCTATGTTTTATGTCGTTACTGATTTATAATTCAAACCCAGCTGTAATATTCGATATTTGTTCTTTCCTGTGGTATTGTTACCGAGGATTTTGACTTCCCTCATCACCACTCCCAACTTATTATTCAACCTACAGCACTTGCATTGAATTAATTACAAAGCCTCTTCATCGTTGTTCAGTGCTAAAATTGTCTGGATTGAGCTTCCATTCATTTTAGCGCGAATGTTCTCTCTCTCAGCTATTTCGTCAATTGTAGGATTTGAGTCATTCATTTGTACAAGATTAGTGTTTGAACTTTTTGAGCTTGCACCGATCTTGTGCCAGTTCGAACGAAGCTCGAACCGAGTTTTTGTACTCGAGCTTGCGCCACTTTTTTTTGGGTTCGAGCGAGCATCGATCGTGTCGTATTTGACGCCTAATTCCACGAATATAATTACTCTTATCTTGTCACTCAATTATAATACATATAACCTATGTATTATAAGTACCATATTGCGAATACATTCCTATTGGTACGACACAGTACCAGCTACCTCATATGTCAAACTGAGATCAGATTTCATAATCGTTCCTGGATTGGTCGAGTAGCTGCCGAATCTTCAAGTTTCTCATAAATTTATTTTAGTAATCCAATCAAGGACCCTGTCATTGAATGGATAAACTATAATGCTCTAGAAGTGCCGGATATGGGTCAACTAGCTCCTTGTATATAACAATAAGCTATGTTTCATATGTAACTGATTTCTAAATCTAATTCTACCATTTCCCAGTTTGCGGGTAAATAGTCAATTCGATCTGCGCAGGAAAAATCTTGAAGTAATAATTGAATATAAAAAGGACCTCTATTTTTATCATGACAAACTCTCCAACTTATAATAAAGGATTAAAGAGTCTCATTTCTTTACTTGTTTATTTTTATCTTTTATTTTATTACCCTTTTATACTCAAATTATCACAGATCGAAGCTCGCTCGGCTAAATGTCGATAGTAGTCACTCTAAACTTAAGGTCCTTGAAAGACTAGTGATGGCATTTCCCCTTGATTTTAATCTTTTCTTCCCTTTACCATTTTTTATTTTATTTATGCTTTAATAATTGCAACTAAAATGCTTTAGACTTTTATTTAATTGTACAACCAACGAACACATTTAGCATAGGAAATGATACAGTGTTGCACACTAAACCCAACTAAGCCAAATTTTTACAGCAACCATAATAACATGACTTAGCAGAATTAATTTAAACTTCCATGTTCACAAATCCAACTGTATTATATTTATAGATACAGTAATAGTTTCATTTAAGTATCCGAATTTGGTGTTAAGGCTGGTGAAAAAAAATGTTTTTTTTTCTTTTTCCAACTTCTATTTCAATAAATAACAATTTTATTATCATAATTTTCTGTAATTAACATCACTTTGACGTGCGCTTTGTGTAATAAAAAGGGCGGGCGAGTTCGAGCTATCGTATTTGCAACCGAGCCGAGCTTAAGAAACTTTGAGCGAGCTTCGACTGGAACACAATCGAAGCTCGCTCGAGAATTTCGATCTTCATTCCGAACACTAATATTTATTATATTTTCATGTTTATTAAGTCGATGATTCGTATTTGTTGTTTTGGTGATGCTTATATGTTCCGTATTTACATTAAAGTAGTTGTTACTATGGTGAGATAGTCTTGTGATACACCAACCAGGAAATATTTTTTATTTCTAATTTAAACTTTTTTCTTTCATTCATTATGTGGTATTTGACAAAATATTACATAGAAAAGTAATGAGATAAAAGTATATTTTTATTAAGGGTAAAAATAGACTAAAAGAACTCTGCTGCTATGAAATAATTGATCCTTTTTATATTGCACAACTCTCCTGAGTTTTAATGATGAGTCAACCTTTCTGGTTTTGGAATAGATCTATACTTTGTTTCCCGCCTTGGGTTAAATGAATACTACCTTTTAGAACTGTTTCCAGTTAACGTTGTCCCATATCATTGGATCGGGAGCACGAGTATTCTAATAAATTTTTAATCTTATGAGACACCTATTTATCAGATCATGCAACGGTTACTGTAAAAGATGCATACTTGTTTGTCAAGTGTAATTGGCAATAGAACATAATAGTTGATCATTTATTCATTATCTTTGTAATGAATAAATTGCGATCCCAAATATAAAATGTCTTATCGATATTTGTATATTTGGTTGTAGAAGCTAGGTATCCATTAATTCATACACTATTTCTTTATACTCTTTATCAGCAGTATAATTATATCAATATATAAGTAAATAAACCATTTATATTAATAGCTGTTCTATTCTCTCTCTGGGTAGCTAATCCATTGAGAGAACTATTAATATTAAGTTTCTCTTTCTTATAATTCTTGATTGATCTGAGAAGTTTCTCTTCTCGATCGGTGATATCGTAACTCAGTGGTATGGCATTCTGTATCCAACTGTCATTCGTATATCGTATTTAGGCCAATCATGCAATCTTTAATATAGAAGTATGTACTCGAAGTAGGAGAAGTTGTATAGCAGTATACAAGCGTATGCTGATATGCAACATCAAAGGTTGTTTTAATTTTATAGTTTATTTATTTAAACGATTTGCTTAATTATTCTTTAAGTGGATCGTACCCAAATACGACACATTAGATGCATGTAAAAAACGATACCGATATAAAACCCGTCAATTAATCAAACATGGTAGACGTACGTGTATCAATTATACTAGGTAGTCAATATTTTTTACTGGTAAGAACTTCTAAAAAGCTCTTTTTAAGCTCTTCTAACGACATAATAGTAGAGTTTGTTCTATGTTTATTGTCAAATGAAGAGCAAAACTCGCTAAATTAATGTTTGACACAAGCCTATGTGAAATTATATACCCATATCTACGTCATTCCCCCACCAAACAGAATGGTATTGCTGCCTAAGCTCTATTAATAGGTACATCTTGTTTTAAACGCGCCTTGGGTGTGTTAGATAAAGGGTGTTGTAAGCGTATGTACCACTGTGTGTGATTATCTGCATATAATAATAACTTGAACAACCACATTAGATCACATGATATATAATAATCTATCTCTACACAAAATCAAACAACACCATCATATATCATACAACATCATATTGGACTACATAAGACCATGTAGTATAGTAACATAAAATGTCCAATGAGAACATATAATATCACAATCAACTAATCTATACAGAAGGAGTCATCTACAACAATGCTATACATTAACATGATCTAGACACATATTATTATGAGCTATTAATAAAGCTAAATATTATGATACAATTTAGGCATTAGTTAGAATACTTAAGAATACATTATCAATATAAGCGGTAACTAGTTGTTTGCAAATAACTAGTTCCTATTGAAAAATACTACACAGACTTTAGGACTATAGTGCGTGAAGCAGTGGAAAGCCTGACTACGTATTTATTGGGCTTGAAATTTACCAATACCGCTGTTTATGACTTTGTGGTTAATGAGTAAATGATTTATAGACATTGGACCCAAATAAGAAGTTCACCAGAAAGTATCGCCACAGAATCCAAATGGATAAACAATTTCACGCCAACAGAAATATCTTATCGAAGCAATTGTATTTTCCTTCGACGAGTCTGCTTTTCATGTCAATATGAGCCGCAGCATGGCTTGGCCTACAAAAAGGGACTAGAGATATTGTTGTTCAGACTAAGACAAAAGCTAAAACTACAACAATTTTATGAGCAACTTATTTGCAAGGCATTGTCAACATTAAGATGAGAGTGGACGATTAAGAGAACCCCAAGAAAGAAAAGTTACAGGGGAGTCAAAGGCAAAGATAACAGTAAAAACTGTCCTTGGACATTACTTTAATTTCATTTCTGCTACTCCAGATGTGTTGGACCGTCATGAACAAAAACATAACTCACGGTCCAAATAGACACACTATTATGACATGCGGTTGGTATACCTTGATAGTCTACTTGGATATTAATCAGTAAGTACAATTGTGCCTGTTAGATTTTGATGGATGGACGCCGTATATCTGGTGACATTAGCATCCCATTCACAACTATTTTAAACGACTTGGGCAAGGCGAGTTAAAGACTTAAGCAGCGGTACCAACAGCTTTATTAATGAGGCAAATATTGCGTAGATGCCTGCTTTGATTGTGCAACAATTTTGACAGGGTCAACACTGGTTTCAACATCCAAAAATGACTATCCTTTTTTCACAAACCTTTTTATTCTTATTAACTACCAAACTTACTTCCTTGAATCCTTCGAAATTAACCCTTTATTCGTTGGCATTGCCGGTGCCCTGTTCCTTCTAGCTGCCTGCTTATAAAACAAGTGGTTATGATTTTTTTTAACAATGTACACGAATCTTTTATGTTGATGCATACCATAAAGTGGGCAATCTTCTTGTTGAGTTTGTCTATTCTTTGACGATTATATGTGGACCGGGATAAAGTGGAGACACGAGCTTTACTGTCGTTTTGATCTTTGATTGAGGCATCGAAACGCTTTCGGCTTTTAAAGTGGTTACTGTCAGGGTCTTTCAACTTTACATTGAAATTCTTTAGTCGTTCAAAATGTTCGGCGTCACGACTTTTCATCAAATCATTAAAACGCTTTTGTCTTTCGAAATGATAGTTGTAACTAGTGATCCTGAGCTCGACACCTTGTGGGTTTTTTCTCAAGCATTGGTCGCATTTACACAGATGAAAAATCATTTTTTTATAAAAAAAAAGTAATAAATTGATCAATAAGATAAGAGAATTTTAACTTCACGCGACCAAGATTAAAAATCCACAGGGTTTTCGGGTTTTGCATTTGTAGCACAAACAAGAAGATATCTTTCACTAAAGTGATTTATCACAGATATATTTTTTAGGTTTAGAAGAATCACCAAAGCAAATACAGACTGATTTTACAAGTTTGGTATCACTCTCATTCTTGATGCTTTACTTTATCTTCATTTTTAGCCTCGCAATAATCGAAGTGCATAAAAAAAATTGTACTGGGATAACATAGCTGGGCCCGTAAAAATATTCAGAATCCAATAGATATGCGATCCAGAGGCTGTAATTGATTTTATAACCAATTGAATGGCAATCCAGAGGCTGTAACCAAATAATTATAATAATGCTTCAATCAGGACGATAACTATGAGGTTACGATCCAACTGGTGATATGTAATTATACGCAGACGAATATTGTCTGCTGACATAAGCTCGAACAATAAAATGATAAGGATATACTGTACTTATAAAAAAAAAAAAAAAAAAAAAAAAAAATGTAAAGGAGCTTGTACCTTTTTTCCTAGTCAGACAGTTACATATGGTCTGTTTTCATCTTTCGATAATTAATGGATTTACTTTAATACCTTGTTTGTGACCTGTTTAATACAAGAGTTAATTTTAATTAATCAATAATGAAAATGTTGTTAGATTCAATCTTTCTTCCTTACTTTCGCCACTTTATTTCAAGATGAAACGGAAAGCCCAGAAGTGGATGATAAAAGAAGTATGTATATACTGTTTTTTATACACTTGTCAAGTACTGACCATATATTTACTACTATTAACAGATGTAAGCAGCAAACCCAAGACCTTTACTTTTAGAATATAGCCACGGGGAAAGTAGCAGTACTGAAGGTACAAAACATTACTAATTTCGATACAGAAATTTGACTTCTTCCTCCAGTAGACATCAAGATCATTTCCGATTTTGGTATAAGCTTGTCTTGGTTTTTCTCACCTACAACATTATTAGCGAAATTGTTATCAAACGAAAGTTGACCAGCATTAGGGATGATCTTCAGTTGATAAGAAAAGAAATAATTTCGTAATCTACTCTTATTATCGTTGAAGGGAACTTCAAAGTTTGAAACAGCAGTTTCCAGTAGTTCAGATATTCTAGTATTATCACTAGTGCTAGACGTGAACGAAGCTATATTGCTATTTAAGCAATAGAATTCTAAGGGAACATCTCCGTCTGAAGAGCCTATATGTAATAGATATGTAAATACATTGTCGTATGCAAGTGGTATAAAAAGAAATGGTCTTCATACCAAACAAAGCAAAAAAATAAATCCAATATGATCCAAAAAATTTCTGAAAGTCTCTCTAGAAAAAGTCTACCAACAGGCGCTGCAACCGTAATCAAAGCTAAACCCGAACAAAAGATAAAAAGCAATCAGTTTGATACTTTTAAGGAAGCAGATATTCCAGCATCTGGTTTGTGGGTCCAGCAAGAATCAAATCAACTCACAGTTTATAAAAACCTCCGCTTTAATTCCATGCTCATTTGAAGAAAGAATTTACCTCATATCAGTTAATGACTTATTCGCATATTTATACGTAGGAGATCACTAGTAAAACAGATCATCTCTCCATCAGGAAATTCAGTCAATCCCAGCTGCTCTGCTTCCAATTTTTTGAATATTTGAACTTGATTATTGCTTGGATCCTTCTAAAATTTGGAATATTAAACGTTATTAAATTTAACATTTCAATAAAAAAATGCAAAACTTAGAACATTAGTTTTTTTCATACCGTGTTTTTGATAGGAAAACTGCAATTTGTTCCTGGTCAAAACAACCTCAAGCCTACGCTTAAGCTTATAAATGCAGTGCTTATAGGCTGTGTCCTCAGCTTAATACACTATCAATTAGTGAGAGGTGTCACATGTTGACTTTTATTTATAGTGGTGCACGCTTAATCACTTCTTATACCATATATTCCAAAAATAAAAAGCCAAATCAATATTATCCACGTTTAATATGTCAACAAGATAAATGCGTTTTCAGTGAATAAATGATACATGTTTAGTAATAACAATACAAATAGTCATTAGGCAAAAAGAAAAAAAAAAGTCCTAAAAGGACGACACAAGTAGTATCGCATCTTCTCTTCTTCATCTGAAGATTTTCTAAACGTGGCTGAGTGTTAACTGAGTCTTTCTCATGAATAGCTTCCTGGGTCAGGAAAGTTTCCACAGTACTTCCAGTGTTCTACAAAACTAGCCAAGGCTGTATACTATCTCTCATAAATTGGTGGCCAGAAGAGAACGTCTTCTGATATAATTTCAATAAAATGCTAAGCAGCAGTCTTACCAACGATTGCTTCCTGTCCACATTTTTTGAATGTTGTTGTAAATACTCTTCTTATGAAGGAGGCGGTACTTGGAAAAGAATTAGTCAGACGGATAATTATATCTGATGGCTCAGAAGAGACAGCAAGCATGTAAAGATAATGTTTTTAAACCACCCAGGCCTTTATCAAAAGAAAAACAAAGTGATTTATATCTAAAAATCCAACGTCAGCCTAGCATTACACTCCAACCAACTTTTATAAACATTACATAATAGGAGCATTTTCAAGTTATCTCACATAATTTACAAAGTCTCCAGGCACACTTGGATCAGATCGTCAACGACCCCGTATATCTATCATCTGATGTAATCCTCCTCAATGAAACATGGACATTACCAACAGATAATTTTGAAATTCCCGGTTTTAAATTGGTTTCGGCTGTTGATTGTATAGATGATGTACGTAAGCCCATAGGCAGTTGCTGTTATGTCTCTAGCTCGATATTAGGAGATCATACTTTTTCAACAAGGCTTTTTAACAGTAATAACTCCTCCTCCTCCTCCGTAATTGTGTCAACTGTCACATTTAATCCTACTCTCTACTGCAGCATTTATGCGTCTCCAGATCCTTGCCAAAACCCTGACCTACAGCTGGAAGCATTAGAATTTATAATTCAACATCAATACATACTTGTAATTGCTGGTGATTTCAATTTAGACTTCAGCCAAGATTCGCCGAAAAAAAAAAAAAATGCAATTGTTTCATTTTTTAATCACCATGGAATCAAAAGTTCCCTCCCTCCCTCAGTCAAGTCAACTGAATACTTTTATTGATAATATTTTTACGAATCAAGATACATTTGATTCTGGGAGATATATCTCATTTACAAGCTATCACGAACCTTTGTGGTTGTTAACTTATAATAAATATGATATTGCAACTCTTATAAGCTAAGCCCTCGTTTCTGATGTGTCCTCCGGGAACCACGTATCTTTACCGGAGGGCCCGTTCAATACGCCTTTAAAAAATGAGATCAGTGACCCGAAAGGGAGCCCCATTTTTTTTTTTTTTTTTTTTTTATGTGATCGACTTCAAATTTGACACTTGATAAAAATTCAATGGATAACATACAACAATCTCCTTATCACTCACACTGAAATTTTTTTGATAAATCCTCTAGTTTCCGTGTATTTTCACTAGCTGTACGTCTGCTTCGTACTTTTTTTTTTTCGCATGTGGTTGAATGTCCGCACGCATCACCATATGATCTTTTTACTGGGAAGCATACATACTCATCAAACACATTTACTGGCGATGATCCACAAATAAAGTTGCACCATACAGTTGCAGCTTCACTGGATAAAGTAGCCAATTCTTTCTGACTGCTACAAACCCAAAACTATTCTATTTATCAAATGCAATGCGGTATTTTTGCTAGGCGATTAAGCGAATTGATATAGATAGAAGGTTTGATTTAAGGCAATCTAACCCGCATCTAGCATCTTTCGCGTATGCCTCTGAAGTGTAAATATACGGACTCTCACTTTTGTACGGATGTAATGATATAAAACATATAAAAATGTAAATGACAGTAGCTGGTTATAGATATGATTGCTTTTTATTTTGTTTCTTGTTTTATTTGCTTATTTAGGACTAACCTTTTCAAAGATGTCCCAGTGGTCCAACCTAATAAAAAATAATCAGTCAAAACATGTTGTACTTAATACCGAATAAATAACTTACTCTGGGGTCACATATACATATGTTAAAAGGAATTTGAATAAGTTGACGGGAGGCTAAAATTGAAAATTAGAATATTGCGTATAGATTGTTATTAGATTACTTACAGGCACAAGTGGGGGAATAGCCATGGGTTCCTTGAGGCTTAAGTACACTTCCAACACATGCAACATTATCTGTAATATAATAATTAAAAAAACCAAAATCATCATTAAAAAGACACTATATACTTACCTCAGCATCCGAAGGCATACCAGCCGACTTGGGAGTGTAGCGAAAGCCAGCCAACTTGTTGCTTTTGGATAAATCTATATTTTGGGAACCCGATCAGAAAAACATAATCCTTCCTTTACTGCGAACCTTTTAATTCAGCTTACCCAAGATACGGTTTTTAACATAAAGCATACTTTCTTCGTCAGTGTGACCTTGCAACGCCAGAAAATCCACGATTTCTGAAACTGTAAAATCAGCATTGTCCTAAAATATAAATGTTAATATGTCAAACTCTCTCAATCCATGACATTATTCTTACGTTAAACCCAGGGATCACCAAGGAGAGGGCAATGGTAACAGAAGGTGATTTTACCAGACTTTGGTTCTTTTTAGCAAGAATAACATCAAAGTGTTCAATGGCTTTTGCCAAGGGCGAGAATATTTTTTCATACAAGACCTTCAAAAAAAAAGAGTTGATTAAAATGTCTCCAAATGATTTATACAATCACACTTACGAGAAGAAGTCTGTCGTAGAAGAGGCTGGAGCAGCGATCGTTAAATTTAGCCCAATTTTTCTTGAATTCGAGAATCTAAGTATTGTATTGTTAATACATTATTGATCTACTCCAGTATCTATTCATTCTTGTGTTTACCTGTTCGATTCTAAAGTCGGTAACTACTTCTTCTGTTCTGTTCATATACCACATAATGCGCTGTCTATGGGCAGATGGTCGAAGAGGGGGCTTAATGCATGGTACAAACGTTAGCTTGGGTACTGCAATGTTAATTGTACCGTTGTGAGCTACTAAATTGGATAAAGAAGAAAAGACTCTCTGTGGTGAGATCTCGAAAGAAGAGTTGAATCCTGTATTAAAGATGCTGGTAAGGCTTGGCGTACAAGAGGTTGTGAGACCGGGAACAGAAGTACTGGAAGCAGGAATACTGGGGGCGGCTGAAATGGGACTAATGATTTTCTCCCTGATAAATTTTAAGAAATCGGCAAAGATATGGTTTGATTGTTGTCCCTTTGGAGCGGGTGTGGGCGTATTGGGTACAACAGGTTGTTTTCCCAGTAAGAATTCTATACGAAAATGAATATTTTAGTCTTTTTAATAAAGATATGTCTAATCATTCAACGTATATTACCATGTACTACTAAGTGTACTGTTTTAAAAAAGTTTTTCGAGAGAGGTCCTGGTCCTGAGGCAGTAATGTTTAATAAAAAAAAAGTTACTTTCTCAATGTTTCAACTTACTGAAAAAATAAACGCCATAAGGAACCTTAACCTTAGCAAAGTATGGGTTAATTGTTCCTTTGTAAATTGACCAAATATTGTGAATGCATAAAATAGAAAGCAATATTTCTGAATGGGCTTTGATTAGAACCACACTCAGGTAATTCAATTATTCTTACTCTTACCTAAACATTGAATAAACATCGCGTCAAAGATGTATGTGAAAGACCAAATGTTAAAAGAGAAAATAAAATAATTGAGTATCACCATGGCCAGTAATACTGCACCATTAGTTTGCACAATACAAGCGTTATAGGACGTGTAAGGCATAACGAGTTATATATATATAAAAGAAAAAGAAAAAGAAAAATTTCAAAGCGTGTTTATTCTATTTTTTTTTTAAAAAAAAAACGTTTACTGTTCATTTTTGCAGTGTGTGTGTAACGAGTACGTTCTGCATGGTCACACAAGAGTTACTTTGCTAAAATGTGTATCTCATTCTGTAAATATCAATTTTTTTTTATAATTAATCTATTTATAGCTAACAGGGCATACATGGACTTATTTTCTTCAAAAGGCGGAATCTTTAATGTTCCGGTAACTGTCGATACAAGTGTCAGCTGCCTACCTCGAAATTAAGATTCATCAGGCATAATTCACGTTAGTTTAGCAAGAAAACTTATCTTCACCAAGGATTATATCAAATGTAACGTTAGTCCTGCAAAAGTTTGGGAAGCTGCTACCTATCTCCAAACCATGCCTTTGTATGTTGAGTATGATGTCCAGCTTGCATAGGAACAACAATGGACGGTAACAAATGTGACACTTGATGTTTACGATGAAACTCATGATGAACCTGCCAATATGAGCAATGCCAGTACAGACACTGTCGATGAGTATACGGAATAAACCAGGAACAACAGTGATACGGATGTCATTGACAGTAATAACGATGAAACTGACACAATCAATAATACCAGTGATGCAAAGGATTGTGATGAGGCTGACAATGAACCCTTGAATGCTGGAACATCCGAATCAATGTTAATCAGTGATAATTATATTACCATTAGAATCGCTCCCGGTAAAGGTAGAATCCCGATGTCAATTCTTAAAGACAAGGATAGTGATTTCCTGTCATTTCCAAAAGTATATTACGGTCAAAAGCTTGAAGGATAGGAATCTATTTCCTATAGTTCCTTGACCAAATCTGTTACCCCAAGATTTGATAGAAGAGCTGCCATGTGTCCTGACTTGGTCCTGTACATGGATCGAAAAGTCCTGCTCAATGAGTTCTAATATCAATACCATTTTGAGAAAACGAGGCAATGCTGCAAGTGATGGTGTCGCTTTTACAGCTAAGGATGTTTCCAACGAAGATTATGTCACAAGGCTTTTAAACCGGGATCAAGCATTCAAGACATTTTCAGGAGTTCCTTCATCTTTTGAGTATTGGAAAAATCAGAAGAAAAATTTTATGGCTATGATCAGACAGTTTAATGTTCCGACATTGTTTGTAACTGTTTCTGCAGCAGAGACCAAATGGAATGAGCTTCTTTGTCCTTTGAAAAAGTTGTAGATGATGATATTATGACGGAAGAGCAAGCTGAAGAACTAACGTATGAAGAAAAGGCACGGCTATTACAATCTGATCCAATCACGGCTGCGAGATATTTTGACCATCGGTTTAGGGAATTGAAAAGAACATGGCTGGATAAAGAAGGGCCTTTTGCTGGCTTTATGATCAATGAGCACTTTTTCAGGGTCGAGTTTCAACACAAAGGTAAAAATTATTTTGACGATTGGGGGTATTTATTTACAGACTTTCTAAATAGGCTCCCCACATGTACACATGTTAATATGGTTGAAGGATGCACCCGTATACGAAGACTAAGCTTGGAGTAGTGAAGATGAAGTTGTGTCGATTAAAGAAAATATCTGTACGTAATCACAAAAAAATACGTTTTTTTGTTTTTTGACCAAAAGAAACGGAAATGTCTAGACCTCCGTATTTTTTTCAAACATATTTTTTTTATACCACTTACAGGAATTCTGGCCAGAAGACCAGCAGACCAGTATGATTGCACCTATTTACAGTTCAATCCCAGCTATTCACGGTTCGTGAGTTCCAACAATTCAAGAACTCTGCCTAGGAGGTCGCCCTCCTATAGCAAAGGCTAGCTGCAGCCGCAATATCACGGAGTTCTAGAAATTTCCAAAGAAACATGACGCCATAAGTAGACGCGTATAAGCTTTTAGCCAATTTTTTTTTTCTTATTTTCTTCACCACCCCAATCTTATTGATGATCAGGTCGACATGGAAAACTTAGTCAAAAGGCTCGCTACAACTCGTGTGTCGGATAGACTTTGCGATTTCAAGTCACTGTTCGCGTCCGTAACACTTTTGTAGGACCTGCTATACTTTTCACACACACATGTCTTTGAGATTCTTTGAGAACCATTTTCTCACAATGGGTACTCAAATCGTGGATGCAAATCCTCGTTTTGGGGTGTGAAAATGGTGGTAATTGCCAACCACCCTAACCTTACTGATGATCAGGTCGACATGGAAAATTTAGTCAAAAGGCTCGCTACAACTCGTGTGTCGGATAGACTTTGCGATTTCAAGTCACTGTTCGCGTCCGTAACACTTTTGTAGGACCTGCTATACTTTTCACACACACATGTCTTTGAGATTCTTTGGGGAACATTTTCTCACAGTGGGTGCTCAAATCGTGGATGTAAATCCTCGTTTTGGGGTGTGAAAATGGTGGTAATTACCAAACACCCTAACCTAACCTTACTGATGATCAGGTCGACATGGAAAATTTAGTCAAAAGGCTCGCTACAACTCGTGTGTCGGATAGACTTTGCGATTTCAAGTCACTGTTCGCGTCCGTAACACTTTTGTAGGACCTGCTATACTTTTCACACACACATGTCTTTGGGATTCTTTGGGAAGGCTGTTTGCCATTTTCTTACAGTGGGTGCTCAAGTCGTGGGTGCAAATCTTCGTTTTTGAGGCTGAAAATGGTTTATAAGTTTAGAACCCTGTGCTCGCTACTCACGTATATGTGTCTGAAGTAACCACCCCAACCTTACTCACTGATGATCAGGTCGACATGGAAAAATTTAGTCAAAAGGCTCGCTACAACTCGTGTGTCGGATAGACTTTGCGATTTCAAGTCACTGTTCGCGTCCGTAACACTTTTGTAGGACCTGCTATACTTTTCATCCACATGTCTTTAGGATTCTTTGGGTATAGTTTGCTTTATCTGCGCTATACAAACTCAATGCGAGTCACTGTTTTAGTTCGATCTAGCTGTTCTTTGCCATTTTGTTACAGTGGGTGCTCAAATCGTGGGTGCAAATCTTCGTTTTTGAGGTTGAAAATGGTTGGCTACATAGGTGGTAGGAGATTTGGGTCCCCTACGCCGCCAAATCAGGTTTTCGTCCTGTAGGGGATGGATCTAAGAGACTTTCTTTTAGTGAACGAAGAATTTGGCAAACCTTTTATTTGAACTATGGTGATCAATGCTGTATTAAAATTAGCGCACACACATTTATTTATGAACACAATAAAAAATACTATAATAGTATTTAACTTTATTACATGATCGTCTTCCTCACAACTAAAGCCAAAATGTACTCTAATTTACCCTTTCGAAGCGTGAAAAGTTTTCGTGAATTGTATGACTTTTTAAAAACAGCGTTACACAAAGAGTTGTAAGGATTTTTGACTAAATAAATCTTTGCCTTTACCAGACTGTATATCATTAAACAAAAAGAAAATGCCATTTTCATGTATTATTGATTAAAAATAACCTTCAGAAAAAAGAAACAGGCTGATGATTTCAATCAAAGTCTAACCTGCGGCATGGCAATACAACCTGATTCCAAACCAGCTGGAAGAGGATAGCTTATTCAGACGAGTTGCGATTCGCTTTGCATAACAACGATGGGAGTTTTTTGATCAATTAGAAAGAAAAGGGAAAGACTCAGCGAAAAATTCGTCCGTTCTATTAACATTAAATTTGGCAAAAGTTCGATAATGGTTTGGGGATGTTTTTATGCGGGAGGATTGGACCTTTGGTAACAATTCTAGATGATACATCCAATGTTTATCGAACTTCCTTTTTTGACTCAAAAAGCTATTGCAGAATTATAACCATGACTATAATCCAAGAATATTTAGTTATTGAAAGTAGATTTGCTGACACTATGATCACTTGCAGCAAAAAAGTGGGACGGAACAGCTCACCATGATGAGAAATCCAAAAGTTCAGATAGTACGTGGACATGGTCTTATTAAAACAAGACAAACCCACAAACACACCAGCACTTGTAGAAGAAAACGAGGGGGTAACACCATAGTATGTAGATTTAATATTCCATTTCCTCCTATGCGCCAAACAGTAATTATGGAACCTTTGGAAGAGAGTAAGTATACAGTAGATGATCTTAAAAATTTGCGCCTTCTAAACTCTCGTATTTCGGCCTATTTAAACGATAACTCAAAAACGTCATCCGAATCCGAAATGACAATGCAAAATTTTCTAGATGTAGTGAAAGCACCTTCCTACGAAAAATATCTTTTAGCTTTGAGAGTCTATTTGAAAATCAACAAAATCTACATTCGAAGGGTACCAAATGAAATCATGGTCAACAACTATAACAGAAAAATCTTGAGCATGTTTAGATCCAACATGAACATTCAGTTTATTCTCGATCCATATGCTTGTTGTACTTACGTATTGGAGTATATAAATAAGGCAAACCGTGAGATGAGTGAATCAACGGAACAAATATATATCAGAGAAAAGGAAAAGCCAAATGCAACCTCTTTTGATACTCTTGTCGTATTTGACGCCTAATTCCACGAATACAATTACTCTTATCTTGTCACTCAATTATAATACATATAACCTATGTATTATAAGTACCATATTGCGAATACATTTCTATTGGCACGACACAGTACCAGCTCCCTCATATGTCAAACTGAGATCAGATCTCATAATCGTTCCTGGATTGATCGAATAGCTGCCGAATCTTCTAGTTTCTCATAAATTTATTTTAGTAATCCAATCAAGGACCCTGTCATTGAATGGATAAACTATAATGCTCTAGAAGTGCCGGATATGGGTCAACTAGCTCCTTGTATATAACAATAAGCTATGTTTCATATGTAACTGATTTCTAAATCTAATTCTACCATTTCCCAGTTTGCGGGTAAATAGTCAATTCGATCTGCTCAGGAAAAATCTTGAAGTAATAATTGAATATAAAAAGGACCTCTATTTTTATCATGAGAAACTCTCGAAGTTATAATAAAGGATTATAGAGTCTCATTTCTTTACTTGCTTTATTTTCCCAATTACTTTTCCCTTTTTATTTCTCAATTATCACAACTCTAAGACCATTAGCTTCCACGTACTATAAGTCAAGCGAAGTATCTGCTCAAGAAACAGCATACAATTTACTTGGTATAAGAATAGTTGAGGCGAGCACCGTTACTGTCTTCGTTCCCACTTCAAGGCCTGAAAAATGAACGAATATCTTGAAAGGAAAAGACGAATTGATCAAACTTCCCCCTGATTCTACTGATTGTTTTGTACATGGATTGATTGAACACTATGTTCATAGACCAGACTCATTACAATCAATTAATTTGGCTCAATTTTCTGCCTATTTCGATATAAGTCTTAAAGACCCAACCAAAAAACGTCAACGCAATGAAAATAATGATGATGATGGAGAGATGAATACTCCGTCTGTTCTTTTAACAGCACCTACCAAAATTTATCTATGTCCAGCAGATAGTCATATTAGAACACATATTTTTTTTTAAAAAAAAATACTTTGGCAATCATCTTTATCAGAGGTATATAGTTAATGCAACGGAGAGGCAGTAGTAAATCGTATCCCTCCCTTTTTTTTTTCCTGGTGGCCATGTTTATTATTAAAACGATTGGTATTTGACAACACTGAATGTTCTGTCAGTCTTTAATACGAGATTGCTAGCCAGTCGAAATGATGCTGTCTGGGCTCATAATTCCAAGAAAAAATGTCTTTATCCAGCAGCTTAATACATAATTGTATTTTACCACACTTAATAACAATGCATCCACTTAGCTGAATCCCACGCAAATTGATTTCGAGAAAGCGCGATTTGATTTTTGTTGGACTGATGCGAACTGGCCAATTAAATTTGCGCAAATTGATATTTTTTTACAAATATGTAAAATTATTTGAAATCGCGCAAATTGGTACCGTTACGCACTGTATAAACTACAGTTTCTTTCTGAATGGTAACGAACCCAATTTTTTTTTTGTTTTTTGTTTTTTTTTTAAATATAGATGATGTGGCAAATGAGATCATTTTGAAAAAAAAAATGACGAAGCATGTTGTATTGAGGCCACACTCATAATAATTGACATTGGCGTCATTTTTTAACAAAAGTCGAATGTTGCGATCAACCAAAGGGGGGATCCAACCTATTTAAAACCAGCTCATTTTATGATCCGTGTGTGTGTGTGTGCGTGCACGTTCTTTTTTTTTTTTTTGGCTTTGATATAATCGGGACGACACGTGTGAAAAGCCACGTTTTATTTTATTTATTTATAACATTGTCTTTACAAAAGCGGTTGCAATTTTTACGCCATTGGGTACTTGTCTATCTAATTTAGCAAAGGTTTCATTGGAAACCAGTTCAGAGTATTTGTGTAACATGTCCACTTCCTGTCAAAAAAAAAAAAAAAAGGTTAATATCAACGTAAAAAAAGAAAAAAAACTTTTTATTTTTTTCAGTGAGTTACTTACCTTGTGTAATGCATTTCGAAGTGCTTTATTTTCTGTCATGACAACAGCCTGTGCTTCTAAATCTCGCTCACTGGATCTTTGACCGAAATTGGGCGAACCAATCATGGTAAGATAAGGTAAATCATCATTGAATTTAACCCAAAGACCTTTTGCATGATAGGTCCAACCAGGTCTCTTATACTCTTCAATCGAGATATCATGCGACCTTCCTATTTTTTTCACTTGTCTATAAAACTTTCTTTCAATGTAGGTATAGGCAGGAGGCAAGAACCTTGAAACCCCCTTTGAATTAAAGAAACCATTGGCTTCAGGGGATGCTGTCAAGAACTGAAATTTGGCTCTTGTTTTTAAAATAAACGACTTATACTTGTCTGTAAAATTAAAGTAACCCGATGTGAGGTCGATCGTCCAATTCCTCTGTGCATGGGCAATCGTGAGTAATTCGAGTGTGAATTTCTCATCTTGTCGGATACCAAAGGGTCCCATTTGAATCACAGGTAAGACGGCTGTATCATGCTCCTCTTCACATTTTAGACTGGGTTGTGTGCGGATAAACTCTTGCAGGTAGGCATGGACTTGACGTTTGTATCGTTTACTTTCCTTGACTGGATCAGCCATCTCCTTTCGCATAGTCAGGTTATATGTTTCCTTTCCCGATGTCAATTGATAGGAACAATTCGAAATCAGCTTTAGTAGGTTGTGGTAGTAGGAGCTTAGTTCAGGTTGCTTATCAAATAAGATGTATCGATCTTGACGGTTGGTGAAATAATCCGTACTAAGATTAGCGCTAATAGTATACCGTCAATACCTAAACCCGCCTTTTTTTTTTTTCATATATATATATATTTTACCCGCTTAACATGACTTTGTTGTCGAACCCATATACTTTGAGATGCATTAAGCCAATACTTTCATTAAATCGTGCAGGTAGTGTTTTTTTCAGCAGGCCTGTCAAATCAGGTGTATGATACATGGAAACTTTCATTTGATTAGGAAAGTCCTTTATCAAGGGTAAGAGTAAAGTAGCAGAACTCTGTCCCTTGGAAGCTCTTGTACCTCGAAGACAGTCAATCAAGACATGGACTTGTAAAGTGGGTGTTCGTTCCAATGCTGTCCGAATCGTGTCTACTAGGTCCTGTTCACTCTGTCCAATGTAGAGTGCAGCGATAAATACGCGTTCTTTTGCTTGAAGAATATTTGACTTTTATAAAGTGTTAACATGAAAGGGGTGAAAATAGATGTTGCTTTATATACCTTTAATTGTGCATAGAATTGGCATGGTTCGTAAAGAGGGGTGATATTTTCTCCTCGCGTATAAAAGGTGGGTGCATAGGCTTGAAGAGGTTGCAATACCTTGAGAGGTGAACGAGCATCAAAGATGGCTCTTTTAACACAAGATGTAGAAAAAGAACGAGAAGGAGTTTTATAAATTAACTTCCACATTGGTTGTTTAAATAAAAAAAGATGTGCCTGAAGTAGCCCCGCTTTTGGAGCCCTATTGTTGTTGTTATGTGTGTGTGTTTTTTTTATTATTATTTATTTTGATAAAAACCCCGTCACACTGGGATCTTGATTTTGGCGCCCCCCACCCCCCTTTTCTGTAAAAAACTCCTAAATTGTATAAAACCCAACTGGTGTGATGTTCAATTATCAACAATTGAATCTCCGAATAGCATGGTTTTTTAGTCAGTGGATATGTTGTCAAATTATTTATATTTAGGACACGAGGTTTTGTTTCGGCTTGAGAATAATAAAAAGAGAAAAAAAAAAGTGTTCAGGGCAAGAAAAAAAAAAGGTCTCAGAATTAATATAGGCGGGTGTAACAATTTTTAAACTCTTTCTCTCTCTCTCTCTTTCTTTTCTCTTTTTTTTTTATTTTCTCCTTTAAAAAAAAAAATGATTGAATCACCCATTGCTAATGACTCTATTACGAATAAGCAAGCAACTGGAAAAGCCTCTATTTACCACACTTGTCGGTCTGTACTGAACGCTTTAACGTTTGTGGAAGGATTTGAAGTGTTCTTTAGTGATAGCAACCAAGATAATAGTTTGACTTTACCACATAGTAACGATCCACTCACAAAGCTATGGCATATCTGCAGACAGGGGAATAGTCTCTGCTTTCTTTATAACATTTTAAAACCAGAACAACCAATTATGACCGCCAACAAGAATAATAATTCGGCCGCCAATAAATCAAAGGCTTGTGTCTATCATTTCATTATTGCCTGTAGAGATCAGTTACTATTTTCCGAAGATAGCTTATTTACAGTAACAGAATTATATCAAAACGACACTAATGGATTTGTCAAGGTAATTTTTTTTCTATATAGTTACTATCATCCTCATCTATATCTATATCTTACCCCCTCCTCATCTCATATCAAAAAAATTAGGTTGTAAACACAGTAAAGAGGATATTGGATTTGTTGGAAGAAAAAGGCACCATCTCTGTAAAATCCATCAAGGAAAGCGCATTAACCACAGATTCACCCAAAGACATGAGAGACAATGTTGTATTTGAGTTACTATCCACCGAGAGAAAATACGTACAAGACTTGGAAGGACTCCAGGTTAGTTTTTTTAATTATGAATGAAAGTGAGAGAGAGATAAAGAAACTGACAAAGAAAGGAAAAATGACATAGAATTACATGAGAGAAGTTCAGGCACAGGAAATACTTTCACCAGACACAATGCATTATTTATTTGGAAACTTGAATGCTCTCGTGGATTTTCAAAGACGATTTTTAATTCAAATTGAGGACCAAGCATCGTGTGCTAGTAAAGATCAACGATTCGGTAGTTTATTTGTTCAATTTGAAGATGCTTTTTCGGTATACGAACCTTTTTGTGCCAATTTTCAGATTGCTCAAGATCTTGTTGTACAAGAATCCCCAAAGTTACAGAAATTAGCTCATATCATGTCACCCATGTATGAACTCCCCTCCATGTTGATCAAACCTATTCAACGTGTCTGCAAATATCCATTATTGATCGGACAGCTCGTCAAATCCACTCCAGAGGATTGGTACTGGTCGCATGAGAACAAGCAAGGTTTAGAGGCCATTCAAAGAGTCACCAAAAAGGTAAACGAAACCAAACGTCTACAAGAAAACACCTTGGTAGTCCAAGACCTGAAAAAACGTATTGTGGATGATGCAGGACCAATACTGGTAGAGACATTTGGTGATTTATTACTGCATGAAAAGTTTACTTTACAGAGACATGATACGGACCATAGTAGAGAAATGGTTGTCTTTTTGTTTCAAAAAGTCATTTTGGTCTGTAAAGAAATTAAAGACGTCAATAAGAATTCAATTAGCATTAAAAAAAAGAGAAAAGAAGGTTCATTGGTCGTGCGAGGCAAGATCTTTATTACTCGTATTGAGCATGTAAAAGGTTCATCCAGCCAAAACGGTATGTTTTTTTTACGTTATTTTCTCTCTCTCTCTCTCTCTCCTAATGATTCTTCTCTCCCATTATTTAGGTCATTATACGTTACACATATCTTGGACGGAAACGGATACACAGACCGTGTTATTAAAGTGCAGGAATGATGAGCAATTAAGACAATGGCTGAGTGTGATTATTGAAGTGAAAGAATCTGCAACCAAGATAGATTTGATATCTACTCCTCAAACTCCTCGCATGGACAATAATAACCCCTTATTACACTATGATGAAGATGAAGAAGATTGTTTCGACGATCATGAGGAAGAAGGAGATGAATATTCACGCAAGAGTTATCACATGTACAGAGGCAACGAAGTCTCTAGTCGAAAAGCATCCTTATCATCTCAATCATCCTCTTCTACCACTGCACGTCATTTCATGAATGGTGTACCCGGCATGACTTTGCCACCTTTACCAAGATCTCCTACTAGCATACCAGCATTATCCAACGCAAGTGTCTCTACCTTTCATAGCACTGATACCACACTTTATTCCCCATCCTATCCATCCTCACCACCAGGCAGTCATCCATCCTCCCCCACTCGTCCTAATCACGGCATTCAGCCATCAGGAGAACTTTGGCAAAGAAGACAAGGAGAAAAAGAAGAGAAAAAGATTCATCATGTACGAGCAAGATCACAAAGCAGTCCCAATATACAAAGACCTATACCACCCGCTCATGGCACAGCTCCTGATTTACCCACCAATAGCACATATAAACGCAAGAGTAACGGCTACAGATATGAAGTCACTGCACCTCCTACACCTTCACCGTTACCTGGAGAGATCACCAAAGTTAAGGTTCATTACTTTGGTGCCATCTATGTCGTTGTGGTACCTACTGATATTGAATACGATGATTTACAGAGACGCATCGAGAGTAAAATCAAGCTGTGCGGACAAGAGTTTGAGACTTCAATATTAGGGTTAAAGTATGAAGATGAGGATGGTGATTTAATCACTATTAGTTCAAGTGAGGATGTTCAGATGGGCTTTGAAAATAAGGGTCCTAACAACGCTGTCAATCTTTATGTCACCTCATAAAAAAATCCAAAATTATCATCACACACAAAAAGAAGAAATAATTTGTAAATATTAATAAAATCCACCCGCCCCTCATAATCATTCACCCATTTTCTTTCATAAATACATGCACACACACATAAAATGCTCCCCATTCATACTGTATATATGCTGCTTCCCATTCTAAAGTGTTATGATTTTTTTTTTACAAAGAAAAGAGGGCTTCTTTTGCAGCTTACCTGTAATTTATTTTGGTTAAGCCCTCATAGTAACGAAGAATTTCCCTTTTTGGTTCTGAAAAAAAAAAAAACTTTTAAATCTTTAAGTAAAAAAACTGCTTATTCTATACCAGAACAAATAATGGGTGATTTTAATTATGAAATATAAAACTATTAAAACCATCACTGTCTTTCTAAATAGTTAGCTTGTGATTTCAATAAGAAAAAAAGAAATAGGATTAATAATAAACCGTCTCTATGACACACTTAATTTAAGGATCGCTACCATTCTACATGTGTACATCTTCCCGGGAGCTGATTCGGGATAAGATTGGCCTCGGACTGGTTTCATTCATGATTTTTATGTCATAATTTGTTAACTTATAAAAAGGCATTAAATAAATGCCGTTTTGTGGAACCGGGATTACAAGACTCAAACCTCAATTCTATTTTTTTTTTTTTTTTTTTTACTTCTTTTGAATAAAAAAAAACATGGTCTCACTAGAACAGCAGGAAAGAACCGTGTTTTTAAATTCACAATACCACGATAACGCAGAATTAATACAAAGGCTTTGTGAGAGCTTATTACAAGATATCCAGATACTCAATTTATCACCCAAGGACTTGGATGATGCTAAACAATATATTAAAGACAAAGGTAACATGTTTTTTATGTATCTTTTTAAGCAACACCGACTGAAACAGATATATACACACACACATAAAAAAGTTACCATCTTTCGGTTCTTACGAGAATGTCAATTTGATTTCAATAAGGCTCATGAACGTCTACTAAAAACCATTAGTTGGCGTATTGAACAAGGCATTGCAGATCTCACCATGGATTCATGTGTCGAGTTTTTTGAAAAGGGAGCACTTGCATTCTACAAGAACACAGATAAATGCGGTCGACCCTTGATATGTGTTAGACTCAGGTTTTTCCCTCGAGAGTTTCGAGATCCTACCAAGAAACTGGTTTACCATATTCAACGTTATGCTTGTTTCATGATGGAAATAGCTCGAAAGTTAATGTGGGATATGACCTGTGAGCGTCAAAAGCGAGGTGAAGCATGTGTTCTCGTTTCTCAAATGACAGCCGTCGTCAATCTTTTAAAAGCACCTATTATAGCCTTGGTAAGTCCTTCCCTCCCCCCTATTTTTTTTTTTTTTTGCATAAATTTTTCTTAATAGTTACACAAAATATAAAGGACGGTGAGATTGTAAAGACAATGGGAATTATTTTGGATGGAAGGTTTCCGGGTATGGTAGACAAAGTCAATATACTGAATGCTAGTTGGTATCATATGGGTGCATGGACAGCTATCAAACTCTTCTTGAGTGATGAGGCAAAAAATAGCGTCTGCTTTACAAACCCTAACGCATTAAAATCAAAGATTGATCCTGATTATATCCTTCAAGGTAATAATAAAAACTGTGAATTGCATAGTAAGTTTTTCTCATTTTTTTTAAAAAAAAGAATTGGGTGGAAATGATCGGTTTGAATGGTCAATAGACTCTGATCAAATACTCCAGAAATACGGTTTTGGTTTACAACAGCAACAACAACAGCAGCAGGAGGAGGAGAAGGAAAGGGAAGAGGAAGAGGCACAAGAAGAAGAGTTATCCAGATCAAGCTCTGTCTTTTCAGACGATGAATTCTTTGACGCAACAGACTTTATACAAGAGGAACAGCCGATAGCTATAGTACCCAGTTTAATCAGTCATACCTCTTTACCCGGTACTTTACACCATACTTCCAAATCTTACTATGGCAACCTATCTTCCTGGGCAGGATTACGTATGGGTGTTGACTTTTTAACGTCCTTTATTGACACACAAAAGGGAGGTCATCATCAAAGACAAAAGAGAATCTCTGCCAGTATCGATAATCTATACCAAACCTTTCCTCCTCCTCCCACAGAAGAAGAAGCTTCCTCTTCTGTGATTGTTGTGAATAGCACCAAACAACAAGAAACAGAGGAGAAACGGATACGCATGTATTATAAAAAAATCAAGCATCGTCTATTGAAAGTAACGCTTGGAAACCAACGAGGGATGATGTATTGGGTGTTGATATATATCTTTTTAAGAGGACCTGTGGAATGGGTTGTACGAAAATCATTAGGACGTACTTCGTTGAATAGTCAACGAATACCGACTGCCACAATGGGAATTACAGCAGCTATGGCAGCCATTTTAAGCGCATCTTTATCAGATAAAGTTGAGAAATACCGTCGCTTATAGAAATTTCTTTTTTATTATAACAAATTAAAATACACCTGGTAATAAACATGCTCTTATAGGAATCTGTTTAAATGTTTGCTGATACCATGCTCTTGTATTGTAAGCACGGACCGCTAAATAAGCAGCCGATGCTACCTGCAGTAAAAGCACTAAAAAGTGTTGTGTCATAAACACCATGCCTATAAAAGTAATTATTTCTCCAACCTAATTTTTTTAAGGGGTGTGTGTGTGTGTGTGTCAATAAAAGAACAATGAAAATCTTTCAATTAATTAGGTACTTGCATAATGGGGACACCAAACAAATTTAAAAAGTCCGCCTTCTGGGATCTTATAAGTAATGTGTCAATGAAACTGGAAAGGGTGGGCAAATATATATAAATATGTGAAAGAATACCTTATACTTGGTAGATCCATCCGAGCGAAGACGACGCAATAAAGTGTGGTGATATGCATTGATACTTTCTCCCAAGACAAACAAGAGAATACCCATACACTCGTTCCAACCTGTCACATGAGGCACTTTACGAGAAAATAAATTGACAATGACAGCATAGCCAACGTAGGAAGATGATATACAAATACAATCTTTTAGTACTGTTTGACCCGAGTATTTGTGAAGAAACAAGACTTCCTATATAAAAAGGATGAATCATTAAGTGTATGCTGCTTAATTTTATGATCCATTTAAACTTACATAGACACGCTTGAAATAATGCAAGAAACTCATGAGAGAAATCTTGAATAAATGACTTGTAGTTGATTGATAGAGTAGGATATAAATGGATACGAGAAAAGAAGGGACGTAAATGACAAGCATGCCATACAAGGAAGGAATCTATAACAGACATCAAGTCAAAACATGAAAATGATATAACACTGGAGAAACTTACATTGGTACTTGAGTGTTTATTGAATTTAGAGTAGCCCATTCTTGAATCTGGATAGTATTCTTGCAAGACAAGACAGGTAGAGCCAATGACGATGAGTAAAGTAACAAGTACATTGCTTGTATCAGTCCAATCTGGGTAGTAAAACATATTTAAAAGGTGAAAGACAAGCCAACTCAAAAATTACAGAGTTCCACCCGCTCTCTTTTTATACCTTTTTTCCTGCCAACAAGAGAACAAAGAAATTGTCATAGTAAATCTTAATTAGCTCTCCCCCCCCCCCCTCTTTTTTTTTTTTTTTGGTTGTTTGTTGTACCTGAACCTTTTTTTTTTTTTCTGTGTAAGAACTCTTGGAGCGGAGGTACAAACTAAAAATGCAAAATCACATATAAATCTCTACGAGCTACATTTCTTTTTTTTTTTCCAACAATGGATCTTGCACTAGACATCACTTCATCCTGTCGAGTTCGAGTATTATTGGTACCTGTTTCACCCATCAAAAAGTCGACCTTTTGGCATCATGTAGACCTCGTTCGAAAATTCAGTTGTGTTCGTCTCGGCGACGTAACACCTGATTTACATAAAGGCGCTAATGGTAAGGTCCCTCCCCTTTTTCTAGCTAAAAATAACCACCACCATCACCACTCATATATAAATATAAAGCTAAATTCAGTAGTCAAGTATTTCAAGAAGGTCAAATGCATTTTCAATTTGTGACAAAGTATAACCGAGATCATTGTCATCTCGAAGATTTTCAGCCTCATCGTCGAATTTTCGGTGTAAGTAACTCTTTTATCAGGAGAAAAAAAAAAAAAAAAAAAAAAAAAGCTAAAGTTGAAATAGGTGATTGGTATTATGGATTGTCAAGAATGGAAAGATAAGGATTTGAGTGAAGGATACAAGAAATTTGTAGACATGTTGGGTCAGGTAAAGAGTAAAAAAAAAAAAAAAGGGAATTTTGTCTTGGGTCTTAAACGTACTTGATAAAAAAAAAATGATTAGTATCCAACAGCCGTAGCAACACGATGCTTTGCCTTTGATCCCACTGAAAATCAACCTGACGATACCAAAGGATTAATCATGATTCCCAACGTTGGAAACATGTCATTCTATATGAGCACCATGATTTGTGATTTTGCTAGCGAAATTCTGGATCAATTTGCAGCCATTGCTGAACGTATCGAGAAATTAAACGCATTGGAATCTCCTATTCCTGCAGGTTATGTTCATCGTCATTTGGACCTTCAAAAGAAACTACAACCTTCCTCTAGTTCACCTCTAAAACCATCCAATGGACCCGTACCTACTTCATCCATCTCATCCTCGTTCTTGAAAAGAGCTTCAACAACGGCTACTAGACCTCAACCACCCTCACCCAAACCTTCTTTATCTAGATCAACTACCTTTTCAGGCATGTCTGTCTCGGGTGATTCTGGAAGAACAGTTCAAAGAACTCCCGGTCGTATCAAGAAACTTTTGGCTGATTTTTATCTATTAGCTGGTCGATTACCTGATGCCATTCAACAGTAAGTGAAGGGGAAGATATATATATATATTTATATCCTAAATTTTGTGTTAGTTACAATGAATCGATTGAGATGGCCAATCATTCCTATGATTATTTATGGTTAAGTAGTGCAAAGGAAGGTTTGGCTTGTACCATGATTTTAATGGATTTCCTTCAGACAGATATCGGAGTAAGTAATAAAAGCACATCATGTTGCTTCTCTCAAAAAAAAAAAAAAACTTACAATCCCTTTTTCTACATATGTATATAGCACATTGTAGCACGACCTACACTCAACAATGAGGAAGAAGCAGAAGATCCAGTACCTAAAAAAATGCCCACCAAGAAAACAATTGTGACAGAAATTACAGACATGTACGAGGAACTTTTAGAGACCTATGCTAAAGTGGGATCCACCACCAGTATCCCTATTCCAAAACTCGTGTATGTGGAAGCATGTATCAAAATCTCACGTTTCTTAACCACCGTCTTTCTAAACGGTGGTTGGAACGAAACTGTCTTACACAAGATCGTTCAACCTGATTTCAAGACAGAGAATAGAAGGTTTATGAGGACAACAGATCTATTGAAATACAAGGGTAGTGGGATCGCTAGGTTTACTATTGCTAAATGGATCACAAGGCTATGGTCTATCAATATCGAGGATTTACTCATGATTGATCAAATCAATGTCATGACTCAAATGTCAAGTATCCTATCTACCATTGGCTATCATCGAAAATCCGCTTGGTTCATGTACGAAACCTTGAACAGAATGATCCCTTTATTGATCGGAGGTCGTGCTGCTATGGCAGGTTCCTCTACCCAAAAAAGGGAAAAGGACGATGGTATCTTACAGGTCTTGAAACGTATATGTGAAGTCTATGGTATTGGTCAAAGTCATGTGCATGATGGAGGTACGCTTCGTATGATGGCCATGCAACAGGATCAACAAGAGAATCAGGAGATAAAACGAAACCACACCTTTGGTTGGGCAGCCTTACAAATTGATATTTTACGTGAATGTATTGTCATCTCAGAAGCCATCCAGGACCATGCTTCTATGTTGTATTATACCACTGTCTTGCTCAAGAATCTGTATCAACATATTCCCAAAGATGAACAAATTCGTTTAGCTTCCAGTATTCAACGTATTGTGAATATCAGTAAACGAACAGGCCATGTGGATACAAGCGTGAATTACTGGGGTTTTAATATCGTTAAAAGTATTCAACCTATACCACCTATTCCACGTAAAGCCATCTATCAACATCCACTCTTGATTGCAAAAGCATTAGCGGCTTCCAAAGAAGGTCGTTTGAATTCGGGCGATCCTTTTATTTATAACCCGTTTGCCAAAAAGAAGAACGATAAACCTCAAATCAATTTAATCAAGGATGAAGTCTGTGAATTCAAGGTGGTCTTATCCAATCCTTTTGGTTTTGATCTTGAATTAAGCAACGTCGTATTAAGGTATTTATATATATATAGAAAGGGAAGAGGAAAAAAAAAAACTCATGTTAAAATAATAATAGTACATCAGGCATCGAATTTTCATCTATCCCTACATCAGGATCTATACCAGCCAATGAAAGCCTTGTGATTCGATTAATGGGTACACCTTTAGAGACCGGTGCCTTGATTATCCGAGGCTGTATTATCAAAATCACAGGTTTTGCAGAACAAGAATTCTTGAATGAAAAGCAAAAAGTAGAGAAAGTGGTGAATGCCCCCTTGGTAGAGTCGGAACGATATAAATACAGCGGTCTGTCTGCGCTTTACAATACGCCAAGTGAGACGACAGAACAGATACCAACACCACCCCAGATTGTACAAGAGAGTTTAAACGTGATTGAAGATCAACCCTTGTTAAAGATCAGTTCTACCTCTTTATTACATGGTGCTGTCATGTTATTTGAAGGTGAAGTACAGCATATCTCTATCCAAGTAGAAAACATTGGAAACATCCCTGTGGATTTTATTACCTTGTCCTTTACAGATTCTACCACCATTCATCCTAAACCGATTAATCCTGAACTACCCACAGAGGATCAATATGAGATTGAACTGTATACGAAGGGAACACCCGTGTTCTCTTGGGAAGGGTCCAAGGGAAATCAGATTGGTAAGAAAATTCAGTTACCTCCTGGCGCACGTACCGAAATCATTGTAAATATATATGGAAAGCAAGGATGTGTGGGTGGTGCAATTCATGTGGATTATGGCTATTTGGATAGAGTCATCAAAGATCAAGCCATTGTAGTAGAGAGTGATTTAGACGATGAATTACCTACCACCTTGTATACGCGACAACTTTATTTACCCATCATGATCACCGTCTATGAGAATCTGGAACCCTTGAATTGGGACGTACTCTATTTACGCGATAATATGATTGTATCAGATCAAATGGTGAAAGACGCTGTGGATAAAATTAAGCATCTGGATATCAATCAAGCGCAAGATCAACCTGTGGAACAATTATTTGTTATCACTCAGCAATCCGAAGATGACCAAGATAAAAACCCTTATTGTTTACTTACGTTGGATGTCCGAAATACATGGACTGTACCCTTTGATATTGAATTTATAGTGGATAATCGAGAAGCAGAAGAGGAAGGAGATGAACATATACTAAAGTCCACCGTAACAATTCAACCTGCCTTGACAAGGCGAATTGTGTTACCCTTAAAAAAACTCTTCTTATCCACCGAACAACGATTACAACCGATCCCTAGTTTTGAACCCAATAAACAGTTTGTAGTGTCTCAAGCACCCAAGATGGCACCCGAACAAGAGAGAGCACGATTACAAATGTTTTGGTATCGAGAACAGTTATTGACGCGTATCAAAGCTTCCTGGCAATGTAAATCCTCCAACCGTCAAGGTACGATCAATTTGCGACCTTCTTTACGATTGACAGGACTTCAATTGGGTGTATTGAAAAAGCAGGATATTGAATTTATTGTGGACATGGCATCGGAGAACACAGTGGGTCATCGATTGTTTCAATGCAACGTCAATGATTTTGTTACCATGAACGTGACGATTGTCAATCGTCAAATCCGGCCAGTGAAATTAGTGTTACGTGTACAACCTGTACAAAGTTACAATGACGGAGCCAAGGAATATGACTTGACCGAGAAATTATTGATGCAGGGTGTATCACAGCTGGTCTTACCCGAGATTCCATCCAATGGTGAAATCTCGTATGCCTTCCCTCTTTGTTTCTTGTCTCGTGGTAAGTTTGAGTTCTTGTACCATGTAGAAGATGTTCATACAAGAGAAATGTATTATGATCATGACTGGGCCTTTGTTAATGTGTTGGATACTTAAATTTTTTTTTTCTTTTTCAAATAAACAAATTGCATGTGAATGGCACACACCGGAAAAAAAAAAGGATGGGGTAAATTTGAGTTGTGGGGAGGTTTTTTTTTTTTTTCCTTTTTTTTTTAACAATTATCACACAGACTGCATGAATGCAGCTTATTATTTATGAGTGTGCTGCAAAATACCTATTGTTTGTAATATGCCAATGGTTTTCAAGGCTAATAAAATTGGGGTTAACCTTGCGTATAATGTATATGTCACACGACCCGAAATTATTTATACAAACAATCATTTTAAACAGCATGCAGGAACACTTTATGCGCGTTAATAAAAAAAGTAAATCTTTAACACTTTACAACTTGTATCTCACTATGCGATTGCTTGTTTCTATTCAAAAGTCCCCCCGCTGATAACTAGTTTAAAGTTTGCTGGTCATCATTTTATTTCTATAACAAAAAATTAAATACAGAAGTATAGAAAAAGAGAAGCAATGATATGGAGATCTTTTTTTTTTTTTTTTTTTTTAGAAAAAAATTATAAATGTGTGTGTGTGTGGGGTAAAAATTCAGAATATATATATATAAAAAGAGGTTATTTCTTTTCAAGTTTAAGAAGTTCTTCCTCATCGACAGGAGTTTGATCGCCCACAGGGGTTTGTTCGCCATCTGCCTTCATTTCATCCTTTAAAATCCAAGACATGAGACCACGAATCGATGGTCGAACCATGGATTTATCTCGGAAGACAGCGCTCATCAACACCATAAGTGAAGCAGCAAACGTCACATTCTCACCAAATTCGGCCACCATGTATTCCCACCATCTTCCCTTTTGGTGAGGACTCAATAATCGCTCTGTCAAGGAAAACAAGGCACGTGGAACCACATAAAGTGTCATTTCACCACGACGATGTTTACTTTCCACTAAAAGTGAAAGACCACATAACATACTACCCAACAAGGGTCCTAAAGTATTGTCCAATCGGCTTTGATTCACACCCAATACTTGGTGCCCAAATCGTGTGCGTACAAAACAGATACTGTACCAGATAATGGCAATATAGGTACCCAAAAATGTAGAGGACCGGACTGAAGCAAGCAAGATGTGAAGAATAGAGCCACCAGGGTTTTGTAACAAACGAGCAGTACGGAAGAAGAGAGGAGGAGCTAAATGTACAGATAAATAGACCTATATACAACAACATATAAGCACAACAGACAAAGGTATTATGTCCTTATTCAGACTTACGGGAAAGATTTTTTTAAAGCCTCGATAAAAGCGGTTCAGAGCATTGACTTCACAACCCCATGTGTTTCCTTCATGAATGACAAGACAATTGACTCTACCGGAACAAGGATCTGCATATGATCTAGGAATTCCTAATTGGGTACAATAGTCCATTAATGCATTACCTAGCACGGATGGTTTCTAGGTGTCTTTTTGTTAATTAACGAAAAAAAAAAGATGAATAAACAAAGGGGAAAAAAGAAGAAGCTTACATTGTATTGATATTCGCCTGTTCTCATGCCCTTAAGTACGCTTAAAAGTCGAAGATCGATACCTGACATGCTGGTAATCCAGTTTGCGTAAGATCTACATCAAAAAAAGACATCAGATGATGATCATAGTGTTGCCATATAAAAAAAAAGTGATACAAACCTTGGTAACCTTTCGGGTTCATAAAACCAAGAAAAGATGATTTCTGTACTCGCCAGCATAAAAATAGCAATATTGCCATACTCGAGCGACCATTCTGGCACGGCCTGTCTAACCTTTGGGGAGACATAAATTCTGTGAGCAAAGACATCAAGAGCTCGTACGAGTACAAAAAATGTTAAATCCAAAGTCTTGATATTGGGAAATAAACGGCGGATAGACCAGATACTAATGAGAGAGGACCAGAAGATAGCTGATTTCTGCGAGATTTTCTTCTTTTGTTTATTCATAAAGTAGGTCAGAAACTTGGGCCCAGCAAATGCACCCGCTACGAGTAAAGGAAATCCGTTGTCTGTGATGCTCTTCTTTAAGACTTGTGGCAAAGTCAATAAAATCGCTTTTTGAATAGCACCGAGTCGATTTTGCTTGGATAACAACGATTTGACGACAAGTGCTAGTATCGTAGGAACCGTTGTCACGGACCAACCTACGCCATAAGCTCGAATTAAAGTCTTTAACGCCGGCTCTAGTTCCACGGGAAAACTTGACATTGCAAAGAAGGGAATGGGGAAGAAAAAAGAGATGGGGTAATAAGAATAAAAAAAAAAAAAAAAAAAAAATTATAATAAGGAAAAAAGGAGAGGGGGAACGAAAAATAATAATAAAAAAAAGAGTTGATAGGTTACGCAGATTAGCATATGAAAATTAAGAATATGTATTTTTTATTATCGTTTCCAATAATTATAATACTTGTCACCGTTCTTCTTCATATTATCAGACATTTCATCCCACTTTGAATGAGGGAGACCAGTAACAGGATCAACGTTCTTAATATTTCTCAATCTATCTCTATCTTCTCTCAACCACTTGATACAAAGTGTTGTCAAAGGTGAATCAACACGTCCTTCCTGTTTGTGCTGGAGTTTGATTTCTTCAAAAGCGGGGAAATTATCCACCTTATTCATTGACAAACAACGTCCATCAGCAACATGTCCAATGTGTGTTGCCCAATCACCTAAACCGTCAAAAATATGTGTAGCATACACAATAGTACAGCCACGTTCTTCTGTTTCTACCTTTAAAAAGTTAAGAAAGTCAGCTCTTGCAAGCACATCGAGATCAACAGTGACTTCATCCAACAATAATAATTCCCAAGGATGCAACAGACCCATCGCCAACTGAACACGACGACGTTGTCCATCCGAGATTTGATGCATGCGCCACTTGACATCAACATCAAGAACAGTTAAAAGCACCTGTGTACGTTCCGGCCAACGATGACTGCCCATGCTTTTTAACAAATATTCCACTGACAAGTCAGATTTTACCACTGGGTTATTAGCCCATTCAGTACCCAAATAAGTAATACCCTTTTCTCACCAAAAAAATATGTCAATATATGGCACATCTATCCACCCTAAATTAACTTACCACTGGACCATCCAAGAAAGCGTCTTGACCGAGGACTTTGATAGCACCTGGAACCATACGCTTACCAGCCAGAATCTTTAACAAGGTAGTCTTTCCTGCACCATTAGCACCCACAAGAATACAACGGTTACCTGCATCCAATTGTAAGTCCATATGATCAATAATAGGAGGTCCACCGTAACTAAAGAATAAATCTTTTACATCGACAGAGTGTTTATATTTCTTTTCAAATGACATTTTTATTTTTTTATTTGGTAAAAAAAAGGAATAAAGAAATATAAAAAAAAAATTGTCTCTTTGTGAGACATGCGTACTCATATAAATATGCGAGGAATTTTTTGGGCCCATCACCGATGGCGCGATGCACTTTTTTTTAATTGGGTTAAAACGCGCTTATTGAATTAGGCAAGAAATCTCTCATCCTAGCTAGCTAGGGAGAATTCCCAAAATAAGGATTGGAAAAGATCATTGACTACTCTCAAGTCAAATTAAGTACAATGACATACTTTTGATTTAAGTAATCCAGTGTGATTCCTTTTCTATTTGTCTCTTTGAAGGTTAATTAATTTTTATTAGGTTAAATCACACTTAAATCAAATAAAGTAAACAATGATTCCAGTAAAAAAATATGTATACATAATCAGCATGGTTATTTTCTTTTAGAATACCATTTTTTAAAAAGGATACATCAACACTTGCAATTGTGAAAAGCTCTCCTAGTAGTAATGATTCGTTAATAAAAGATTTGGGATCAACCCCAGCCCACCCAGCTGCTGAAAAAAGCGGGACTTTAAAAATATAGAAATGTGCCTGGACGTTTTAACAGAATAAACCAGGATTTTCAAGCAATAACAGTTTTCAGAGTGAAAAAAAAAAAACTCTTATTTAAGAGACACTGCTGGGGGTCATTTTGGGTCAAGACTTTTTAAGACTTACGAGTGTCTAATCCGAATTCTAAAAAAATGGAGTAGGTCCGACTTGGTCAAACGTCCAAATGTCCAATTTAAGCCCTGGGATTCAATAGTTGCCAGTAATATGTACTTGGGACCTCATCCATTTTTTAAATTTCGTCAAGAATGTTTAAAAAAACCACTGTTAAACCACTGAAAAAACACTTCATTTTTTTTTTCTCTTCTTACAGGTGTGCTGTCATTTTTTCTTCATATCTACCCATCATACTCAAATCTCTTTAATATCCCTTCAAAAAATTCCTCTTCATTATAAGAAGTGACATGACTCATTTTTTAAAATCTAATACGTTCTCTTTACACTATCCATACCAGAGGAATCAGTTGCATCCTAGCTAAAACGTCGCAACACAATAGGGGGCGCCAAACATTAAAAGAAAAATTCCCGGGAATTTCTTCCCAGCCAAATTCCCTAAACTTTGCGGGAACGATTTTTTGTGCCCGAGATTTTTTGGGTAAGAAAATCCATGCCCGAGATATCTCAGGCAAGAAAAGTGTAGTCACCCACACATAAAAAAAATCCCGGGATTTTATAAAAGTTTAATGTTTGCCCCCTAATACGATCCAAAAAAAAAAAAAAGATGGTCCAACACGGATTGCCAATGCAGGAAGAATTGTCCATTGTCATGGTTGTTTTCAAGAGTAAATATAAAAGTGGGATTTCACTGTGGTATTCTTATATTGAAGTTTTTGGAAATTGAGCCTTTGAATGACAACCAATCTCGCGCTCCATATATTTTTGACAGAGGCTCACAACATGTGTTTCTCTTTTAATAAATGATCAGAAAAAAAAGTGTCTTTAAGCTTATAACATTCATCAAGAGTATCTTTAATCTTAATACATCCAGAAAAAAAGGATGATTACTTGAGGACTGATAATTTTTTTTTCATTTTTCAATTATGCAAATAGTAAGACAAATCTCGTTTTTCATCTTGGTCCTCCATTTAGATATTCTGTAACTGGAAATCTGTCGTTTTCCGAATATTTGTATCACTGTTTCCTTGTACAAACGGGTCAAAAAAACGTATATGATTATGCGAAGTTTTGACTGGAGAGTATACCCATGCTTGTTTGCGTACATAGTAGTTGTATTTTACTTTGAATTTGCAGTTATATATTCTTCAAGTAGAACAGAGCTGTACTTTCCGAGCGTTTCTATAGGAAAGACTAAATTTATATGGGAAGTTGTCGTTTTCAATGTCACGTTTTATTTTTTTCAATAGCTGAACTTCTGTCCTCCTTTGAAATGTTGTACGAAAGGTTTGAGGGTGTATAAAAGAGGTCATCGTGTCCATCCTTTGTTAATTTTGGCATCAGGGAATAAAAAAAAGTTTTAAAAGGTCAAAAAAGTTTGACAAAAGGGAAGTCTAAACATTTCCTGTATTACGCTTATAAAGGAAACCAGTGCTACCACCAAAGAAAAAAAGATTGATCATGTAAAATCAAAGTGGCCCCTCCCTTTTTTCGGAAATGTCTAGAACTCCGTATTTTTTTCAAACGTATTTTTTCAAACGTATTTTTTCAAACGTGATGGTCTACACGTCGATTGACATGCCATATCATCTAAACTTCATTGGATGATCGTTTTCTGTTTTCCATAAAATCTGCTTTACTGCCATTACAAGCTACTACTGGAATGCAGATAGACAATTACCAAGCTCTGACTTGCTTGGTAGGTTTTTGCAACTGTTTCTATTTTAAGTAAAGGCTCAAATATTATGGATGATAAAATAGACAAATGAAATCATCCTGACATAAGCTTGTTTATCAATAAATAAAGCTGGTTCACACACTTTGTTCTTCTCCTTTTCTTTTTCCTTAACATACTTCTTTTATCGTATGAAAGTAACCGATCACATAAAAAGGTTAGTTTAGTAGTGACTCTTGTTTCTTTGAAAAGAAGCTAAATCGAAAAAGATATATAATTGTGATATTGCGGCTGCGGCTAGTCTTTGCAATAGGAGGGCGACCTCCTAGGCAGAGTTCTTGAGTTTTTGGAACTCACGAACCGTGAATAGCTGGGATTGGACTGTAAATAGGTGCAATCATACTGGTCTGCCAGAATTCCTGTAAGTGGTACAAAAAAAATACGTTTGAAAAAAATACGGAGGTCTAGACATTTCCCCTTTTTTCTTTGCTTTTACAAACATGTGGAAACTTCCTCTAGAAATTTTACCTCTAATATTTAGCCATCTCGGAAACAATGACATTTTACAATGTGCTCTTGTGTGCAGTATTTGGAAGGAAACTGCAATGCCTTTTTATTACGAGAATGTGACACTAGATGGCGAACGTGTTGATCTGGTAAAAAAGCTTTTGGGATTAGATCCCGTTGAACGCGATCGTCACTTTCAATATGGAAAATTTACAAAAAAGTTGACCATTGAAAGAGAAAAAGATGAAATGGATTACATAATGTATATGACAAATTCTTATCCCAGTGGGTATCAAGAACCTGATGTATACTTTGACAAGGAAGAATGGATATTACTTTTAGAATACCTGCCAAATATCGAAGTTTTAGACTTGGACGATAGCGATAACTATGTGTCCTATATCCAGTATATAAATGAAGCTGAATCCAACAAATTCCTACTAAAGATTCAAAGCATTTTGACTCAAAGACAAAAGCAAGTTTTACAAGGCGAAAAATATACTTTTAACGATATTTACTTGGCTATTTGTTACAAATACCGTGCTACTATCACTTGTCTTGATCTGGAATTCGATAACTTGTTCTTCAACTTTGGCTCTATGAATGGTGAAGTCATCACTTTGTTAACGTATTTTAATAGCTTGACACATCTGACATTTAGAAACACTTGCTCTGCTGAACTTACCACATTGGATCTTCAAGATGCTTGCCCTCATCTAGTTTCGTTGACTTATCACAGTGATTATCATATTCCGGATTCTACAATAAAAAATGTTCTGGATAAGACAAAACATTGGAAATTGGATTACAAGAATTTAAAAGAATTTGAAATAGATGTTCCGTCATTTCAAAAGAACTACGCTGATTACATTGCAAAAAATGTCACTCGACATGTGGAAAGATTATCACTAAAAATTAGCAAACTGGATCTATATGATTGGATGGATCGAATTGGTTATTATAATGCTTTAAGTCTTTTTAACAGTTTTGGAAGCGTAGAAGATACTCGTATCTCCTGGAATCCCGACCAGGATTACAAACGACAATATTCGAACAGCAAGTCCGATATGACCATTTTTTACTCGATGCTGAATGCACTTAAAGGGGACAACAGAGTGTATTGTGCTTGCCAGTTTTCAGATTTTCATGGAGGGTATAAATCCATTCAGTACAATACTTCAAAAAATAATTTATACTTTGAATACGGATTGAATCATCTTGATTTTTATCACACCGGCGACACAGATTTATCATCTCGTATGGCTGGAGTCGTATTACCCGATTATTCCATGTCAACTATTGGACCCGAAATAATCAATAGTATGGTTGTAAATATACACGATGCTCATTCAGATTTACTTTTGAAATTCTTACAACATGCACTAACAAATTGTCCAAATCTTGAATACTTTTTATATAAATCGATGAAACATCCCAGATGCGATATTTGTATCTGTACTGATATACACAGCCTTGGCACCAGAAGAAAGGGAGAAAACAAGTTATCAGACACGACTCAAGAAAACATCAAGGTTGTAAAAACTCAAAATATGCTCCCATCAAAAGAAATACTGCAACTTCTAAATAATTATGTTCCTGCTATGAATACTCTTGTTTGTGGACATAATAGTCCATATGATACCCCATTGGCAGATGTGGCCCTAATAGATTTAACGGGATTCAGTAACCTTTCATTAGTGATCATTGATATCCGACTCTTATATGTTGATAGTCCGGGTGTATGTGTCGTTGAAATGGAGTATTCATCTAAAGACCGTGGTTATTACCTATTCGAGATGAATGATGATGGTTTAGCTCTTAAATCTGTTACAATCAAAGATATCGAAGAACAAAAGGACATCATCCGATCGACCCTTATCAAATGCGACATACATGTCAACTTCGAGTTTTATTTTAAATATACACGTGTTGCAAATATTATCAATGGGAACCTTATTCCAAAAAATGAAGTCTTTTGTGATTCCTATGGATTCTTTATGTTTTAATAGCTAACTTTTTATGCAATAAACCACACCTCACTATTTGTATTTTAAAACCCATACAGTATCTACCTGATCATCAGTCATTTTTATAGTTAAAGAACTTTTCGCGCACACTTGTTTGTTCGGTTTTTGACTCGCCCATTCTATGTCATGATGAGAGGCTTGTACTTACTAAGGCTTATTCAAAATCGACAGATCAAAGTAGGGAACTAGGTTGCCCATCCACGACTACGATATAGAACCGCTTGAAAATATATTTTTTCTCTTCGATATGAAAAAAAAAATGATATAACAAACAATAAATAACAATAAAAAAATAATGTTTGCTCTCTAACACCTCTAAAAAGCACGAGCCATTCAATCCTTGGATTGACGGTACTAATGAGAGCTATTAGACAGCAAATATCAGTGTGAAAACAAATTTGAAGAGAAGAAAAAACCGTGGATGGGGTTTTGTTGGAGATCCCGCGCTCTTGTAAACATCAATTACAGTAAATATACGTTGATCCATTAATGGTCTATGTTTCAGTTCTGGGTTGCTTACAGTTGTTCTCATAGTAAACTGATGTATGTCATACGCTAAATAAAATAATGGTATCACAATACTGAGTTTTAAAAAGCAGTGAAGCTTTCTTTCAGTTCAAGTGAAGAAAAAATGTTCTGGAGTTTTTTGGAGTTTTATCGCACAAGTCAACTTCAAAAAATGGCGATTATATTAACGATCACAGAGTTTCTAAGATATGTCTAGGATCAGACAAATAGTGCCGGTGCTTATACCTAGAGCAATTGAGACCCCTATCAAGCCAAAATTGATTATGAACAAGAAGTGTTTTCATTGTAACAATGCAATAAAATGATTTCAATGCGCAGTTAGCTACTGTGGAATATTATTTCAGTTTCGCATGATCCGAGTGAACGATGAGCCACAAAGTGAATGGATCCAAGATCATTGAACACCTCCACTCTTCTTATGCTGAACACCATCTGACTCGGATTTAGTACTCAAAGGTGGACCAGATCATATTGAAAAATCCTGCCGCAACACCTAGCGGAATCAATATGACTATTGATGATATTGTAGAAGATATGGCTGACTTTCTCGGTAATTCTAGAAAAATTATACGCATGACCTCGATTGAAAATCTTGGACAACCATCTTGATCTTGAATGAAACTTTTGCTGATTTTAAAAGACTTTTAAATAATCAGTGAACAGTCTATTTTTCATGAAAGACAGCCAAGCTGCATGTAGTCGCAACGTAAGAAATCGTACCTCATCAAAGAGAAAAAAATCAATTGTGACTGCTTATTGTCAAAACGCGCCCATTTATTTTTTTCCCATGGCAGCTTCTTTTTTTTTTTCTTTTTCTTTGCCAATTCTTGAATAAAAAGCCAAAAATACCCAATGTCGAGAAACGATATAGAAATCCAGCAAACCAATCAGAATGTTTGAAATACTCAAGCGCATGATTTTCAATTAAAACCGGACAGTCCAGAACGGTACCAATAATCAAACAGATATAATCACGTCTCTCGAGGCAATTAATAATATTCAAGCAGAAAAAATTATTTGTCTTGAACAAAAGTTGTCCGCAGTAGAAAACCAGCTGGGCAATATGAACTCCGAAAAGCTCGAGCTAGAACAAGCTGTTGCCGAGCTAACAACTTGCCTTCCTGGTGGCAGTCAAGTCATCATTAACAGGGTTCAGAAACGAACTAAAGAAGTTCAAGCTTCCTTGGCGGCCTGCGAGAAAGACCTTCAGAGCCGAAATGTATGTTTACAATTTAATCTCTCTATTATTATGTAACTCATATTTTTTTTTTTTTTTTTTTTTTTTTACTTTAGCTGTATGTACAAGAATTAGAGGCAAGAAATAAAAATTTGATGGCCGAAATGAATGTCAAGAAAGTGCCGGAGATTGCAGAAGATAACCTCATCCGCTCCTTACAAAATGATAAGGCGAATTTGAAGGCAGAAGTTGAAATTGTTCAAGCCAAGTTGGACAAGCTTGAAGAAGAGTACTTGGCATTGGAAGTGGAAGCCGCTCTTTTCGATAACGAAGAAGAGACCCAGGGGTACAAATATAGACTGGATAAACTTGAACGTGACAATCGTGAATCCACGTCTCGAATTCAGCATCTCGAAGTAGAGCTTATTCGCGCCAACGACGAGAAGGAAACTTGGAAGAAGATGCATGAAATAGCCAAAGAACGTTTGCAAGAAACCAACCGCATTAAATATAACAAGGTTGATCACAATAAGACCAAGCAAGAACTTGCATATACCAAGGAACAACTTGTTAAGTCAGCGGCAGACTATACGTTGTCCCAAAGAAAACTGGACCAGCTGCAAAAAGCCATTCGTGATTTACAATCCGAAAATAATAAAATTCAACAAAATCGTGACGAATTACAATTACGCGTTGATAATTTGACTCGATCCAAGGCCCGTAACCCCGCAGCCATATCCTTCTCCGAACAAGAAAACGCCGATATCAACCCTGCTCTTGTAACCAAGATTAACAGTTTGAAGGCAACCAACCTCATGTACAAAGACGAGAACAATTATTTGAAAGAACACGTTCATAAACCGACGATGTCGTTGAGCAAAAACCAGAATATGGATGACCTCTTGAAGTCAGGTTCATCAGACCATGAAACAGGCAACATGGTAGACTACATGCATGACAAATCACCAAGAGAATCAAAGTCGAAGAGACGCTCTTCTATCTTATCACATCAGCCTACTGATTCTGTTATGATTCCGTCCCGCTCAGTTAAATCAACTTCGTTGTTGAATACAGCTTCCTCGCACCAAACACCTAAACTGTCGGAACCCTCCGTTAATCCTGCTCGTGGACTCAATGTGACTCTTGGTAAACCAGCTGTCGCCACCCAGCAAGGTCTGCATAGATCAGCATCCAGGTTATCTCCCCCCGTGTCAGCACGGCCACCCATCCCAGCTGTTGTGCCTAAGGGTAAGAAGAAGGACAGTCGCCTGAAGAAGTTCGTAAATAGCCGCAATCCGGGTAAATTCATCGATAGCCGACCCATCCTGCTTCCAGTGCACGATCGACCACCCAGTATGGAAGAAAGAGTGGCTAAAAAAACCAGAATGGACATGCGATATGTCTCGATAGTTGAAGAATGGGTTCAAAAAAAGAAACTACCCAATGTCACCGATTCAGCCATTGATAACATCCTCAAGGAGATTAACTCCAACTTTAAGGTGATGAAGTCTATCGACAATCCTGATCCAAAGACCATGTCTAAGTACGGAATCGAAGGATTATATCAAATCGACGTACCCGACAAGTGGGATTCAAGGGAAAAAGCTTATGCCTGGATTCTGTCCTATTACTGCTAAAAAAATGTAAGTATAAATAATATGCATGAAATCCGCCTTTACTAAACTATACTCGTATGATGAAGGCCAAGGCCTTCCACGATATTCTTACAAGACTTAGTGCTGAATTAGTTAAATGTCTGAAGGCTAAACGCCCTGATGTCTCCGGCTCGTAAGTATCTACAGTCAAGGACTGTTAGTGAGTGCACAAGGGACAAAAGGGGATGGTCTATCTAACCTTATATATTTTCTAGTCGTTACCGTCGTTTGTTATGTCTGTTATATAAATCACGTGGTGATGTTGAACGTACCAGAACACTCTGCTTTGATGTCGTTCGTGAATCAACTTGTAACAACAACACATTTGCCTGTTTGTACAACATTGTTTGTGGCTGGCAAGATAGTCTTGTTTCGGGTAAGAAGCCTTCGTTATTGTTGAAAGCTGTACAAAGCAGTATCCAGCATATTTATGATCATTCGGGCATTCCTGACAATGTCAAGGTAATGTACACCGAGATCACCAAACGATGTGATTGGAACGCACTAAACCGAATCCCTCCCACCAGTGAGGTGATTGAGGAAGTGATGGTACAACTCCTGCGTCTTGAAGGTGTACCAGTTACAAGTGAGTGAATTTTTTTTTTTAATAAATTTAATATGTTTTACTATAAATCGAATTTGTCGCCTTTGACTGTTTGAGATTTAAGACTGTGAAGTCCTTTAAGTTGATTTTCCACGTCCTTGGCGACTGGAATAAAATTGTACAATATGTTAAATTATGGTCTTTATTAACAAGGGATGTGATGGATGACGTGGTATTAGAAATCATGAGTAACAGACAGATTTTACTTGGTCTGTCTTTGAGTGCACAGCATCAGAAATTAATTTGTATAGCCGTCTTGGTACTTTTGGTCTCTCAAGATTTCGTATATGAAAAGATTAAAATATCTAGGATGTTATCTGGGGGAATCAGATTTAGAATTTGACATTAATGCATTGGTCCATCAATGCAATAAGAACCTCCAGCAACAACAATGACAAGTTAGGACACACACGGAGTACAAAAAATAAATCATGCAAATCGCTTGAGGAAAAAAGATAAAAACCTTCTTTCTTAACATAGACAATGGCGTGAGATACTCAGCTCAAGTGTCATTTTGAATATATTTCGAAAATGAATGCTCAAAAATTTCCCGAAAACCGCGTTTGTGAAGCGATTCAAATGTGGATAGAGAAAAGGGAGTTGATTGGAAGTCATTTTCCTAGGTGATATGGGTCCTCTCTTATTATTTGGTTTCTTTGTTAATGACACATTGATGAGAAGCTTCAATAATTATGATGTTCTTCTTTTTGAATGACAATGGACACCATGAAAGCAAATGCTAATTATACAAGCAGTTGCCATGGATACGGTTATAATCTTACCGAACGACGATAGTTGGGAACATCAACAACACTCAAGACCTGGGACATTGAGGGAAATTGGGAGCCAAAATCTACACAAAGAATTAATGCTAACAAGCATAAAGTATGGTTTTATTATTATATAACCAAGGTATTCTTGGAAATTTATTTTTCTCAAGTCATCATGATAGCGAGAGAGACGACAAAGACAGCAAGAGATTATTTAAACGCTGAAGAGTCATAGAGTCTAAGACTTTTAAAACAAAAGCAAATTTTTGCAATTCCATTTTTGTTTCTTTAAAAACAAACTGGAAGTGAAAGACAAATCCTCGCCATAGGAAAGGATACTATGATTAGGAAGCGAATTATCCGGATGTAAAAGACTCGTTGTTTATGTCACCATTTTAATTTACATTCGACAAGGTCTGTTAAATGTAGACTATTACAGGGCAATAAGTAGAGAGAGAAAAAACTACATTATTAGTACCACGTAGCAAGAAGTTTTTAAACACTCCCTGTTGTACAATACACTTTCTAAGAAGGATTTTACTTATAAATGAAATGCAGCACAACAGGGTCTAGCCATCATGACGTTTGTGATGGGATGAAAAACGTGAGTTTTTTTAATGATTCTAAAAATAGTGAAGCGAAACGGTTCATTATATACAGGATGTACCCAATCGTTTTGAGAGATTCTTAATTTTAGCAAGTGTGCATGTGCTGATACAAAAAAAAAATTCATTGTTATCTGTCTGTGATTTAATTTTAATGATGATATTACCGAAAGGATGATCTATTAAGTTTACGTGTGATTTGGGAATGATCAGCAAGAGTTGGGGTTAGGAGGACTGCAAACAAGAAAATTATTATCAGATCTTGAAAATATTAATGTAATTTTGGTGTCACTGTTTTTTTTCTTGGAACTGTGAAATTCAATTAAGCTTTTTCTTACACGAGTAATGAAAAAAAACTTACGATGTAATTGACAGGTTTCATAAGGTAACGCAATCGTATAAAACTGGTATGAGATATTGGTGAATCGTTACAGTTTTAATGCTAATAAAGAGATACAGTATATTATGAAAAGTGTACAATACCGACTAATCGTTTGGACACATGGTGTTGCATCTCTAGTAATAGCTTAGCATAATATAGCTAAAATGAAACTACGTCAACTTTCTGATCAACATGTAGTACAGAAGAAATAATTTACGCCACCGCAAAAAAGATGTTACACACATTTATCTTGGAACAGAAGTGACACATTTTTTTTTTGGGGTGATCAGTATACCCTCTTCTCCTCCTCTCCCCCCCCCCCTTTTTTTTTTCTTCTAAAAATAGAATGAGGATGGGAGTCAAGGCAGAAATTAGAACAAAACCGTAAATATATTTTTTTAAAGAGATATTCTCCCAAATTATTATTATTTTAGACTCAAAAATTAATTTCAACGCGACCAAGTGCATTGCACAGCATAACGTCATTTATGTACAGCCAAACTGGAATAAAACTTTCTTCCCCCCTTTATTTTTAAGTTTTTCTTTTTTTCTCATCTTGGATTAACAACAAAAATGGCGAAATCAATACCACCCATTACAAGAACAGCTACAGCACCAGTGATCCCTACCAAAACCTCACCAGAAAGGACGGTCCAACAGCGGTTCAAACTTAATAAACAAAGACCACTTTACTTTAAACCAAGACTGACACAATTCGACTTGTCTAACCCGGATACATCCAATGATACCTTTCGAGGATTTTACACACTCTTTTGGATTGCCATGGGATTCTATGTGATTCAGGCCGTAGTCCGTTGCTATGAACAAGAAGGTATATTACTCTCACTGGGCTTCTTTCGGCTCTTTTCAAAAGACGGCTTGACCTTATTGATATCGGATTTAACCATGGTCTCCATGACCTTGTTCAGTGTATTGTTCTCCAAGTTGTTTGTATGGGGGGTTTTACCTTATGAAACCTTTGGTGTCGTTATACAACATACGTGTCAAGCCTTATTTTTATTTGTCAACATTTATTGGACGTTTTGGAGGTAAAAATGTGTGCTACCATGCAGAGTAAACAAATACCAATTGATATGACTTTTTAGAAACTGGCCTTGGGTCCAATCTGGATTCTTTACAATGCATACAATCGTAATGATGATGAAGATGCATTCATATACAGCATTAAACGGAGATTTATCACTCAAAATGAAGCGATTACGTCAATTGAAGGAACAGTTACCTAAATTAATTTCTGTTAAAAACCCAGAAAATGATGGAGAAATTAGACACATGGAAGAAGAAATTATATTTTTACAAGAGGAAATGGTACACGGCAATACAAGATACCCTGATAATGTAACCGTAGTCAACTTTTTGGATTATTTGCTTGTACCTAGTTTGGTCTATTGGATGGAGTATCCACGTACCGAAAAGTAAGCTTCATAACAAATCAGCTGTCAATGAATGCTAACCAGAGGATTTTAGGATTCGTGTTTGGTATGTGTTTGAGAAGACAACGGCTACACTGGGCTCGTTCCTGATGCTTTACGTTACCACAGAGCGTTACATCCTTCCGAAATTGTATGATCCTGATATGTCTGAACCACGCGTTATTCTGGAGCTCCTGTTCCCCTTCATGCTCAACTATCTGTTTATTTTCTACATCATCTTTGAATGTATCTTGAACGCATTTGCCGAACTTAGCAGGTACATAGTCATAGTCAAGAATTTCTTATATTTTTTTGTTAATTCTCTTTTTTAGGTTTGCGGACCGTAATTTTTATGATGATTGGTGGAATAGCGTGACTTATGACGAATTTGCCCGTAAATGGAACAAGCCAGTGCATCACTGGTTACTTCGTCATGTCTATGCACAATCCATTGAATCTTACAACCTGACAAAGACTAATGCGACCTTTGTCACGTTTTTATTGTCTTCCCTTTTCCATGAACTCGTGCTGGTGATTGTGACACACAAGATACGTTTGTACATGTTTGTGATTCAAATGCTGCAGTTACCCATGATTGTCATTGGTCGCATGTCCCTGTTTCGAAATAGATTTTGGTTGGGTAATGGTTTCTTTTGGCTGTGCATGTTGTTTGGTCCTCCATTCTTGGGGATTTTGTATTGTCGTGAAGCCTTTTGGGCAACTTGGTCACATCCTCGCTTACCCAATCCTAGCATTATTATAGAATAGAAAAAAAATAAAAAGAAAAAGCTTCAAAAAAATAAAATAAAGAAACAGTCTTTTATCAAGTGGGTGAGGAAAGGGTATTATTTGTGATTTAGGTTGTATAAAGAGATTAAAACTACAAGGAGGGTAAGTAAAAACGTCAGGTTGGAAATTGTTTATGTATGAACTTACTCTGATTTGGTAGGACCCTGCCTTTGTCATGTATCTCACCCATTTCACAGATTGATAACCACTCTTTTCAAATACCTTTAAGAATCTTACTAATAAACCTGATGAAGTAAACATGAGTACTTGGAAGTCCATGGAAATGGGAGGTCTTGACCAAACACGCTTGTGTGTCATTGAACTTAATTCTGCCTCACCCGTAAGAGTGAATTCAGCTTGACCTTGGAAACGAGGGATTCTAAGATAAGACGATGAGTATAATAAACGAGAGAGAACAAAAAGAAAAAGGGCTTACTTCCAAATGATGCAGTTTTCTGAAGGAGCATATTTAGCTTTTCCACCAGATCCAACCTTAACTTCTACTTTGGCCGAATTTAATGGTGTAGGAATCTTGAGAACGACATTGTTTGCATAAAGCTTGGGTGAAAAATTAGCCTTTACATTAATTCGGTATTCCACACGTGTATTTCCAATTTCGGTGACAACAGGATGGACCTTGAATGGTAGGTTTACATTCTCGGTTGTACGATATCTGCGCACTATCATTAGTCATTCATTCAAGCTAAACATTATCTTCTTACTTCATTAATTCAAATTCACCATCTGGAGGTACAAAACTAATAGTACGATCATTATCAAATTTACCTAATTTGACACACTGATGGAATTGACAATCATCAATCTCGACAGCATTGGCACGACGAGCACTACATAAAAAAAAAAAAGTATCAGTGTGTATCCAAATGTGTCTATAAAGAAAAATATATTTACGTGGTACGGTTAACAGTATCTTTATCAAGTAATAACTTGTCATTTAAGCCAAACTTACATTCGGGTGTACCAGACAAGTAAGCTCTCATTAAGATTTGACCAGCCACATCTGCTCTCAAGATGGTACCTGTATTACTCATTAACAAATTGACACTTTCAATCACATCAATAAAGGCCTCGTTCTTTCTATATTTGATATCATTTCGTCTCCAAGAGATGGCACCTGTTGCCTGAATTGTAATTCGACTCGAATCCTCTACTGCCTTTTCGGATTTTACGCCTTCTGTTGTAATGTACATCTTTAAGGTATCTGTTTCACTATTTTGAGGATATCCAAAGTCAAGGATTTCTTTAAATTTAGGAGGGTTAGGGACCACGTGTGTATGAATATATACTTCGATATTACCGTCCAATAACTCATAAATCAGAACGAAATTGTTCTTAACCGCTTCTTCATCAAACTTTCCAAAATAACTTCGACCGATATTCACGACACGGTAACAAAATTCGAATATTAAAGCTGCATTGGCGTTCCATTTGGTGACGGCAACAATATAAAGGTTTTCATGACGCACATGAAAAAACGATGTTGAGCCTAGAGTGACAATGGGTGAACGCACATCTGTATTCGAGATGACTTGAATACGAAATATATCGGCTACTGAACGACTAGCATATACTACTATAAGTGATGGTGTCTATATATATATATATATCAAACAAATAGCCCTTACCGCAAGTCATGTCGATACAAACGAGAGATGAGTACTTCTCCCTTTTGGTTATAGATGAAAAAGGCACTAATCATCCCTTCCTTTTATTTTTTGTTATCGAGATGAAAGAGAAGAAAGGTAAATTAAATGGGTAAGTGTGCGGACCTTTTGTTGAGGTTCAACCAACAAATTGCAAAGTCACACACTTTTTTAGCACACATATTTTTTTCTTCCTTCACTCGCGATTGTTGTTTGTTACTCTCTCTTTTTGTTTAAAGATGGAAAAAAGTAAACAAGAACTTCGAACATTAAATAAACTTGCTTGGGAAAGAGGAAAAGGAGGTAAAGAAAGTTAAAATAAATCCCCCATGTCGTTTGTTAAACTCTTTTTATATCTGTAGAAGCACCAAAGAACCTCGACAGTAATATCAAGAAGAATACAGCATTTATAAAGAAATGTAAGACATCGTTAGGAACCGATTTAAAAACTCAACTCTTGAACGACATCAACAAACTCAGTCTAGAGAAATATATCTCGGAAATTGTGGGTAGTGTCTTGGAAGGCATGTTGAAATGTAAAACCAGCATTGATATATCGGCATGTGTCGAAGTCATCTCTGCTCTTCATCAACGTTTCCCAGACACCTTCACCTTACTCTTGTCCTTTCAATTAGCCAAAGCTCTTCAACCACCTACGAAACAACATTTAGCCACCCTCAGTGTCGAACAAAAAGAAAAGGAAGAATCCGCTCGAATCATTCGTCAAAGAACCTATCTACGTATCGTCTGCGAACTTTGGTTAGTGGGTGTATTACGTTCTGTTGGCGATGGTATACCTTCTTTATCCTCTGTTAATGTCGGTGGCGTAGAAACACACCGTGATGCTGTAGCTGGATTAATTAGCGGTGGCACCGCCCCATCCTCCTCCTCATCGTTATCCAAAAAAGCAGCCGTGAAAAAAGAAGAGGGAGGCTTTGTTTACAAGGTCCTTTACGACATGTTGAATCATGATATGGAGCAATACGTGAATTTACCACTTGTCGCTTCCTTTCTCAAGAATTATGGACAGGTCATCCTAAATATCGTGCCTCGAAAGCAACGCGCAGCATTGGAACAACACGATGAACAAGTCACTCCCGTAGTAGACCCCGAATCTGTCGTGACACCCGATATCCACGCCTTATTAACCAACCTATTCCAGACTTATTATAAAAGTGTCGCCAATCATCTCTCCAAGATGCATAAAGTCATCAAGAAAATGGAACGTCATAACAATGAAGTCTTGTTTGCTCGTGGTGAGTTATCCGAAGAAACCAAACAACGTTATGAAAAGGCCACCAAGGCCTATGAAAAGATCCTGAATCATACACAGACTTTATCCGATGCCTTGGATATGGATATGCCCGATCTTCCTGTAGATGACGGTACAGCAAAGCAATCCATTGTTACCAACAGTGGTAATACGTTTAATGACGGTAAAGAGAATTTGGGAAATGGCATCTGGGAAGATGAGGACGCACGCAAGTTTTATGAAGATTTACCAGATCTTCGTATCCTTGTACCCGATGTCTTTTTGGACTCCCAACAATCCAGTACCAAGGAAGAGCAGACCGATAAAAAGGAAGCCGAAGAGAAACAGGAAGAAGTAGAAGATATAGTTGAGGAAGATGATTCTCAACTGAATGAAATGGATCCCTCCGAACTTGTAGATGAAGCAATTGAGTAAGCATGTTTAATCACGCACGCACACACACATACACACACACACAAAACCTGTATTTTAAACATTTATTTAAAAAAAGAAATGTAGGCGAAGATGGCGAAGAAAATAAACCAACGACACAAAATGTTCAATTGGATGGATTATTTGCTCGTTTACCTACATGTGGTAACCGAGACTTGATTGACAGTGTTGCTGTTGATTTTTGTTACATGAATAACAAGAATGCAAGAAAGAGACTCGTCAAGACCTTATTAAATGTTCAAAGACAGCGTGTGGATTTATTACCTTATTACTCTCGATTGATCGCCACCTTAAATGTGTATTTTTCCGATATCGGTGAAATGGTGCTTGCTGCTGTAAAGTAACAAACTCGCATCCTTGAAATAGTGTAGTATGCTGACCATCGATTTACACACCCTTTTTTTTTCATAGTTGATCCATGAATTTAAGGGATTACAACGAAGAAAGACGCAAGATTTATTAGAATCTCGTATCAAGAATATTCGATACTTGTCTGAACTCACCAAATTTAAAGTCACTCCAGCACACACGATTTTCCATTCGTTCAAAGTAGCGCTGGATGATTTCACCAACCATAATATTGATATCGTCTGTAACCTTTTGGAAACATGTGGTCGCTATTTATTAAAATCACCCGAGACAAGTGCTCGTATGAACGGTATGTTGGAAACAGTGATGCGAAAGAAGAATGTACAACATTTGGATAGTCGATATGCCTTGATGGTCGAGAATGCTTATTATCAAGCTAATCCACCCGATAAATCCGCCATTCAAGTTAAGGAACGATCCACCATGGAGCTCTATATTCGCAAACTGATCCATGAAGACTTGTGCAAGAAGACCTTGGATAAGATTTTGAAGCAGTTGCGTAAATTGCATTGGGAGGACCCCTCGATTCGTAATATGTTGGCGAAAATCTTTCAAAAGATTTGGAAAATCAAGTTTGGCAATATTCATTTGATTGCTATTTTGGCCAGTGGGTTAAATCGTTACCATACCGACTTTGGTGTACAGGTGGTGGATGGCGTGGTGGAAGAAATTCGAATCGGGTTAGAACAAAATATCTTTAAACACAATCAGAGAAGAATCGCTGTAGCTAAATACTTGGGTGAATTGTATAATTATCGTATGATTGAATCTCCATTGATCTTTGATACCCTTTATTCCATCGTGACGTTTGGTCATGAATACGGTAGACCTGGTAGAGAAAGATACTGTCAGATTGATGCACCTCATGATTTCTTCCGTATTCGACTTGTATGCACTTTACTTGATACCTGTGGTATGTGCTTTGATAGAGGAAGCTCCAAAAAGAAGTTGGATAACTTTTTGACCTTTTTCCAAGTAAATGAAACTCAAAAAAAGTGTAGATGGTACTTATGACTAACATGAATTTATAGATGTACATTTTAAGCAAGAATAAACCACCCATGGATGTTGATTTTATGATTACAGATACGTTAGAATTACTTCGACCTCAACTTAGTATTATTTCATCCTATGAAGAAGCCAACGAAGCCGTCGATCGTATGCTTCTAGAACAATTACAATCTGTCAAGGGAGCGGATGGTAAATTACAGGAAGATGGGTTTGAAGAAAGTGAAGCTTCTGAATCCTCCAGTGATGAAGAAGAAGAGGTTGTGGTGAAGGATGATATGGACGAAGAAGAAACCAGTGATGGAAATAACGAAACCAATTTTAATGATGAGGATGAAGATGTGGTTGTATTGAAAAACAAGAAGGATGAACTTTCAAGAGAAGATGAGGAGGACTTTGAAAGGGAGTTTAGTAAAATGATGAGCGATAGTATCGAATCCCGTAAATTTGAGAAAAAAGCAGCCATGTTAGATGTTCCTATTCCAATGAATTTAAGAGGTGCTCAAGGTTTGTTTAATTAAGACTTGCATATATTACTTATTGCTAAATTTAAGCTTTTTTTTTTTTTTTTTTTTTAATTAAAAAAAAAAATTAGATAGAAGAACCTTGGCTACTAATAAACCAGAAGCGGGAAAGATGGCATTTACGTTGCTAACAAAGAAAGGAAACCGTCAACAAGTAATTAATGACCAAAAAAAGTTACTTTATGATTGGCACTCACAATATCTTTGTTTTTTAGACTAAAATTATGGAGGTTCCTTCCGATTCCGTGCTTGCTGTCAGTACACGTTCCAAACAAGAAGCTGAACGAGAAGAACAGCAGCAATTAAAACAACTGGTATTAAACTACGAAGAACGAGAAGAGGCGGCTGCAAGACAAGGTAAAAATGCTACACGATAAAAAAGAAATTAAATCCCTGTAGGCGGGTCTAAATACAAAATAGACTAAAATGTATTTTTAGCTGCTATTGAAGAACGTGCCAGATTACGCGGCCAATTCCGTGGTAAAAAAGTTTTGCAAATGGGAGGTGGAGGTGGAGGAAATTACGCTGCTGGAAGTAGTGGTGCTCCTGGCTGGTAAATAAACAAAAGAAAGAGTTTTTTTTTTTTTTTTTTTTTTTTTTTTTTGTTATGCAATTTGATTCATGCAAGTTTACTTTTTTTTTTTAAAAAAAAAAAAAAAGTTTAATTAAATAAAAAACAGGTGATAATAAATTGACAGTTAGTAGAAAAAAAAAAAGAAAAAAAAAGAGAGGTGGTGGTGGTAGTGGTGGGAAGGAAAGATGGGTAACAAAATACACTCAGTTATAAAAAAAAACAAAAAAAAAAAAAATCAGAGCCCTTAACCTAACAAAGACATCAATATAAAAGATAGTAAAATTAAAAAGATTCTACACTTACAAGCACATCCATTTGCATTTTCAGCATTACTGTTATCCAAATCAACGCCTTGTGTGTTTAATCCACCTCGCTTACGAGTGTTGTTGGCTAATTGGTCAAGAGGCATACGTTTTGCAATTTCGGTAAAGAGTTCATTTACATTATGAGCTGTCTTTGCTGAGGTCTCAAAGAATAATAATCCACATTCATCGGCATACTCTTGGGCAGTCTAATCATCTGAATTTTAAATATACAATTCTCTTTCTTTCTTCCAAATACAGATATTTTTATACCTTTGTCTCAATAGCTCTTCTTGCCTCTAAATCAGACTTATTTCCCGCTAAAGCAATAACAATATTAGGATCAGCCTGGCGTTGTAATTCGTTAACCCAAGCCTTTGCTTTTTCCAAAGAAGACTATTAATTTATCATTAGACAGATTATACAGAAGAAGTAGACGAAGAAACTTACGGTCTGAGTGATATCATAAACAACAACTGCACAATTGGCATTACGGTAATACATGGGTGCTAAACTCTTGTAACGTTCCTGACCTGCAGTATCCCTATATATAACAGCATTATTACAAGTTGACAAGTATTCCAGTTCTTATATATACCAAATCTCAAATTTCACAATGGTGTTATCATCTAAAGAAACGGTCTGTGCCAAGAAAGCGGCTAAAGAAAATCATGTGAATTAACGGAATGTTTCCATGCGAGCAAACAAACAAAAGAAACCCTTTTTATTACCTCCAATGGTACTCTCTCGGTATTCATCAAAATGGTCCTTGACAAAACGCATAACCAAACTATGAATTGTTTAGTATTAGCACCAGCTTTATCTATTTTAGTTCTAGTTTTCTAACCTTGATTTTCCTACAGCAGATTCGCCTATATATACAAGTCAATTTACAAGGTGTTCATATAATCTCTTTTTTTGTTTTCATTTTACCCAAAAGAACCAACTTGAATTGATATGTTTTTCCTTGTTGTGGTTGTCTTGCAGCCATGTTTAAATATTTGTATGAAAATGTGAAATAAAAGCCAATAATAAAAAAAAAAAACCACACACATGAAAAAAGTGGAACGTCATCTTTTTAAAATCCCGTTCCAATTTGATTGGTTGTCAAAAAATAGCTTGGCCACTGGTTTTGCTAAAGGGGGTTGCAGGAGAAAAGCAGATGGGATGACAGGAGAAGGAGGGTGGTAAGAGGATCTACAATATAATTTAGTTGGATCGACACCTGTCAGAGAGATGCACATGTCAATTAGGTTAGAGACGACGAAAAGAAAAGCGAAAGAGAGAAACAGAGAGAGAAAGAGTAGACTGAGAGAGTAGAGAGAATTGGCCTGCAAAGCCATAAAGTGAGAGTTTGTGCGAGCACAGACTTTTTTTTTCAAGTGTTGTGGATATACAACAACTTAAACAGTGCTACGGTATAAAAATACATATAAAACGTGAATCGGAACACAAACCCACGTTTTTTAATATCAGTTTTTCTCCTGTTTTCAAAAAAATAAAAAATTGTTGGAATCCAGTCTCCCTTTGAAATCCTGCAGGGTTACATTGTGATACAATGTAATCATAACCACGTTTTTTGTTCTTACTGAGATCAATGCACTCTGTTTTTAGAATACATATTAAAAATCTAGTAGTATAAAAGGGTAGAAAGTATAGTCTGGGTACACAGAAAAAAAAAATTAGATGTATATAAATAACCGGCTTTTTCTTTTTTTTCTTTTCCATTCTACTAATTCACAACTTTCCCTCTCATTATATATCATGTCTACACATTTATCAATTACAAACTCAAAAGGAAGACAAGTTAGCTTGTTAAACGATGAATCAATCGAAGTTGACTTGACTCCAAAGCGCAGATATTATTGTACAGAAACCGGCTGTCAAAAAAGTTTTACCACCAGGTATGTAAAATATACAATAGCTGTAAAATTAGAAAAGCTGACTAATCATCCTTCAATTTTTTTTTAGTGGCCACTTGGCTAGGCATCATCGAATCCATACCGGTGAAAAAAACTTTCATTGTATATATCCCGGTTGCCCTTCTAAATTCTCTCGTCAAGACAACATGATGCAACATTATCGCACACACATGTCATCAAGGTCTCGACACCATCATTACATGCATCACTACCATTTCCATCACCAACAACAACAGCAGCAATTACAGAATGCTTATTATCGTCCTCAATATAATCATGAACAAGATATATACTCTTTACAGCAGCAACAACAGCGTAGAGCCTGGTCCTTTTCTTCTGCTAGTTCGTCTTCTACCTCTTCATCTCAGCATGCATCGCCTCCTTCTTACCATTTAAGTCCTCCTCCTCCTTATAGTCCAAAGTACCTACATCATTTACCAGCACAAGATTGGATGCACTCATCCAACAAATACACGGCATCTTCTTACTATTACAATGCGCCTGTATAAAGCCAATTCCATTTCTCTTTTTTTTTTCTATGATTTATATGCCTATTACCCACACCTTTTTTTTCCCGGTTTCTATGTAGTTTTATTTTACTCTCCCTTTTTTTTTTTTTTTTTTTTTTCTCCTTCTTCCCTCTTCTTGTAAAGCTCCCCCCTCTTATGAATAATAATAATAAATAATATTTCTTGGTACATGTAAACATATTGTGTTTTGGACATTAGAAGTGGTATACTCGTAAAAAGTCAATTCTTCCTGGAAACTAAATATATATTTATAGAGTCTCTCCGCTACAACCTTCCTACCCACCGACTAGCTGGTTGATCTTACTGCTATTTTTTGTTTGTTTGTTTTTGTTTGTTTGTCTGTTTCTTTGTGTGTCTTGGATGGGTAGTAAATTCATATGATTCTATTTCTATTTCCCACTCATAGAATATGGTTAGTACACATGTAATGCGTGGAGTAGGGGGTACATTGTGTTTTACAGTGTGTCAGCTTGGGTAAATGACAGGCCACTTTTTTTCAACAGGCAAAACTTATAAACTCCCCGGTCTTTGAACACCTTGATGTTTGTTAAAGAAGTTAGCAAAAAAAAAAAAAAAAAATAGTATTGTGATCCCTTGTACTCAGTAATAAAAAAGATAGACAATGGGAAGTTCTGGATTTGTCCTAGTAAGTAAAAATGGTGACCACTTATAGGATATGGCTGCGTGTAATGAAAATAGGGCGTATTTATCACACTGACCATAGCATGAGCCCTAAAAGAGAAGATCTATTTCTGGAACTGGAGTGTGGCACAAACATGAGACAAAAAAATGTCCTCGTATCACCTACACGAATTTTTAATTAAAAAAAGCCGGAGTCTTATTGACAGGGTCTTGGGGGAAAACCTTGGTACAAATATTGTATATAAGGAAAGGTTCCAATGTTTATTTTTAAACACTCTATTAAAGATCGGCCTTTTTCTTTCTTGTGAAATTGACAGCCCTACACTGATTTGCTTATTCATTAAAAAGATTTTTCCAGAACAGTTAAAGGCTTTTTTTTTTTTGTCTGCTAATTGTATATCCCCACCCTCGGATTTCTCGTTAATTATCACCAAGCGGGGTCTATCTTTTGGCTAAAACCATAATCATATCTCTTTTCTTTTTCTTCATATGGTTTAAGATTGTGTACGTCATCTACCATATTTTAGTCTTTGATCACAAAGCATTCTCTTTTATCCGTTACCCTAGTAACCGTGTTGTCCCTTGATTACAAAAAAAAAAAGTAACCATAACATCGCTAGTGGCACCCTAAACACAGACAATAAACTTTTTTTTTTAATCTAAAAACCCCTCCCCCAGCAAGGGACACACACACAAAATTAACTTGGGGGGTAGGACAGGTAATATGGACTAACGTTGGAATATCACATTTCCCATTTCCCATTTTTGCTTATGAGCTTCTAAATTAAAAAATGTTGTGATAACCAATCAATCATTTTTTTAATATTAGGCGCCACTCGAATGAAGATTTTGGTCATGAAAAACGTCATAAAAAAGGTTAAAGCTTATTTATTATTCTAATGGGGTGGGGGGATTGTACAAAAAGGATTTAATTAGGTGCTGTGGCAATCGTGGGTATGCCAGACTTGACTTCAACAGTACGAGCACGTTTGGTATTGATTTCAACCTTATTGGCATCAGTAGCTTCACTACCTCTCTTCTTTCCACCATCACGACCACCACCGCCACGACCACCACGACCTCCACGACCGCCACGGCCACCACGACCGCCACGACCACCACCACGCTTGGAAGCATGAGCCTCCTTTTGAATCTTATTAAAATGAGCACGTGCATCGGAGCTGACCAAAAAGAACTTGACACCTTCAATTTGTTGATCTGTCAACTTGGCTAAGAACTCTTCAGGTGAAAGCTTGAATAACTCCAAAACACCTGTACCTTCCTCCTTCAAGGGTTCAAGACGTCCAATATCAGAATGCACTCCCTTGACAAGATCCTTAATTTCCTTATAACGGAATTCTTGACCATTGGAATATTCGACTAAATGTCTGTGTGCAAACTTGGTGAATTCATATTCTTGACCCGCGAACTTTTCAATCTTCTTCATTTCAACATAGTCGTGCTTTAACATGTTCATCAAAGGAATTTCAGGACTGTATTCGGTGGCCTCTACAACCACTCTTTCAGCAATAGCAGGTGTTTCGAATTCAACAAAAATACTTCCCTTGAAGGCTCCATCACGGTTGGATGTACCTTCACGACGAAGACGCATAGAAACAACACGGCCGTATTTACTATAAAACTCCTTCATCTCCTTTTCAGATGGATGGTTCTCTACAGGAAATCCTTTCTAGAAGGAAAGGAGGGTTAGTTGGAAGGACCAATAAATAAAAAAGATAGAAAGATTTACAGCATAGATAGATCTCTTGTTTTGAAGTTCCATATGTGTCAAAATATGATTCACGGGCTTTTCTTCAACTTTCTCGACAGTAGCTTCCACGGCCTTACTGATACAGCGTAAGTGAGTCTTTTCGGCATTCATTTCGAAATCTTTGGGGGCTAAAGTAGTAGCCTTTTCAAACAAGGAAAGATCGCCTTCGAGGATCTCTTTGAATCGCTTGATCATGGACATTTTTTTGACAGCAACCCCTAGGTACATGAAATGAGATTTATTAAATCAATGTACATTGATATAAAACTTACAGCCTTCGGCATCTCTTTCGACTAATTCTCTGAAAAAGTTGTCCTTGGCAAGATTCTCAGGATCGAAAATAGCCTTGAGTTGGGCAAGCACAGCGTGAACGTTGGGTGGTTGTTCAACAACAGGAGTAGTTTCAGTCTCTTCCATAACAATATCGTCGTTCTCAATAGCAGCTAACTCCTCTTGGACAGGAGTGGCTTCTTGGGCTTGTTCTTCAACAACAACGGCCTCAACTTGTTCGACTTTATCTTGGACTACTTCAGACATATTTTCTACAACTGGGTTTAACAATGAAAGAAAAAAAAACTTTTTTTCTGACACTTTTTTTTTCACTCTCTCTCATGTTTTAACACTCCGTCTCGTGATGATTGTTTATTAAAGCACTGTGTATTTATATAAGGAGTCTTTTTTTTTTTCTTTTCTTTTAACTTAAATATTGATCTTATTTAGCGGCGTCTTGACTTGGCAGCTGTTGATGTAGTTGCAGCGGGAGCAGCAGCAGTAACTGGTGTACTTGATTTTGATCTTCCACCTCTATTCTTTGCCTGGGGTTGCTTCTTTTCTTCAGATTCATCGAATTCGGCATTTTCCTTTTGAATTAAACTGATTAATGTGTTACAACGTCTAGCGATTTCTTGAGAAGTTCTTGATTTTAAGAACCAATCGAATCTAAAGAGAGGAGATTGCTTGATTTCACGACGGATATGATCGTAGACATTTTCAGAGCCGTAACCATATTTTTCAAGCATAACAACCAAGAAACGATCTTCCTCCTCTGTATAATTTTTACCTTTGGTGGGTTGAGTATAATGAATCTTTAACTGTTGAAGTGGGATACGATGACGTTGAACCTTTTCTGTCAATTGTCCTTGGATATCTGCTTGTTTCTCTAATTCGCTTTCTCCCTTTTCAATCTTGGAAATATGTCTTTCGTAGTCGGAAATCTCCTTGTATCGAGACCAAAAGACCTTGGAATATTTTTTCACTTCGTCTAAAGTCTTACCTTCCAACTCGGAAGTAATCGATTCTAAGTCTTTTCTTCCGTATTTGGCACAGGCACTGATGAAAATCGCGAAATCTTTTTTACCCCAGTTGGAGAATCCCTTGGTAAATAAGCTCTTACGCTCTTCTTCTTCCTTCTCAGTAAGAGGCTCGGCTGCCTCAATCTTCTTTTGTTCCTCTTCTCTTTCAAGTTCCAATTGTTTCAGGTCTTCGTCGGACATGCCTTCCTCAGGGGTTACTGGTGGAATCTTATAGCCTAATGTCTTTCGCAAATAAAGTGTATCTCGATCATTCAATTCTGCGAGACGAGCAGGGAAGAATTGGAAATCTTCAATGTTGTATTTTTTAGGACGAGGTGCCTTTGTGGAGGGAGTACGAGCACTTGTACGCAAAGCTTCTTTATAATAATCATCAACAGCATAATTGGCCTTTCTTTCTCTTTTAGCAGGTCCTAACCAAGAAAGACCAACACTTTCAGCCTTTCTCTTGTGACTCCAATCTTCACCATCCCACTTGTATGCACTTTCAGAAGAAAAGTTCTTCAAATCGTCAATTTGTAAGTTGGAGTACTTGCTATTTAATTCGGCTGTTCTCTCTTCACCGTGACGTAAAATTTCATCAATATTATCATCAGCACCGGTATCTTCATTATTCTCATCCTTGAAGATATTCTCAGCGCCGTGTTGGATCATCGTAAGTAAATCGTCTTTAGAAGCAAGCTTGGATTTGGCTCCAGCAGACATACGACCTTGTTGAATTACCAATTGATCCAGACGAAGCTTTTGGGCAGCACGCTCCAATACTTTTTCTTCAATTGCGTTCTCAGTCACGAAACGGAACACGTAAACCTGTTTAGTTTGTCCGATACGATGAGCACGATCCATGGCTTGTAAATCAACTTGAGGATTCCAATCACTATCATACAAAATAACAATATCGGCCGAGGTTAAATTGATACCAAGACCACCAGCACGAGTGGTTAACAAAAAGATAAACTTCTCACTATCAGGCTTGTTGTATTCATCAATAGCGTCGATACGATCTTCTTGGCTGGTTTGACCATCAATACGGCAGTATTGGTATTCTTTCCACCAACAGTAATCTTCCAAAATGTCAAGAACACGACTCATTTGACTGAACAAAAGTACACGAGAACCTTGTGCTTTACATTTCTTGAGTAGTTTATCGAGAACAATCATCTTACCAGCATTATCGACAAGATGTTGGTCGGTGGTGAAGGGGGGTCCAGGCTCAGCACCATCGAATAAGTAAGGATGGTTGCAACACTTTCGTAATTGCATGACAATATTTAAAAGACGCGTCTTTCCTTCACGCTTATTGACACCAACACCATTGATAGCATCGATATCCTTTTCCAAAATCTTTTGATACCATTGGCGTTGCATGGGTGACATACGTACATAGACGTTCATCTCCTTCTTGGGAAGCAATGATTTCTCGACATCGGACTTAATACGACGCAACAAGAAGGGTCGCAAGACTTTATGTAACTGTTCAACCACCTTTTTCTGATCTCCACCTTGTTTTTCAAACCATTCATCAAATACGTCGGAAGAGCTGAATACATCGGGGAGCAAGAAATTCAAAAGTGCCCAAAGTTCGTGCAAATTGTTTTGTAATGGTGTACCCGTAATCAAAAGTCGGTTTCTGGAAGGTAAAATACGTACTAATTGAGAAAGCATGGAGTTTTCATTCTTGATACGATGCGCTTCATCAATAATCAAATATTGCCATTTGATCTTTTTGAATTGTGTCTTTTCCATCAAACAGATTTCATAGGAAGTGATACAAATTTCAAATTTACCAGGAAGAATACGTTCCTTGATCAAATTAGCCTATTATATAACAGAATTAGATCATCCTCCAATGAAAAAGCAATATCTCGCCCAGATAAGGTATACATAGCATACATACTCTCTTTTCTTTATCGCCGTGAAATACAAACGCATCGAAATCAGGTACCCACTTGTTGAATTCGTTCAACCAATTGTGCAATGTGGATTTAGGAACAACAACCAAGTGAGGGCCTTTAATGTTACGAATATGCTTCAAGTAACCCAAAAATGAAATCGTTTGCAATGTTTTACCCAAACCCTAATTAACACGGAGATCAATATAAAAATAAAATGAAACTAATGGCCAGCTTATCTTACCATTTCGTCAGCTAAAATACCATTGATGCCATTCTCAAATAATGAAATCATCCAGTTTAATCCTTGAACTTGATATTCTCTGAGTGTACCTCCTGTGACGTCTTTAATATATAACAAAGAAAAAAGTTAGTATAATAAATTCCCTATCTAATCGTACAAGAGACTTTACATGCAGGGGATTCAGTAAACACCGTCATCTCCTCTTCTTCTTCTCCTTGTTCAATATTTAAGATTTCCTCATCTTCTTCCTTTTCTGTCTTTCTTCTACGCCTTGATCTAATTTTTGTGTGCGTGTCAAAAATACATATGCATAAACTGTTCACCAGAAAAAAAAAATTGTATGTGAAATTACCCTTCTTCGTCTTCATTTAATCGTTGCAATTCCTTTTCTTTTAAAACGGCTTGCATGGCATCATCCTTGTCATCCTTTAATTTCAAGAAATGCGCAAACAATTCGGTTTGACCCAAAAGATATCTATAACGTTTGACACGAGTTTCGTACTAGTAGGTAATTAAAAAGAGTTGAGATGCTGAAATGATATATAGAAATAAAACAACAATTGGTGATAAGCTTCTTACAAGGGAAGGTTCTTTAAAGGTACGAAGTGGTGTCGACTCCTTTGAAGAAGCCATACGTGATACTGAATCAACATCCTAATAAAACATGAGTATAAACAGACAGACAAAAAAAAACGCGACAAAAATACGTACAGAGTCAACTTGAGAGGTTGTCTCTTCTGAAACAGGTGAAACCTAAGTTGTCAAAATTAACTCATTAATACTTCTTAATCTAAAAGGAGAGGGAGCTCTCCTGTTCTCTCATTAGTTTACTTGTTTTTGTCCTTGATCTTCTTTTGGATCAATAACCATATCCTATGGATAAAGCAAGCGGTTTAATAATGGCCTCCATGTGAGGAAAAAAAAAGGGTGTTGGAAAAGGAAACATACCTGAGGTTCAGACATGTTACAATGAATTAAAATTCTATGGAAAAAGAAAGGTAATTATATATATATAAAAAAAAAACGTACACCGCTTCGTAAAAAAGGAATTTTTTTGTGACAGCAAAAACGCGAGACTGGTCTTTTGTACTTTTCCAGTGGACGTGTTTTTTTCTACACGCACTATCTTCATCTCCTTTCTATCCTGTGCCAGAGATAACACAACGTTGAAAACACACACAAGTGTTCATATTCGCGTATCAAAAAAATAAAAAAAAAATAAAAATTGCAAATAAATTGGACAATCTAAGGAGCTGTCAATAAACGCATCTTTTCTCGCATGAACTTGTGTGTTAAGTACTGACAGTCGTCAAATCAGCTAGCAGAATAACGTGCAATTATTAGGAACGATAATGCAAAGACATATTCATCGAGTTTCGTACTTCATTAAGCAAAGTAAAAACTCCAAGTATTATATAATTCTATCTAGCGCTATCTTTCTATGACAAATAAGATGAGTTTACATAGCGTATATAAAACAAAGACTTTAGACAGCTTAGTTAAGGTGTTATAAAGCGAATCGTTCCGATTTTCTGACTTGAAAAAAGGAAATTGATATACACTTTTTTAAGACATTTCTTCATGGCGATACCACCAATGCATTTCATATCATCATTGGGATCGAATGGGCTTGAGGTGTCATCGGTCCTCCTGTGACACGGCTTAAAACATAACTGGCAACTGGGATATGACAGGTTTATAAAGTCACTATACATTGAGTAGTATTCCAAGTCCATAACGTTGACTTTTTATACGAACGACAAAAGTTTATTACTATACAAAATCACTTAAAACGTGTACCATCATACTATCTTATTGATAATCCCGAAATGTGATACATAAAAAAAACCTACAAACACGACTAATATTATTGTTACGTGTTTGTTTTCAATTTTTTTTTTTTTTTTTTTTTTTTTTGGGTTAAACTCAAAGTTTTTTTTAAACGATAGTAAACAAACGGATAAACAATGGTGTATCTAGACATCATACTAAGCTATGTGACATGGAACTAAAAGCAGTAAACCACGGTAAACTTAATAATCATGATGCAAACTTTGCTGACGGTGCCATAAATAAGATGAAAAATGAAAGGGCATATTCTTATTATGGTATTTTTTTCTTAATTGGCATCAACGGTTTATTAAATTGTGCGATATCAATTTTAAAAATAGGGGTGTGTAAAAAAAAAGATAAATATATATACAACTGTGTTAGACAGGGTTATAAAGAAAAAAGGGGAAGGTATCATTGTCTAGCTAGTAATTTCAACTATTCTCATGCTGCTACTTGCATTATTATTGTAAGCAGGTGGTCGATCATCACCATAAGCAGGCAAGAATTCGCTATCGTCCTCTGCTTTTGGCTCGGGGCGTAAGAAAGCCGGTTTTGAATGCATGATGGAACGATTATCGACAATGTCGGAATAAGGTTCCAATTGACGGGGTGCTTTGGTACCAGCTGGCAATGTTCCAAATATAACTGGCATTTCAAATAATCTCTTTCTGAAGCTCATCAGCCCATGACGAACTTTGGCAGTTACCACAAGCTTATATTCAACTGTCAAATGCGGTGAGTAGGTCAGCGTAGAAGGCAATTCGTCAGGAGAATTTGGTAAATCTAGATTGATTGATACTGTTCCCGCACTTGTTACCCGAGGATGATCATGCTGTGCAATGACGGTAGTTTCGTTTCTTGAAAAGGTTTTGTAATTGATACTGTAATATCTCTTGATTTGCACACGAAGCTGGGATACCGACACATTATCTTGACTACTACTGACAGACTGAAATTGAACTACCACAGAGATAGATTGATTCTTATCATTAATGTTGTAAGCCAAGCGAGGGACTGTCACAACGGCTGATATATTACTGGATACCTTCGTCTCTTCTGTAAACGCATACAGATTTTTTACAGGGATAGTCTCGATAATTGGCTGAAAGCAAACTGTTGCAGGTTTCGATAAAATTGGTAATGATTCTCCTGCTTTGGTCACTGAAACTATTAATTGAAATGCGGTAGCAATAAGATGATGTTGAAAGGTAGGTGGGAAATTAATTACTGGCATTTGACAAACAAAAGGAAAATTATGTTCTCCCACGTCTAAAACAGGCCATGCGTCTACGGGTATGTTTATTCCTGTTGGTAAACCCCACAAGACAGTTCTTACTGCAAAAAGTCTGTCATCAGAGTTTTTGGTCTTCTCCCACCCCATGGCATCATAGTTGACTCTTTCTAATTAATTACATGAATATCTATAATTATGTATAAAGCACAATGACAACATACCTGATGCTTTAAAAACTAGTTTAATGTGATGCACAGGCATAGGTTCGGTTACTTTTATTTGGACAACGCCTTCAAATACTGAACCAGGATGACAAACTACTTGTCCATCGTCGTTTTGGTATTGCGGATAGAATAAAATATTAAAGCTTATGTTTGGGTGTTTATTCCCCATCAGGCTGTGCATCATGCTTTTATTGTTTCGAGGACTACGTTTATCGTATCCTTCTTCTTTAAATATTAACGATAACAAAATGAATAAACTTGACGGTGGTGGTTTGATGTATGATAGTATACGTACAAATTTAAATAATAGAAGAAAGTTTTTTTAAGAATTACTAATAAAAAAACCAAATGGTGAGAAAAAAGAGATAAAAAGGTTTTATAAGAGAGAGAAAAGCGGCGAAGGATCTTATCTATTACCTGTTATATTTATTATTTCAAGCAAACTAAAGTCGCACGGTACCACATAGTCACTTGAACATCCTAAAAAAGGAAAGAAGGTCACCAATTTAGTAATTCGCCGTTGAAGCTTCAAATTTTTGAAGTGGGGAAAACGTTTACGATGGGCCCAGTATTTTTAGACTCAACACGATAAGACTATTACATGCACTATTAAGATCTAATACTATGCATAGATGAACAATTTTCGAAATAAAATCTTAATATAACAGATCAGAAACACAACACAAAAAATGGCGAGAGCCATCTCCCTTTTTGCGTGGTCCCATGTGCAACATCAGTACGAGCTATCAGCTCTATATTTCTCTCCAAATGGAAAGATTAGATAGACATATTAGAAACATATAGTCAACTGATATATTTTAGGGTATGGCTGTAACTATTTATACCCCCCCCCCACTCAATACGCCTGAAAATCCAATGACGCTTCCCTAAAATATACTACGCCGATTACGTTTCTAAACATCAATTTTTTTTTTAGGATTCGGAATCTCCAGCTTTATACTAGACGCGCAGGACCCAAAAAAAAAATATAAAGAAAAAATGTAGCTGTGTAACTGGTCATACCTCTAAGGTATTAAGAAAGTGTCATAGCCAATCAAAAGCCTTGACAATTACGCATTAAGTTCATGAGCTATTCCCACCTCTAATGCTGTTTAGGCAGGAAATACTACAGCAGTCTTTCTCAAAATTCTATTGATATATTTTAATTTGCATGTTTATTTAGAAATAAAAACACCCTTACGTATAAACAAAACTTTACATGAGCCCCATTTTTTATTTCTCACAGTCATTTTAAAAAAAACCTGTTTGAATAACCGTAAGAAGATGATCTTTTTTTTTGTTTCGGCGAAACAAGTTCTTCCGGCATATGGCTATTATAAATCACATCAACGGTAGTGACTTTAATAGGCTGACACAGAATAAAATTATAAGAGCAATCCCATTGGATGAAGTTTAAATAAATAATATGAATAGCACTGATGGGCTGTTTTAGGCAGCTCGTTTTTTTAGCAAGTGACAATATTCGTGATCGTCTTGCAAGCTTAGCATTTAATCGTGATAAAGTATAAACAAAAGATCAAAGTGATGCAATTCTCGGATAAAATTGCGGTCCATTTGAAATGAAAATTATAAAAAAAAACTACATTTAATATCTGACATCAACGAGAAACCAAGAAATGATTTTCAATGTTAAGGGAAATGTTTTGTGAAGTCAGAGATCTTCAAGCAACGCAACGTCGGGTGTTCGTTTTTTAAAACTTGAAAAGTTTATAATCCGACTTGAGGGGAGAATGGGTGATGACAACCTGAGTTGTCTTGATCTTTGGAGATAAAAACGCTTTTGCCACCGTCTTTTTTTTTTTTGGGAACCTTGATTTTTGCAGAAGATAAGAATTCAGACATGGCATTTGGTGCATTGACATTTTAAATTTTACAGTCCGTATTAAATGCAAGACCTTATGACGCTACTAAGACGTTTTTATAAATCAAGAATTTAAGCTTTTTACTAACTTAGAATCTACATCTAGTCCATATTTGACAATAGTTGCTTATACTTTAGGTGTTCAAAACCTTCTAATAACTGTGTTTGCATGATTTTACTATAAAAAGTATCAGGTGAGGCTGAGTCATGACTGCGCAGCCATAACGTGTCCTCATTTTTTATTTTATTATCAAATGCGACGATAAGGATTTTTTGCTGATTTCCTGAACTTTATTTTGCTTTCCATTGTTTAATGAGTATAGAAAGATCGCCATTTGTAACGCTGTTGTACATATAATGTGCTTCATGAACATATAATTGCGACTTTTATTTTCAATATGTGTTTTCTTTCTCACCTTTTCACACTGTTAATTGGGGTTCTTATTTGATGCCTTTACAACCGTAGTCCATAGCAAATTTTTTTCGTATTTATGAAGTTTTCAATTGGTTTTACCTGCGGCTATAAATTATTTCACAAAATATCTGTGATACTGCCAGGAACAAACAAACGATCAAAAATTAATGCATATTTTACCATCGTTCAGGAGGATGCTTGTTTTTCTATAATATAAATTATGTTCAATTATTCGTACACATACATCAAGACAAAAAAAAAAGCAGAATCATATACTTTTTTTTTTTTTTTTTTTTTGAGGGAGAAGAGCACTAAAAAAATTCGACTTTTTTTTATTTACGACTCATAAGCATAAGAGGATAAGACATAAAGGTATAAATGCAAATATAAATATATAAGCATATGTAAAGGATGGATTGATTGTTTATATCTTCACGAGCTCATTAATTTTTTGACGAACGTATTAAACTCTCGCTCGATTTCTCCCGGATTTCTCTTCATTCACTCCCTTACTTTCTTATAATCAACTAGTTTACCCTCCAATATATCGGGGACTTTTAAACGTCATAGCCTGAGGTCGTTTAACTTTCGGTTGTTTTAAATTCAATACTCTTACATTATTCAAAAATAACTATGGTATGTCTCGGTGAGTTTAGCTGTCAAAGAGATAGGTATTTTTTGTCTGCGTTCACGATGAATATTAAGAGTAATAAGTTTAACGATGACTCTGACTCAAGGGCAATTTTTCTTTGTCAATTGCGCAGTGCTTCAACAACGTAGCATGAACGTGGTTTATAAAACATTGATTTAGGCCTTATTCTGCTGTTGACGTACTTGGTGTGAGGATATCAATAATATACTGAAATAGAGACTACGCTGCCAATTGCTATAGCCTATGAACAAGGCCTCATGTTGACCAATTTAGAAGCTATAATAATATTGATGCTAACAACAATGTGGTTTAGGTTGGAAGACTTGTATCATTTTCATAAAGACCGTATGTCGTATTTCAAGATTTTAATTGTGAAGAAACTGCCATCGAAAGACTACTCAGGCCTAGAACAAGCATCTTATTTTTGTTATCTATTCACTGTTTCTGAGTTTTTACCCGGTCATAGTGGAGTTCTGGGATGAACTGGTGGCCTACTTATGACGAATTGTATACGAAAAATTTCTAACACAAGATCGTTGGTTTTTAAAAAGAGTACACCGAACAAATCAAGTTTATAGAGTACTTTGTCAAGAATTGCTGTATCGAAAACAAGTTGAGCGCTATATGAAAAAATAATGGGTTATGTAATCAGTTGATGCCCGCCCTTTTGTCAAACTTTTTTGACCTTTTAAAACTTTTTTTATTCCCTGATGCCAAAATTAACAAAGGATGGACACGATGACCTCTTTTATACACCCTCAAACCTTTCGTACAACATTTCAAAGGAGGACAGAAGTTCAGTTATTGAAAAAATAAAACGTGATATTGAAAACGACAACTTCCCATATAAATTTAGTCATTCCTATAGAAACGCTCGGAAAGTACAGCTCTGTTCTACTTGTAGAATATATAACTGCAAATTCAAAGTAAAATACAACTACTATGTACGCAAACAAGCATGGGTATACTCTTCAGTCAAAACTTCGCATAATCATATACGTTTTTTTGACCCGTTTGTACAAGGAAAAAGTGATATAAATATTCGGACAACGACAGATTTCCAGTTACAGAATATCAAAATGGAGGACCAAGATGAAAAACGAGATTTGTCTTACTATTTGCATAATTGAAAAATGAAAAAATTATCAGTCCCCAAGTAATCATCCTTTTTTTCTGGATGTATTAAGATTAAAGATACTCTTGATGAATGTTATAAGCTTAAAGACACTTTTTTTTCTGATCATTTATTAAAAGAGAAACACATGTTGTGAGCCTCTGTCAAAAATATATGGAGCGCGAGACTGGTTGTCATTCAAAGGCTCAATTTCCAAAAACTTCAATATAAGGATACCACAGTGAAATCCCACTTTTATGTTTACTCTTGAAAACAACCGTGACAATGGACAATTCTTCCTGCATTGGCAATCCGTGTTGGACCATCCTTTTTTTTTTGGATCGTATTAGGGGGTCCCAAACATTAAACTTTTTCAAAATTCCGGGATTTTTTTTATGTGTGGGTGACTACACTTTTCTTGCCTGAGATATCTCGGGCATGGATTTTCTTACCCAAAAAATCTCGGGCACAAAAAATCGTTCCCGCAAAGTTTAGGGAATTTGGCTGGGAAGAAATTCCCGGGAATTTTTCTTTTAATGTTTGGCGCCCCCTATTGTGTTGCGACGTTTTAGCTAGGATGCAACTGATTCCTCTGTTATGGATAGTGTAAAGAGAACGTATTAGATTTTAAAAAATGAGTCATGTCACTTCTTATAATGAAGAGGAATTTTTTGAAGGGATATTAAAGAGATTTGGGTATGATGGGTAGATATGAAGAAACAATGACAGCACACCTGTAAGAAGAGAAAAAAAAATTAAGTGTTTTTTCAGTGGTTTTTTTAAACATTCTTGACGAAATTTAAAAAATGGATGAGGTCCCAAGTACATATTACTGGCAACTATTGAATCCCAGGGCTTAAATTGGACATTTGGACGTTTGACCAAGTCGGACCTACTCCAGTTTTTTAGAATTCGGATTAGACACCCGTAAGTCTTAAAAAGTCTTGACCCAAAATGACCCCCAGCAGTGTCTCTTAAATAAGAGTTTTTTTTTTCACTCTGAAAACTGTTATTGCTTGAAAATCCTGGTTTATTCTGTTAAAACGTCCAGGCACATTTCTATATTTTTAAAGTCCCGCTTTTTTTAGCAGCTGGGGTTGGCCATTACTACTAGGAGAGCTTTTCACAATTGCAAGTGTTGATGTATCCTTTTTTAAAAAATGATATTCTAAAAGAAAATGACCATGTTGATCATGTATACAATTTTTTACAGAACTCATTCTATATCTAATTTGATTTAAGTGTGATTTGCCCCAATAAAAATTAATTTCTAACCTTCGAAACTCAAGCACTGGAAGACGTTAACTGTAAAAGGAGGGACTACAGACTGAACCACTAGGAACTATTGGGTAGATATGTTAATAACGGAAACGACTAGTTGAATACAGCCAATAATAATATATACATTTATAGCACTTGTGGTGAGTACGATAAATTTCAATCACGTTCGCGATTACGATTTAAAGTTGATCACAATCGCGGCCACTATTATTTAAATTGGCAGCACTCGCGGCCCATACTATTTGATCAAAAATTGACCGCTGCCAAATTTTTGCACGACACTTAGATATCGAAGTGAAAGATTTTTTTTAAAGTCAGGAACAGCGGATCCTATCTTGAGCAATCATGCTAGTCCGAAATGACAAGGATATACTTGATAAATGAGTTTCACGAGCTACAGCGGATTGCTAAGAAGTATTAGAAAGCTTTTATATATAAGTTCATTTTAATGGTTATTATTATCAAAAGTGACGCAATTTGCTTTTTTAACAACGTCGATCAAAACCCAGTAGAACAAGAAGAGCTATTCTTCCTTTTTAAGAGGTTGAATTAGCAAGGATATGTATATATGCAAGATTTTTTGTACTGTAATTTGGGTTATTGCCTTCTTTAAGATACGTATTGGTGCTCGATTTATTAAATAAAATAAAAAGACCTGGAGTACATCAGATGATGAGCTACAAGTATATTAAATGTGTGGTTTTTAGACTGATAATAGGATGTCACCATAAAAAAAAAGACGTCGAAAAAGTTTTTAAATTAATATGAAATTAAAAAGATATTTTCATCCCAATTGAAAATAATCATCAAAGTTTCAGCTATTAGCGCGAGTTTGATCAAATCTGGAAAACAAATTGTTTTTACTGAAGCGAGGTGAAGGTGAAAGTTTCCACAGTTAGCTGCCCGCGAATTCATAAGTAAGACAACAACTTTTCTTTATTTTACCACTCAAATATTAAAGATTGTCAATATCATCCGAAAATGTTGATAAGACATCTCAACTATAATGCTGATTTACTTCCTGATTTGGATTTTTTTTTTCAAAACCCGAGAGTGAGGTTTGCTCTTCCAAGACTTTTACGAGTATTCCGAAAAACAGCCGAAAAACGTGGGGATTTTTGATAACATGCTACACTGCTTTTATAATAGACACAGCACTCGCTTATTGAAACTATCGCTTACACTCTTTCTAACTGTGGCGGTAAAACGTTTCTGCTCAATAGTTACTGATAACAACACTTCAAATATTTTTCTGATTTCCATACAGATTACAAGGAACTATGTTTTTCTAAATTATAAAGAAACTAATGAGGCTTTTGGGCTTATAAGAATGATACTTAGATAAATCAAGATAAAGTAATGCGTCAAAAACTGTTTATCGATTGAAGAATGAAAGAAAGTCTCAGGTATGCTATGTTACGATCACAGCTCTTAATCGGTTTACTACCCTTTTGATTTTTCGCATAGTCAAAGGATGCTTCAGATATTAGAACTTTCTCTAAAAATTAGTTTTATTACAACCATTTATTCAATAAACGAAAATAATCCCGCGTCAACAGGTGTTACTGTATACTATATTATTGTCTAGAAAGTTTATACACAAATCCAAGGTATGCCACAATGATTGTGTCTATTAAAAAGTGTGTAAATTCTGTCCCCAATTTCGACCAGATGAAAAGATACTTAAAATAGTTTTATAGGTTCAACCAATAAAATTCGCATGATACCGAAAGATGTCTGGATCTTCAGCCTTAAACAAACTTTTGATAATCCCCAAACTCTTGTAATGTGTCTATATTGCTACTCTTTAGAGACTTTTGATAAGCATCAATAGCAAATACTTGATAAATTGAAACTTAACATTTTTTTTTTTTTTTTTTTTTTTTTTTTTTTTTTTTTTTTTTTTTTTTTTTTTTTTTTTTTTTTCAAAATTAAGAAATTGTTTTCACGGATCTGGATCTGACAATTTTAAAATCCGGTTCCAAGACTTTCATAACAATAATCAGGGAGGGAAGAAGAAAGCCAAGATTCGATGCACGACTAATGTAACACAATTAGGACCTTAATCGTATATATACTGAGCCATTATAAGCTTTATAGTTTCTTTAGTCTCATACATATATTCTATTTACAAATAATTACCATGGATACAGAAACCGCTTCGACTTTAAGATTTTTCCATTATATTCCAAGTAAACCTCTTGGTATCGTTGGTCTAATCGTGTTCATAGTGATTGCGCTGTTCCTGTTCGTTCGTATTTTCCGATCCAAAAGTCGTCTGTTCTTGTATATCTTACCTTGTACCGCTGTTGCAGAATGTATTGGTTATCTCATTCGAGCCCTTTGTTCATCTGGTGAAACAACTATGGGCAAATACATCATCATGACCATGTTTTTATTATTGTCCCCAAATGCGTTAGCCTTAGTCAACTACAAAGCTTTAGGAGAAGTCATTAAACTATCAAACATCGAAAATGCGCCTTTTTACTTGCGACCCAAGTTTGTTACATGGTTTTTCTTTTCTAGTGACATATTTTCTTTCCTGTTGCAAGGATCGGGAGGTGGAATGCAAACAACTGCTGCTAATGCCGATTTAGGTAAACAAATTACTCTCGTAGGTCTTGCTATCCAGTTAGTCTTTTTCGCAGCTTTTATCCTCATTACCGTACATGTCCACCGTAGTCCCAAATACGACTATAGCATCGAAGGTCAACCCAACGCAAAAAGAAATATGATGAGATGTCTCTATATCACCCTTATTCTGTTATATGTCCGTTCTATTTACCGTATCGCTGAATATGCTACTGGCTATGATGGCGTCATTGCAAGAGCTGAATGGGCTTTCTATGTGTTTGATGGACTTGCAATTGCAATCAGTTTTGTTTTCTACAGTGTATTATTTATGGGCAACTATCTCCCCAAACGCAATGAAGTTAATGGCGGTGGACTTGTTAAAAGACTTTCTTCTGAATCCACAAGCGTAGATAACTTGACACATGTCGACAATGGATTTGAAATGCGCCAGACTAGAGACAAGTACTCTTCCAATAATGTGTAGATTTGACACCGTAAATACCATGTCAATTATATTTTGCTAGACTTTATCTATATAAATGCCTACTCCCTTATCTAACATATACTATATAAATACTTAAAAACCATTACAATAAATTCACAGAAATTTTTTTTTTAAAAAAACCCTGCTTGAAACTTACAAAGCTCACCATCTTTTTTTTTTATAGATGTAACACGCAGATATCAAAGTGGTTATCACAATCAATGTATAATCAAAGTAGGAAACCAAAATTAGTTTATACTTGCAGATACAGCACATTTCATATATCTTCGGGTTAAGTTTTTTACATCTTATTGAGTTTTAGAGGCTTCAATACAGCATTGCGAAAGCTGGCTAGTTACCTTATGGGAGAGAAGATTTTCTACGCTACACTAGTTTTTTTAATGGTATGAAAGCGGAATCTTATTTTTTTTTTGGGTCCATTATGAAAGTCGTTAACTTGTGCATTATAATGTTATAAATCTTGAACTATTGATAAAGAAGATAAACAGTTAAAAAATAATGAACTTTGGAAAGAGCAAGCCAAAATAAACACACGTAAGCGATCCTCATGATTTAAAAATAGATTCAATAAAGAGCTGCAGTACTTACAGCAACTTCGATGCATTAAAATGGTTGCGTCAATAATCATTTGGTATACTTCTTTATGGATTTACAGCAACTAGCTTATTGTTGACATATGTCTGGCTGTCAATAAGCTGAATTTAGCAACCAGTGCAACCATATGACGATTTAAGGTTCTTCGAAAAAAAAAAAAAAAAATAGGCGATTGGTCGTGACTTGCTTAAGATTAAAAAACTTTTAGTATTTTACTTAAACGAGTTCATTTTCGTCTCTCTTTCTCTTTTACGAGTAAATAAAAAAAAACCAAATAGAATGAGTAAGTTGTAGGTAAAAAGACAAAAAGCATTAGAAAATAACCAAAGCTTTGTCTTAGCCAACAAAAGACAAAACAGCGACGTTGAAATGGCAGATGCATCACCTTTGTCACCACCAATGAAGCGTGGACAAGCGCAAGAAGTTGCTCAAGTTAAAAGAGTTAAACATACAGCATTAAACAACATTGTGAAAGCACCTACCACGGTTGGTAAAGTTTTCGTTTTTGGAACCGGTGACACTGGTCAACTTGGTTTAGGTGATGTATTTTTGGAACGTAAGAAACCCATGCCTCTTAAGGCACTTGATGACGAGGATATCGTTGATGTTGTTTGTGGTGGTATGCATTCTATCGCCCTTACTAAGGAAGGAAAGGTAAAGGAACTTAGGATTTTAGAAAAAAAAAAAAATGAGCTAAAATATCAGACCATTTTTTTAGCTTTGGTCTTGGGGTTGTAACGATCAACGTGCTTTAGGAAGATCTGGAGACGAATATGTTCCTGGAAAGGTCGAGAATATGGACGATGTTAAGGTAGTAAAGGTGGCCTGTTGTGATTCCGTTACAATGGCACTTTCAGACGAGGGAAAGCTCTATTGTTGGGGTACTTATCGTTGTGCAGAAGGACCTCTTGGTTTCTCTCGCGATAAAGCTGTTCAAGATGTCCCCGCTTTGTTCGAGCCTTTTGCAAAGAAAGTCATTGTTGATATTGCTGCCGGTACTGATCATTGTTTGGCTTTAACAAAAGATGGACGTGTTTTTGTTTGGGGTAACGGTCAACAATTTCAATTGGGCCGTCGTATTATGGAACGTCATTTAATTAATGGTCTTCGTCCTGAAACTTTGAATTTAAAGAATATCAAGCTCATTGGAACTGGTTCTTATCATTCCTTAGCTGTTAATGCTGACGATTCAGTTCTTGTTTGGGGACTCAACAATTACCAACAATGTGGACTTGCAGATGAAAACAATGAACCTGCACCTCATGCCATTACGAAACCAACAGTCATTAAATCTCTTCAAGGAAAAGGAGCCATTAAATCAGTCGTAGCTGGTGAACATCACACTATTGTTTTAATGGAAAACGGAACTTTATATACTTTTGGTCGTGCTGATTCAAATCAGTTGGGTTTACCAACTGAACTCGTTAAGCAGTTGGAAACCCGTGAAGAAAATGGAGAAGCATCTTCCTTCAAGACCTGTGTGGGTATCCCTACTTTGGTACCCAATCTTACTGATGTCACAGAAATTGCCACTGGTACCAACCATGTCATTGCTACAACTGCATCCGGAAAGGCTTACACTTGGGGTTTTGGTGAATGCTATGCATTAGGTAATGGCTCCGGTAATGACGAAGCCACTCCTACCGAATTGACAGGACAAAAATTGGAAGGACACAAGGTTATCCGTGTTTCCGCTGGTGCTCAACATTCCATGATTCTTGCTACCCTCTAAACACCCCCCTCCCCCGTTTTTTCTTCTTCTCATCTACTATACATACAGCATCCTAATCCAATAGTCTCCAATCATTTATGTAAAATAAATAAAATTTCACGCTGTTTATATTAAATACTATTTTATTACTGTTGTTGGGTATTTCTTTTCCTTGAAAATTCAAAGACTTCGGTCACAGCTTCCTTAAAGCATTGGAAATTATAATCAATTAAACCATGCTTTTCAAAATTGTCTTGGCGCAAAAGACATATCAGTACCAAAAGTCTATTGTTATGTTAGTCTAACATTAGTGAAGTAATAAACCACATCCATTTACCTATTCACTTCTCTCATGTAAAGAACATCTCCATTATCTAACTTAATTAGACTTGATGCTTCAACGTCAGATGAGGAAGTGTGTTGCTGGTCTTGTTCTTGATGTTCCAATAATCGACGGTCAAGACTATCGGTATCAGGATTTAGCTGGCTGTCGTCGTCAAGAGAAACAGGTGTCTGCTGGCCATCTAAAGCGTCCCCAATATGATCAGGCGTTTGAACTAGTGACAAGTCGTTGGGACTATTACCCTGGGCACTTTTTTTTCATATATTAATACCACGTAAAGCGTTTTTGCATATATATCCTTACCCATATATGCATTCAACATCTATACACACATCAATCATATCAGAGCATAATTCGTATGATTGCATATCAACGGGAGAACTATCTGTTGCAATGTATATCTTGGTTAAAGTGTCAAACAAATAAGCTTTATCAATGCCCGAATTCTAGTTAATGTATGTCAGTATGCTAATTTCTAAAACCTGTAGCTCCTTACCGAACACAAAACATTAAGCAGATTTTCCAAAGTGGGTAATTCTCGAATTAACTTTTGAATAATCTTACTGAATGCTTCATAAATAGAATTATCATAAATGCTTGTAAGATAGTAAGTCAAATGAATATATTCCATTTGAGCATCAGCTAAAGCATCTCCCATTCTTTGTTGCACATCTCTTTGAGTATCTACAGATTATAAATCAATATTCTGAATGTTAGACATCTTCGTTTTGCATACCAATCTTGTAATCGTCAGATAAACCGTCTACTTTATGGATCAATACTTCAAAGGTGATACTAGGATTTACTGCATATGCACTAGTGACAGTTGTATATAATCTGTGCAAAGCTTCGTTATAATCATCTTGTGCGTCAATAACAAAAATCAATGCTCCTACAGTCCCAAAAATATCTTGAGGATCATATGCCATTTCGTCAAAGAAGTCGACTTGACCAGGGAAATCCCAAATTTGAAAATCAATGAAGGATCGACTACCAAAAGAAAAAAAAAAAATACGAGTTCAAAGGAATGTACTAAATGAACTGAGCTGTACTTTACGTAATATCTTCTTTTTGAATTTTTGTTGTACTTTCTAAGTATAATGTATCGTTTGGAGGCATCTTCCCAAACACAACACGTTGAATACTTGATTTTCCACTCCTGTAAATTATAATGATGAGTTAGTCAACTAGGGCGAGTGCTTTTTAACATTTTCTCACTCACCTTTGAAGTCCCATTAACAAAATACGAGGTTTGTCTGATAAGACTTGGTCATCAATGGTGTCACTATTAGGAACGTTAGCTTCTTTTTACAAAATCAGTACGAGATTATTGAGCTATTTACGTTGCAAAGTCAGAATCGTTGTTTGCACTTAGGTAATAGTCCTATTTTTACATGTTATTGAAACACGAATTCAAATGTGTCAGGCAAACTTACGTCCATGGTTGTTAATTTAAAAAAGAGACGGGAAACTTTAGACGTTTATTCATACACATTATTTAAAATTTGAACCAATGAAATCTAACGACTACCATCATTGGCTGAGACTTTTATCATCAATTTCATGCTTATTGTATTGTACAGTCTACAACGCTTCAAGGATTGCAGGAAGATTGTACAAGTATATATGCTAATAAGTGTCTGTTCTTGAACAATTAACATAGATGTTCTATATGCAAGATTTAGAGAGGTTGCCCAGTTACTTATATGACATAAACATGCCGGTGATTCTTTGTATTTATTGCAGATATTTGGCATATTGCAATATACATCTGGCAATGCTTATCTACCTTTTTTTAAATTATAATTACATATTTAACCGTTGCCTCTTTCTTGTTTTAGTTTTATAAAGTTCTTTATGAGGTCCTCTCAAGCTGATAAAAAAAAATTAACTTGTCCCAATATGTGCTTCTCTATTCTTAGATACAAAAGCTTATTACATTGTTAATCTAATTCATAATGCTACAACCAAAATGATTTGTTTATATAAGCTTTTAAGCCAATACATATTTTCAGGCCGATTCAAGTTTCCAGGTCGATACAAGTTTTGTCTGTGTGTAAAACAAGTGCAAACATGTTTATGTCAGGTAGACTGAATAGATTAGGAGCTTTTATCTTCTTATTAACAAGTAAAAAGTCATTATCTTATCATTATATTGGGCGTGCAATTTTAACAACTATGAAAAGAGAAAAATGCCATTATTTGGGATTAAATGCTATTTTATATTCAGATGTTACATAACATTCCTCTCTGCAAATCTTTTTTTCTCAATGTTCCTAAATAAACAGTTTGAATGCTAACAAGACAAATCTTGTTTATTTTTATTGTCTTAATACCAAATATGGCCTTGATTGTTTCTGGAGGAGATTTTATTGATATATCACAGTAATGAACTACTTTTTTGAATAAAGGATTGCACTCTTTCACAATCACAGGTATCATGAGCCAGTAACAGTTCTCTCAAACTAATGACTTCATTCTTTAGATTATTTACAATTATGTGTAGCGATTCATTTTGCAAACTTAAAATATCTGCTTGATCCACCATTTGTTGTTGTTCTTGCTTTTTTCTCTCTCTACATCGATAGGCTTTTTTGTTGTTGTTGTATGTTTTAGTAAAAAGCGGAATATTTAATGATGATAATAAATTTAGTACCAGCTAATCTATTCTTTTCTAAACTCTGTTTTCGCTTTTGTTTCTCTTCCGAGTAATAAACGTCTTTTTGCTCTTGGTGATTTAAATTTACGGGCTGTTCTTGCTGGTATGGATGGTACATAATTTTATGTGTGGAGGGCAAATAATGAGAAAAAACAATACGGAAAAAAAAGAGCAGAGAACCTCGGAGTAGTGAGTTTTTTCTAATCATTACATCATAGTTGTGTCTGTTTAGTACATGAAACAAATATTGGTTTTCCCTTTCTCCGTTAGTGGATGCACGGCCGCGTGTGGGTGGCCGTCACTGGCTGATAAAGGAGTCCGATATTAATATTAAAAAGCCGAGATTGTTTTTTTTGAAGGGCAATGGAGCACGTTGTAAGTGTCGATCCAAACTAAAAATATAGTTGTGCGACATGTTTAATTTGAAAGAAATTCTTTCTTTCTTCTCATCTCCTTTTTTTTCTTTTTCTTTCGTCATTACCTTCATTACCAAACACAATAAAAATGTTCCTGAGACCAAAGAGTTCAGTGCTAGGCGCACTGGGGTCTCTATTGACAGTATGCTTAATGTACCACATTTTGAATTTAAGTATCACCGAACAGTATACCCGGTATTTAGATTCAACAGAGATCACAAATTACACATTATTAGAAAATTTATTAAGGCCAACAGGTTCGTTTCTTTTTCTTCACTCATTAAAAGTTGCAATATACTAACTTGACAATCTAGACACTCTCGTTGCTCCGACTTCAATGTCAGATATTCACCTTTCATTACAACAACTAAAGCGATTAACAATCTTATCTAAACAACAAACAACAGCGATCGTTATCAAATACCAATCAACAGAAATATTACAACTACAATTAGACGCTATTTCGAAGCAGCAAAACTTCTTGACCCCTCAAAATATTCATATAGTTTGTGAGAGTGAAAAGGAAAAAGAAGAAATAGATGGATATAGTGTTACGGTGAATGGAAACAAGAACTGGTTCAATCATATCAAACCAGACGTGAAGTCTGATTTTTATATCGTTATTGACAACGGTGTGATCCCGGGCCACGGGTATTTCAACTTTGTTCTCGGCCTTTTAAATACACCATTATTTCATCATTCTCTTCTTGGCACAGAGCAAGAATTCACAAATATTTGCCAACAGGACCAAGCATACAGTGTTACATCGATTTCTGATATTTGGGTGTTAAGACGTGAATGGTTCAACACACTGGTCTCACAAGAATCAGACAACATCAGTGATGTGCTATCTTTACCTTCGATACTTTTACCGACAAGTGATAGTGATTATCAATTAAAGGGTAACACAGAAAACGCATGTATTAATGTCGACGGCGGTATATTGTTTTACAAAGATAAACAATCGGATGCATTGGATGAAATGATCTGTAACTTTGCAGCAAAGAATCTAGTCCATTTGGTGTCAACTAATGGTATCTCGTGTCATCATGATGCGGTAATTATTCATCATGATACCCAGGATTCGGATAGATTAGTGAGCAAGATATCACCACGCGTTGTCATTTATGAAGAGGCACATGATATGCCTACTTTTGAAAATACAACTGTCATTGCATTGCCCACAAAGGACATCCCGTTTGTATCTCCTTGGATCACTGATTTATCGGTTGCTACATTAGAACGTGAGTAAAAATGAGACTGGGATAATGATATGCGATCCTAACCTTTGTATCATAGAATGGCACACACCGCAAATCAACTTGATTGTGGAAGTAGGAGGTAAAAGATCAGACAAGGCAAAGAAACTCTTTAGTGGGCTGAAAAAAGCACATTATATGGGAGATAGAGTGGATTTATCTATTGTGATGGACGAAAAGAGCGACGAAAAGACCATCAAGACCGTTAATGGGTTCGAATGGAAGAAGGGAGTCAAGAATATTCGACACCGTATTTCTGGAGTACATCCGATGCAAATATTTGCAGAGGCCTGGTACCCTTCGAATGACCATGAGTATGCAGTCATGTTAGATGACCGTATTGAATTATCCAATTCCTTCTATATCTGGCTTAAATACAATGTATTGAAATACCGATACCAACAACAAACATCATCATCATTGTTATTTGGTATCAGTCTGTATTCACCACGTATTATAGATACCGATCCATCCGGACGCCAATTATTAATACCCGCAAAAGAACATTCCCCTTATTTAATGCAAGCTCCATGCAGTTTTGGTGGAGCGTTGTATTTCCCAGAACACTGGAGAGAATTTCATGATTATATTTCAGCAAGATTAACTGATCAAGCCACAGTGAAAAGAGGATCTGGTAAACTACATTTATTCAAGGATTCATTATTGACTGTAGCGAAATCCAACAAGTGGTTAAGCTCATGGCGCAAATATTTTGACGAAATGATTTATATGCGTGGATATGTCATGTTATATCCATCATTTGGGTCAAGTTATTCAACTGTTACATCCATCACCCGAAACAAGAAAAAGCAAGGGCTTTATGAATTAGCAGAAAAACTATACAATGTGCCTTCCACTGACATTGTGCGGGAACTACCTGATTTGGAGTTTTTACCAGTATTAGATTTACATGGAAAACAAGTGGATAAAACAGTATTAACTCAACGTGGTCATCAATTACAGCAAAAGTTTAGTGCTTGCGCACCAAATAAGAACAATAAACATGATCCATCGGATATGTTATGTCCTTTTAATCAATTGGTTCAAGTGCCAATTGATCAAACCTCAGTTCCAACAACCACAATTTATGTTGGCTGAGTTAATCCCCCGCCGACCCCCCGCCCCTCCCCTCATTATTACAGCTACCATCATCATCATTTATATATAAAATAAAAATCCTGCATATTAAAATTTCTCTTCTTCCTTTCTTTCTTCCTTTTTTTTTTTTTTTTTTTTTTTTTTTTTTTTTATATATACCGTCATGAAGGGATCGGACGAAGATCATCAAGAAAAGAATAAGCGACCCATCTTTTCAAAGTATGCAATAATACCACATACGACTCCTGTTGATAAAAACTTGATTGTAGAAAAAGCCAAATTTGAATCATCATCGGGATCCAATCTGCAACAATTACCAACTACAAGTATATCCACACCCACTGTTGTGCCTAACCATGAGCAAAAGGAAGAATCAACTACTAAATCTCCTCCTTTGACAACTTCCGTTACTTTACCCATGGTAGCTACAATTCAATCGTTAAGTGGTGCCTCTACTCCGGCTGCTTCCATGATTAGTGCCATGCCAAGTCAAAGTACACCTTTAATGCCAAAGCCAAAGCCAAAAGTTGAAGTAAGCAGTGAATTGATATAAATATGTTAATTTGTATTAACAGCGATACAGGATCGTCGTACTATCAAAAGAAAGAAAATGCCTCCCATGAGTGGCACTGCTACTCCTTCAGAGGTTTTTCATCGAAACTTGGTAGACGCTGTGTCTAATGTTGAAGGTTTGATACAGATTATATATAAAACAATGAAAAGGGGTATAAATAGATTACTAATTCTTTTTTTTCCAGACTCGGATGAAAATGAGCAATATGTTTATCCTTACAGTGGTAATAATACAGATACAACTTACCATGTGAATTCAACAGATACCATTCATCGCACAACATCTTCCCTTTATCGACCACAATCCACTCGCTCATTTATTAATATCCAGCAGGACTTATTATTGCCTGCAAAAAAGACTGGTTTTTTAGGTGAATTTTTAAGACCAATTCTGTTTAAAAACAAATCTGATTCCAGGGCTATTTTACAACAACAAAGAACAAGCAGTAGTGGTGATGAGCAACTGAACAACAGGCCTAAATTAAGAAACTATGTGATGGACCATCCTTTCAACAGCCAATCTAAACTAAACAGTAGTGGTGAATGGCTAGATAGTGGCAGCCCTCCTCATCATAGCAGAAGAAATACCAAAAAACTATATTCAAATTATCTTGTGGGTGATGGTGGCTATACCACTGATGATGAGGAAGCTCAACATTTACTATCACCTAGGAGATCACCAGAACGACATCGTAAATCATATAGTACATGGTATGTATTAAACAAATCAAGACTTTCATTATGGAAATACTTACTTATAAGCACTTTTCTTTGTTTACTAGCTCTCGTCTAATACGAAATTTTCTGATAACTGTTTTGGCTATTGTTGTTCTTTTAATGATCTGTATAGCTTATCTTGCAAAACCTCTTGTGGATTTGAATGTGGAGATGGGAAGGGTCTTGTCTTCTGATAAAGAGCTTATATTTGATCTTCATATCAACGCACTAAACTCAAATTTCTGGACCGTGCATGTGGCTGATGCTGATATCAGTGTATTCGCGTTTAGTCAGGTTGTACCTATGTTAAAGAGTGACGATCCAGATATTCGTGGTGTGGACCCTGCAGAGTATTTGGGTGGATTCTATCATTTCGATGAGCCTCTATCTTTTAGTACGTCATTCTATTCCAAAGAGCCTGTTACAGCCATTAGTCAAATCCGAATTAAATCCCCTGGTGCGGACAAGAGCGGAAATGAAAGATGGTAAGCCAACAAAAAAAGTGTTTTGCGCTTATATCTTGTTTCTAATAGCTTTAATAGGTCACGTATTATTCGTTACCCTTATGGCTTAGTTGTAAGAGGAGTCTTGAAGTATAAGCCTCTACCTTTTTTAAGCCCTCAAAGTGTTGCCATTTGTGATGTTGTACGTGTGGATCCGACCACTGGAAAGGTCTCTGAGGATCCAGACCAAGGTTTTTGCCTCAGCTATAATAGTTACCAAACTACACTCACCACCCCAATAATAACACTTGTAAATGATACCATTGATGCTCTTTCTCTTTAGCTTTTTCATCACTTAAACCCCACCCCTATTTTTTCCCCCCTTACCCTTTAATCAACTCCCCCCCCCCCCTTTTTGTAGTATAGAATAATAAATTTTTTTGCTTGTTTTTTATTTATTTATTCGTTTAAACATTTAAGCAGTTTTGGCAAATGCAATAGCACTGTACTCATTCTCATCGGGATCCCTGCCAACGGCTTGTGTCATAATAGCTACGGCATCCTAAATACATTTTGGTTTTTTTTTTAGGTAATGAATCTCGATTGATCAACAATATATATATATATATATCTTACCTTTACAAAGTTTGTGGATTTTCCGTGATTAATTGGGAAAACCCTGGAACCATCCAGTTCATACAAGTGATCATCGACATTTACAAAACAAACAAAATGATGGATAATACTGTCTTGTGAGGGAATCTTTGATTGTCCCTGACGAGCTGCAGAATCATGAATCTTAGCCAGCTCTTGACAAGTTTCCAAATACTCTCCTCTTTCTTCCGGTGACATATTACTTGTATCCTCGATAATTTTGGAGAATGGTCCAGGTCCAACTAAATGGGCGTTGTTGGCTAAAGAATGAAGCAATGCCATCATACCACAGGCATGGGTGATGGTTTGTTTAAAGTACATCAAATTGGGACTGATACTTTGCTCATGAATCTTCAAGTGTGCATCCTCTCGATCCCGGAATTGCAGATAGTTTTCTGTATCAGCGAATAAGAAAATAATAGCAGCAACTTGATTTGGGAGTTCGGCAATGGACTCCTCGTCAAATCCTATACGTCATGTTTTAATAATAAATCAACAACGGTCTCTTTCATATTTATCCATTTTACCCAGTATATCAATAAAACTCCATGTAGGATCAACGCCGTTCTCATGAATAATCTACTTGTTTTCTCAATATACATTATACATGTTTCTATTGTTAAAAGTTACCTTGTTCAGAACCTTGAAACAGCAGGACAGTTAGTACATTATTTGTAAGGGATAGTCGTCATAAAACCTATATAAAGCTTACATCAGGATTTGACTCTATAGGAATCCATATGGGTTTTGATTCTTTCAGCTGTTGAGACGGCTGGATGTCTTCGTTTAATAAGGTATCTTCTTTTGTCATTTTTTTTTTGAAGTAATTAGCGGGAAAAAGGAGAAAGGCAGGATTGATTTTTACTGATTTTATACGTAACCTTTATGACGTATTTCGGTCGGCCCATTTTTTATGGATCACGATCACAAAACATAAAACAGAATTACATTTTCTGTACAACAATTGTTTATCAAAACGTGAGAAAAGGCTCACTAGTCTAACTAGTGATATATAAGATGCAATATTTCTTTTATTGAGAGAAATGTATGTAATTTTGATTAAGAGGGGGGAAAATATATTTACAATGAAAAAAAAACAGGTTGTATTAATCTAATTATGGAAAGCATCTCTCCAAGACTTCATGTTGGAAGGAATACGTTTCCAGGTGGATGGTTTGAACATACTCACACCTTCTAAAGGATCATTCTTTTTTGTGTCTTCTAAATCCTGAAGGCTAAAACAAAAAAGGTAAAAAAGAAAGTCAGTACTTATCTGATAACCAAATCTATTCATTACTTACTCAAACTCTTCACGACCTGTAACCAAATCAACTTCGATCAAGGGAATAAGCTTCGTCTTCTTAACAATTTTATAGCCTGCGAAAATTACGAGCACCACGGGAATACCAATGTAACAAGCAACAAGATCTGCTGCCACAATAGGAGTAGAAGACCATGCGTCATACCCTTGACCAACCAATACAAAGCAACAGATACCGAATGCAAATGCGGGACCGAGAGGGAAAAGTCTAGCTTTGAATGGAAGATCTTCTACCTTGTATCCTTGTAACACATAGGCTCTACGGAAACGGTAATGAGAGGCTGCAATACCTAACCAAGCAATGAAACCAGCAACACCAGAAATATTTAAAAGCCAATTATATACAACACCATTACCAAAGAGCGATGTTAAAAAGGCAAGCATACCAATAACGGCAGTAACAAGTACACAATAGATGGGGATACCGTTCTTTGTGATTCTACGGAAGATTTTAGGTGCTTTGCCTTCATTAGCAAGATCCAAAAGAGTACGACTAGAAGCGTATAATCCAGAGTTACCGGCTGATAAGACGGTTGTCAAGATAACAGCGTTCATAATATGAGCAGCAGGAGCAATACCAGCCTTAATGAAGACCAAGGTGAAAGGAGATACAGAAATATCACTGACGTCACCCTTCAAAAGTAATGGATCATCATAAGGTACAATCAAACCAATGATAAAGATAGAAATAATGTAGAACAGGATAATACGCCAGAATACTTGCTTGATGGCTTTGGGCACATTCTTACGAGGATTTTCACTTTCTCCGGCTGCAACACCGATTAATTCTGTCCCTTGGAAAGAAAAACCTGCAGTCAAAAATGTGCTAAGAACACCAAGGCCTTGAATGCCACCATAGTTAAAAGTTTCGACACCATAATAATGTCCTCCTAAAACTGCTGTGTCAACTAGGATACCGAGCAAGATAAAGACAATAATTGTGAGGACCTTGATTAAAGCAAACCAATATTCGGCTTCACCTATAGAATATACATTTTTTTTAGTACTCCAGTCATGTTTTAGACAATAAAAGATGATTAGTTACCATAACCCTTGACGGAAAACAAGTTTAATCCTAAAATAATGACCAAGAAAATAACTGACCAGACGACACCTGGAATATTAGGCAACCAATAAGCCATCACCATAGATCCTGCAGTCTGCATAAAATGTTAATATGGACATGTAAAGGGAAGAGGTATTTATAACATACTAATTCAACAGCAACAGTAACAGCCCAATTGTACCAATAATTCCAGCCCAAGGCAAAACCCAAAGCAGGATCAACAAACCGACCAGCATAATTGTTGAAACTGCCTGAAATAGGAAGATAAGTAGCCTAAAATATAAAAAAAAAATTAGTTTAGTTTTTTTTTTAGTTTAATTTCATCTTTTTCTTTCTTACCATTTCACCTAAACATTCCATCATAAAAAACACCATGAGACCAACCAGGGCGTAAGCAATTAGTGCACCACCTGGACCGGCACTGGCCACCGAAGCACCAGAGGCCAAAAACAGACCTGTACCGATTGTACCACCCAACGAGATCATTGTTAACTAAAGGTAATACATGTCAGAAAACAAAAACAAAAACAAAAAAAAAGGAGTTGACACAAGGAATACATACATGTCTTGCTTTTAATCCTCTATGTAACTTTGGTGTATCATCAATCACATCGCCTATCGATCCGGATTGTCCACTTCTGCTGTAAACTCTACCAGCATCTTCAAAGAATTCACCGTTGGCGTTTTTATCATCTGTGGGTGTGTGACGAGATCTGACGTTATCAAGTTTAATGTCGTTCATATCGATCTCTTCCTCGTTTCTACTCGTCGAACCTTCTTTTTTCGATCTCTTTCCTTTAAACATGGTATATGAAAAATAAATAAAAAAAGGGAAAAAAAGAAAACGGAAATAAATCTGAACTTAATCTGGGGGAAAATCTCTTTTTGGTTAAATTGTGTAGATTATCAAATTCATTCCCGAAAGCAAAAAAAAAAAAAAAAAAAAAAAAAAAAAAAAAAGAAAAACTTACCCATAGAAACCATTTTAGGTTTCATCCCTTCTTCTTCTTGAATAACCTAGAATAATCCATTTTCTCTTTTCATTTCGATTACCTGTGGTCACTTTTTACCGTGTATTTTCATATATATCAGGCCAGAATCGATGCATCTTTAGTGCACTCTTGCAGCATCGACAATTCAAACCCCATTCGATTTTGAAATTCAGAAAAGCCGGGTGAGTGTAAGGTGCGCGATATTCGACTGCCGTGTCATTATCTTTTTTAGAATACATGGATACGATGCGATGGTATAAATGATGAACGAGAACGATACATAAAACATGTAATTGTCCCATAAAACTCGCAATATTATTACTGTATTGTTTTCTCTGCGGCTGACTAGTCAAAAGCATGCATGGAGAAATAAATACATGTAAATAAATCATTTAGCCCGGCCCAAGAATAACATCTGTGTCACATGCTGTCAAAATATCACCCACGTTAAATACGATATAGCTCAGTTTTACCTTTAAGGTATCTTTAGGGGTATATAGGCTTATTCAATTCCATTGAAAGGCTGTATACCGCGTGTTTATGCATGAATTTCTTTCCAAGTCTAACAACCAAGTTGGAATTAATGCGCCTATTACGGAAAGATTATACTCTTTGAGCAAAATTTCGTGTAAGTTTGTTATGCACATATTCATGATCTAGGATGCTTGGGAGAATTGCTGTGATACCGCATCAAATTAAAGTCATTCATACAAGCTAACCTTATTTTAGCCGTGTAATATACTGCAATTTGGTCATACCCCACTTTGGTTCAGTACTACAGCCAGTGATACCTTTGGCAATTCGTTACACGGGTTATAACAGTTCCCCTGAAAAATATTCAATTGTTGGCCATACTTATTAAAACAGTCTTGAAACACCGTCCTATTATAAATTGCTAGTTAGGCTCCATACCACTCCCACGTCACCAAAAGCATCCGGAAGAATCTTAGAAACATCTTTGCTACTCCTATTTAGGTGCCAAACTTAGATGAAGAATATGGATGGTATACAGGTACGTAGCCTCTTTACGTTTTAGTATCACTATTACAACTATTCGGTGAGGCGGGAGGCGGGGGGTTCGGTCTGTGTCATGGGTGTAATATTTAGGATAGAATGAATGATTCCAAACAGCGAGTATGAGTATACGATTACCATCGTTTGATCAAGATAATAGAATAATTTGTCATCACTCAAGTCAAGATGTAAAAGTAATTCCTATAGTGAACAAGTCATAGCCCAAACCTTATTCTGCCTATCTTTGTACAGCTGTCGAGGAAATATAGTTAGTTTTTCAGCAGTGTGGCTCCCCACGATATAATGGATGTCCAATTTATTATTTATCTTTATTGCACTGGTAAAGGCTTCAGCGGATAGGTGTATTATGGTATCATGATCATTATTTTACCATATTGAATTTAGCCTATTGTTAAAGGCAGTAAATAAACAAACTCTCATGTCATTGCTGTGTGTCAAAATAATCTGGTTCAGCATAGTACTAGGAAATACATGGATTGACCTCGTTTTATTTTTATCCATATTAAAATGATAATTAGTTTATTTTTAACCCTTTTGTCAATTTTCTTTTGTATCCACTGATAACACATAGTTTAACTATATCACTCGTTTTTGTCTATTGTTAGTCCTGTTAACCAAATAGGTGTTCTGTTTGAGAGTGCTAGGGGGCAAAATAGAAACCTTCGGGCAGAAAATATTTAAGCCGGGTATAGTGTGCACAGACATTGTTAGCTAGTTACCTCAAAAAAAAAAAATGATTGGTTACATTTTTATTTTTATTTTAAACAAATAAAACCGCTCATATTTTCACCTTTTGAAAAAGGTTGTAATAATAAATGTCGTTCTCACTTTCCTTTTAAGCAATTACTCTGTCGAGACATCAATCCTTTTTGGAATTCTAGGAAGGTGTCGTTACAGTTATTTGGCAGGAAAGTTGAAAACCCGGATTTGCTGTTCCTTATATTTTTTTGATTTTCTGGCTATGAGACCGACTATGGTGTTGCGTTTTTCAACAATATCCACCGGATAAAACACTTCGAAAGTAATATCGTGCACAAGCACTTTTTTTAAAATAAGCAATTAGTAATTTATAAGGGGCTTTACGGAAAGAGCGGCCATTTGGCCGTTGTTGAGTCGTAATAATGGAGTATGATTGGTCAAATCCTTGTTTACAAATCGTTTTTTTTTCATCTGAGTATAAAAATCTTTTATAACATGGTAGAGAAGGTTTGAGCTTTCTTGTTTGTTCCTTGTTTTATTTGAATTATCATACAAACCCTCCACTCTCATACATTACACTATGGTTAATACAGTAGAACAAACTAGAAGAATCATTCGTATCGGTACTCGCAAATCTCAACTTGCTCTTGTTCAGACCGAGATTGTCAGAAACTGTCTTCAAACAACTTTTCCTCATTTTGACTTTCAAGTAGTGTCCATGTCGACCACTGGTGATCGCATTTTAAACATTGCTTTAAGCAAAATTGGAGAAAAGTCTTTATTCACAAAGGAACTTGAGGTTGCTTTAGAGGATGGTAGAGTCGATTTGGTAGTACATAGTTTAAAGGATTTGCCTACAGTCTTACCCGATGGTATGTATTTGGGTGCTGTTATGGAACGTGAGGATCCAAACGATGCTTTGGTTCTCTCACCAAAATACAAAGGTCACACCCTTGCTTCTTTACCTGCTGGTTCTGTGGTCGGAACTAGCGCTCTTCGTAGAGTGGCTCAATTAACTCGCAAATATCCCCATTTGGTTTACAAGGATGTTGTAAGTAAATCATTGTTACGCAAACATTATTACTAAGTTACTCACAAAAAAAAAAAAAAAAAAACTATATCATTTCTAGCGTGGAAATCTGTAAGTGGACATATATTCGTCTTGATAGGAAATTGTTGCTGACTATTTTACTAGTAACACTCGTTTAGCAAAATTAGATGATCCTGAGGGTGAATATGCTGCCATTATCTTGGCTGTTGCAGGTTTAGTGCGATTAAACATGGCTGATAGAATTTCAAATGTGATTCCTTCAAATGATTCATTACACGCTGTGTCACAAGGAGCTTTAGGTATTGAATGCCGTGGCAACGACACTCAAACTAGAGATCTATTAGATGTTCTTAACCATCATCCCACTCGTATAATGTGCTTGGCTGAGAGATCTCTCATGCGCAAATTAGAAGGTGGTTGTAGTGTACCGATCGGTGTGAACTCAAGTCTGGAAAACAAGAAGTTGACTTTACATGGCCTGGTTGCTAGTTTAGATGGACAACAAATGGTTGATTTCGAAGATTCAATCTCTTTAGAAGAATCCCAATCTAACGAACAAGACTTAGCATTAGCCGCTGAATTAGGCATTAAGGTAGCCGATGAACTTGTCAAAAGAGGAGCCGATGTCATTTTAGAAGCATTGGCCCATTAATCTCATTACTGTAACTACACCCCTGAAACCACATTTTTTTTTTCGCAATTCCCGCTTTAGTGGAACCTAAAATTTAATAGCTTGTTTTGCAAGCCATCTACTTATATTCCTTTTTTCTTTCCCTTACTCTATCCTTTTGTATTTTTAAAAATAGGTAAAAAATAAACATAATCATTCATACAAATCAAGTCATTATTTGAAGCCATGTAAAAAAATCAAAGGAGTATGGATATATGATGAGGATAACAATGATATGTAACTGATCTCTTTTCGTTGTTCCTGCTGTTGGTATATCACTGCTAACCTAAATCTTAGTTTACATCTTGACAGAAAAAGGAACATTATGTTCATGTTTCTTTTTCTTTACACAAGATAGATCAAGGACTTGATCTGATTTATTTGTGTTTTTTATGGCACTTACTTCAGAAATATATATATATATAAAAAAAAATTAAACGCTCTTACGAATGGCATAAGACATAAAATCTACAGGGGAGATTGCCTTTTTCTTCGGTCGTTGGGTATTTTTTAATATAGTGATATCATTCATAATGTAAGATGCGTACGATTTTCATGTAGTACTTCTGATCAATAGTAAATGAGCACCCAAACCTAGAAATAAATATTGGGTTCTCTTAAGCATTGATTCATAAATGCAAGTGATAATTTATACCCATGATAGTTGAACAACTACTTTCCAAATGTCACATTAGATTTCTTGACATATTTATTGTTCGTTTGTAAGGGAGTTGCTAGTATGACGCACGTTGTTCTCTTTCAGAAATAAGCAATGAAATTTTGAAACGCTGTAGGATTAATTGATCCATTGTTAGGGATACATATATGATAAAAGAAGGCGACTTTGAAGAAAGAAACTATGAGGTAAATCACATAAAAATTTACAGACATAGGTTTACTATGTAAACGATTCAATGCGATTGGGTTCATTGGATATGAACAAGCCCCTAAGGAGTGTACGCTTATGTGTCTTTTTAATCGCTACTTTTATTTATTAAATATTGTTATGAATGAAAGTCCAAGAGACTGAAATGATATTGTTTGTGTTATTTATATTATTGGTTGATTCTAAAATGGAAAAGCATCATTTTTTTTTATTTTTTAATAATGACAGCGGAGATTACAATAAAAGCAATTGTAAAAAGAACCAATTTGAGATTGTTTTTGTTAATTCTTCATCCTTCTTTTTATTTTTAAGAAACAAATTATAATAATGAGATCAGATACTCCTTCCTCGCCATCCTCTGTAGCCCCTCCTTCTGATTTTCGCACAGCAATAATCCAAACACATTGGGTAAGTATGAAACTTTGGATTGTATACGGTTATTAACCTTATATTTGATAGAACGACCCTCCCAAAAAGGTATGTTGAGTTGATTATATATCCTGTAAAAAATTACTTAAATTAGTGTGACCCCCTGTAGATTTTCCATAAGTCGAAAGATGAGGTAGATGATGCCCTGAATGTTCAAGACATTTCAAATGTCTTTTCAAGCAAATTAGAATGTTGCAAATCAACCTTTACTGTAAGTTGAAGTATTGCTAATAGAATGGCTATATAACGGTTTATCGCAATTGTAGAGTGGTCCCCAAAAGAGGGTTGTTGATGATACCGCACGAAGAATTGATGGGTTAGTGAAAGATTTGGAAGGTGATAAGTTATCAAAGGAGGTAGTTCGTTCGCTTCATGCTCTGTCAGAAGGTTAGTAGTTTACGTAAGCAGAAAGGGACAACAGGGTGTGTCTAATTATGTGCATATTATAGCCTTGGAATCGAAAGAGTATGCCAAGGCCTTAAATGTTCAAACTCAACTGATGACTACAGATTATGAAAAGCATGGTAATTGGATTACAGGATTAAAGAGACTTATAGACCTTGTAGAAAAGGCTTCTACACAATAAATTAATAAATCATGAAAGCATCAGCATACATTTTACTTTTCTGGTTTTAACTTGTGCTTTGTGACTTGTTTTGCGTTAAGAAAAATGCATTTGAAGTTTTTTTTTTTTTTTTTTTTTTTTTCTTGGTAATCAAACGATTTTATTAACAATGTCAGAGAAACCTGTTTGTGCCTCTATTGAGTGTAAGAATGAAGCTCATTTGCAATGTCCTACTTGTGTAAAGTTGGGAAAGAATGAAAACTCCTTTTTCTGTTCTCAAGACTGTTTCAAGAAAAGTTGGGTAATAATTAAACAATTTGAAATCGGCTGAACAAGATCTAACTCAACCGCATTCGTCTTTGCTAAATAGGGCTCTCATAAGGCCATCCACGGAAACACTAAGTGTAAGCAAAAACAAGTTTCCAGTTCCCTCGTTTTTCTTTTTTTTTTTTTAGGTTTACTGACTTTAATTGTGTAGCTCCCTATGAACCTTTCAAAACTTTCAAGTATGCAGGTCCTCTTAGAGCTGTTTACCCTCTTTCCCCTCGCCGTGCTGTTCCTGAAGATATTCCTAGACCCGATTATGCCGAAACTGGTAAGCTAAATTCAGCTGATGCTCGTGAATTATAAGCTTAATCATATCTTTTTTAAATGAAGGTATCCCCAAGTCCGAATTCATGGCTAGAAGTTCTGAAATCAAGGTTTTGAACTCCAAGGAAGTTGAAGGTGTTAGAGAAGCTTGTAGAGTAAGTCATTGATATAAATTCTAATATAAAGCAACTATTAATTATGGAATTTATGCATAGATTACCCGTGAAGTTCTTGAGATCACTGCTAAGGCCATCCGTGTTGGTATCACCACTGATGAACTTGGTAATGATTAATACTATGCGAATGATTTATCAATTTTTATTAATATGCCATATATAGACCGTATTGCCCACGAAGCTACTATTGAACGTAAATCTTATCCTTCTCCTTTGAACTACAACTACTTCCCCAAGTCTATTTGCACGTAAGTAAATCGCATAATAATAATTTGGGGTCATTATTAACCTTTCACTTGGAATATTTTGAAAATAGATCATTAAATGAAGGTAATCATCGAATTAAACTCCCGACGTAATGCGCTCAAGCTTAACAGAAAGTTCTCTTTTACAGTTATCTGTCACGGTATTCCCGACCAACGTGCTTTAGTTGATGGTGATATTATTAACATTGATGTCAGTTGTTTCTATAATGGCTTCCATGGCGATGCTAATGCTACCTTCTGTGTTGGTAACGTTGATGAAGCTGGTAAGAAATTGATTAATGTCACTCGTGAATGTTTAGATAAAGCTATTGCCGCTGGTAAGTACAATTTATATGTGTTGTTTAAACAGCTTGCTAATATTTAAAATAATAATAGTCAAGCCTGGAATCAGATATCGTGATTTCGGTAAGATCATTGAAGAACATGCTACCAAGAACGGTTTCTCTGTTGTCCGTACCTTCTGTGGTCACGGTATCAACCAATTGTTCCATTGCGCACCTAATGTTCCTCATTATGCCAGTAAGTGAGATTATTTATATGCACACAATAAGGCGCCAATTCTTACTCGTTGATATAGATAACAAAGCTATTGGTGTTGTTAAGCCAGGCCATATCTTCACAATCGAGCCCATGATCTGTGAAGGTGTTCACCAAGAACTTATGTGGTAAGTCTATAATTGACACGCTCATGCACAAGTAAACTAAAGTTTTTTTTTTTCAGGCCTGATGGTTGGACTGCCACAACTAAGGATGGTAAACGTTCTGCCCAATTCGAACACACCCTCCTTGTTACTGCAACTGGTGTTGAGATTTTAACTTAAAAAAAACATTTCATAATTTTTTTTTCCGCATTAGAAAATATATAAAAATTTAGATTTTGTAATTTTATATCATGTCCCAAACGCAATATGCTATCATACACCGTGTGAAGCAAAGAAAAAAAACACAGAACTGGGCGCGTTGTTATTTGACGAATCGGAGTCTTTGTTCATTAAATGCCAAGACGCTTTTTATTTATAAATTGGTTGTACTGATTCCATACATTAAATAGGCGATAAAACACTATATGCATACTCAAGGTTGCATGCGGCCTTTTTTTTTTTTTGTTCTCGAACAGGTTTTTGTTTTTACGGCTAATCTTACAATGCTCTTACTTGTTTAAACTGTGATTGTACTATGTCCATTGTCAAAATATATGGGTCTTAGGGACGTCATGACATTTAATATTCCATTTAGGTTTTGTGAGGTCCGTTTTTTTAGTGTACATAATGTCGATGTTAGATTTATAACAATTGTAACACGAACATCATCATGCTAAGCGTTTCGAAAGACCAAAAACGCGCAATCCTTATCTCAAAACGCATATTTTTGTTTAATTTATTAATCTAATCAAACGTAGCTTCTCATTATTTCATTTTGTCTAGGCAACCAAACATATTGTGAGGGAGTAAGGTGAAATCATTGTCTTAGAAAAAAATTAGACTTTCTGAACGCCATTTTCTGTATTATATATTGGCAGATGAAATCATTTTGTAATACCTTCCAATTTTATATAAAATAAATCATTTAAAGTAAGGTCTATTTTTATTTTAAGTTGCGATGGAGCTGTCTTTAACATTATTATTAAAAAAAAAACTCTATCGAAGGGGAAATAGTTTAATTCAGTGCATTAGTGTTTGCCGGTGTAACTAAGAGGCTGACGGAGCAATATCAAATCTACAAGATATTGTCTTATCCACGTAGATGAGTCCGGATCATCAGTGAAAAAAGGAAATCTTACTTAAACTGCCTTCGAATTAGAAAATGGATAAAAGGGTCAATAATTTTCTTGAGTTCTTCTTTTTTTAGTTATCATCTGATATCTTTACCTTTTAACCATGACTCATCACGAAGAAGCCTATAATACCATCGTTAACACTGAGGTCGTTACTGAAGAACACAAGCAAAACTGGACCCACGGATTACTCGCTTCTGCTGCTGGATTTGCTGCCTTAAGAGCCTACAACAAGAAGCAAGAAGAGGAAGGTAACGAAGTTGACCATGCTTTGGCTAAGGAGTTGCTCGCTGGTTTATCTGCCGGTGCTGTTGATAACTTGGTTGAGACTAAGGGTATGGACTGGTTTGACAAGCACAAGGCTAAGAAGCAAGCCGAAGAGGAGGCCCAAAAGCTCTACTCCAGAGAGACTGGTTATAACTTTGATTAAATTCATGTCGCCATAATACCTTATCTATACATATAAACAGCCTCGATATAATTCTACATATAACATGATGGAATATTTCTTTTAAATAAATGTCCAAATTACAATTGTAACAACTAAATTTTTGTTTATATATATGTCGTTGAGTAGCAGTGCTGCAATAACAGACAAAGGATTGTTTTGATTAATTAAATCCCATTTTACTTTACTCTTTATTCCTCTCATAGAAATCACTCTCGAACAATTATGATTCAGTAATAGGTAGTCCGAGTTACGACCCAATTTTGTAAACTACTTCAACTGACGATGTTATATTTTCAGTGAAGCAATAAAAAACCTGATGATTATCATAAAAATATTCTTGCAGTTTTCCGCTAATTTGAACTTCAAATTAAAAATATACGGAGGAGAGTTAATAGCGTAGATGAGTTACTAAAATGCCTCCAGTAAGTTGTTTCGCATTCACACGTGTTCAAATTTGTCTGTTTGCAAGACATGTACTATTGGATAAACAACAACTATTTTTACAACCTTTAGGCAATTTACTTATACAGTAAGTATGAGTATCAATGGTCCAAAAGTTATAGTTACTGCCCTTCGAAGTGGTATAAAATCATGACAATTATAATTTAATAGGTCAGTTTTCCGTTGATTTGTGTGCTGTCCACAAGAGATTTCGTAAGTTTCATTTATACATATACCGCATGGGCATCACAAATATAATTAGTTGAAAGATGCCTATGATACTGATTTTTATTATAGGAATAAATAGTGGAATAGTAATCAAAAGCTATTGTACGCATGTGATTCAGTCTTTCAAGAATCTCTCGAAGGATTCTCTGGTACATTCACCTCCCTTTCTAGGATCAAAGTAGTACTTGTAACAAGTACCATCAGCACATATAGCTAAATCAATTTAATATGAATATATGGTATACTTTAAGAACTATCGAACTAACCTATGATTGAGTTTTTTTGCTCTCCAAAGGCAACCAAACATCTACTTTCCGTAGGAATTTTGGCGTTTGCAAAACTCCATTCTGAGCTAAAATATTTTGGCAAAAGGTCCTTCATAAAACTAAGAGCACTTCCACGATTGCCTGTAGTGGTTAGGCCGTAGTTTGTTGGTGACTGCGTTGGATAAGATACAACCTCACCATACGTAGGACCACGAGGCTTATGATCCATGTGTGTGACTACAGACGGATCTAAATTAAATATATGAATGGTGCCTTTATCTGAGGAGACACAAAGTCTGGTAGATTCTTGGTTAAATGCAATTGCATAAATTTCTGCTCTATCAACACCTCGTCTTAATTCGTGTAATAGTGAGCCTGTAGCCGTATTATATACTCGGATTAAAGTTCCTTTATCGCTAGTTGTTGCACATCTTGATCCTTCTTGATTAAGCGATAGACAGCTGAGTTTGCCGGTATGAGCAGGGATAATACTGACATTGATAGATCTGCGCGTGCTACTACCGTTGGCACTACCGTTACTGTTGTTATGAGTCAATGAATTTGCAGAATTTGACGAGTCAGAAGTTAGTAAAGGTGGTAACTGTGGGGATCCAATATAATTATTGGTGTGGTCTGATTCGCCGACGGATATATAATAACCAAGTGAGTTTAAATCAATGATTTGTAATTGCCCCTTTTGCCTTCCAGGAATAATTAATATTGCATGATTCGCTGATGTTGATACTGCAGCAAGGCCTAATGGAGTACCATCAGTATATTTAGCATGTACAACAGATGCTCTATTTTAATCACCTTTTTCGTTGTCACATGTCTCAAATGTATGCAATAATTGTGGTGGTAAACTAAAGTGATAAACAAAGACTTTATTCTGAAGAACAACCGTCAATCTATGATTTTCTGAGTTAAATACATGGGATTACTGATATAGCTTGTCATTTACCTGTCCTTCCGAAGCTTTACATTCTTGACTTCACTTTTATATTCTAACTCAAGTACAGGTTTTGCTTTAATGCTATCATAAATAATGACTTTGTTCGGCGGGTATCTAGGGTTTCTCCCACCACCTACAAGTGCAAGATAATTTGTGCGATATAGCATTTCGACAAGCCCAATTCCTCCATCCTCGGATTCTACAAATGTCCAAATCGGTGTTATTAATGGAAATTAAGCGGTACGATTAGCTTTTACCATTTTTTGCTTGATTAATTAGTGGGTGACAATTATAAACTCGGAATCCAGTATCGAGTCCAATGGCAAAACAGCCATAATCTTGATTGAATCCAGCATATAATAGTCCTGGTGCGTCATTCATACCGGGTGAAGTTCTTGATAAATTCATATGTTTTATAATATTTACAACATTAAAAGAGGACACAAATGGAGGCAACTCTTACCTACTTTGCGTGCTCTAGTTTCAATTTACGCTCCAATCAAATTTCTTGATTTTCGGTGAAGTAGTTTATTTGCCGGTACATAAGATGTAATGCTTGAGAGTCTACAATATATCCCAAAGCAAATAGACTTTAATTTGTAAACATTAGCATGTTTTATCAAGACAACTACAATTTTTTTTTAAAGTCCTTTGTTTTGTTTTTCTGTAGAACATCTCATCATTTCTAGGAAAATCTAAGCAAATTGTAGCACCATCTGTATCCTTGTCCATGATAAACAACATGCTATTTTTGTTTTCCCTAATCATAAATTTCATAGAGCCCGGTATTTAGTACCGCTACGTATTCTTTAAAAGTTGTATAGATGGCTGCGAGCACCACTCAGTAGATTGTGATCCGGGTTGTACGTAATTTAAGCTTGGTTCAGAAGATCAAGTATACTGTCCTATTAAAATATAATAGGAAAAGCTATGAAGAGAGTGAGAAAACTGGACTTGATACTTTCTGTACTCTATCTACCTGTTGGAAAATATGATGGTGAGTAATATAATATCTTGAGCGAAGTGGATGCGAAAAACTCAACAATAATATTCTTAGAGCGCTTAGAGTATAAATGAGACTGAAAGCAGAAAACAAAGTGTATGACTAGCCTTGCGCAATTTTAGGATCATAACCAATTTATACCGGCTTATTTTACACGTTTAAACCATCTGATTTCTTCTTTTTAAGTGAGAGGAGAGATATTCTCAAATTTAAAAGTACAGCGTCAATATCCAATTTGCAAAGAGAGGCAATACCCATATTTTGGAATGTTATGCATAAATAAGAAAGTTTATAATTACTTTCATCTGTCTTAAAACAAGAATGATAAAAAACAGCCCTCACAATTTAAAGGAGCTTATTTAATCAGAAACTATTAGATACGGAGTCTTTGCAGACCTCATTGATAAAATAAATATATGATAGTTTAGTCTTCATGCCAAACATAGAAGGACAGCATCTTTAGTTCAAAAGAGTCGGCTAATACCACATACATTTGTTGTAAAAGTAATGTTTTACGACTGTTGATCATTACAAAAGTCTTTGAGTGATTTTCTACTTACGTTTGTTCAAGATAATAAGAGATTTTTGTTTCAGTATGAAAATCTTTTCAACTAGTTAAATTTAGAGACCAAGCTATCTCCCAAGTATAAAAGAAAAGAAAATGCTGCAGCTAATCCTAAGGCTGCGTTTGTTCCCAATTCGCGTTTACTTTATAAATTTATTGGCTGCTGATAGATATGAAACTTTAGTTGATATATGACCGACAGGTTAATGACTTGTTTCTTGACAAATTGCTTTGTGCGTTCTTCAGTAGTAAAGCTATCAAATTATCAAGGGAATAGAAAGAATGAAGTATACGTACAATTTTGTTAATCACAGCCAACAGAACAAATAGTTTATCAAAACCTACCATTCAGAACAAACTTTCACACTTTTTTCCATTCTGCTTTGAATATAGTAGTACTAAGGTGGCACTGTCTTAAATCGGTAATGTTTCATTTAAAGAAACAAACATGCTCTCTGCCTATTGTCACGTACAAATTACTTAATTAAGATATGGGTATCATTTTAAGCTTAAAACGTTAAATTTTAAGCACAAAAAACAGGAAAAAAAAATGTTAAGTTTATTATATATGTTTTCGATTGTCGAGATGATTATTACAAAAATAGAATCCGAAAAAATTGAAATATTTTAAGGTCTTGGTTATTATATTACCAGTGACACACTTCTCGATTCATACATTTAAAACCAGGCTTGGTTTTCAGCAAGGTTTACAAGTGGATAACCTGCAGAAGGGTCTCCAAAGAAAGAGAAAACATTATATAATGACGTTAAGTATGTTTACTAATAGAAAAGTGTTTATTTGTAGTGCCAGGTACACGTTCCTGGTATGTCCAAGCTATTTTTTTATTTTCAGGTACGTGTAATTTTTCAAATCCCTTTCCTTGTCAAACAAAGCACACAATTATAAGTTTTCATTTTTGGATCTCACACTTTACATAGACTCGTCCATTTGTTCCGTCTTTTCTACCAGTTCCTCATCCAAACTTTTACTGGCTTCGTAATACTGATTAGGATGTTCGATAGGATCCCGCATTGTCTTGTCCTGAGGATGTGCCACTTCAAAGTGCTTCGTACAGGCTAATTGGTAATGTCGGTCACGCGAAAGCTGTAAGATTTGGTCCACATGTGTACGACCGATATTATCCCGGAGTAATCTTGCTTCCAAGTTTGAAGGTGAGAAATGTATAAATGGGCACCCATGATTCTGGGTGGCAGAAGGTGGGTTATCAATAATTTTGGAGCAACTAAACGGGGTGTCAGTAACATGATAGATACACACATTGACAGTTTCTTTACCTATACGGACTATAATTGGTACGCTTTCCTTCCAGACCATAATTGTATCGAATATTATATGCATAATCCTTTTGGAATTTATCAGGTGTAATATTCGAAAAGGCGTTTTTCCAATACATCAAAGCTTCATCCACAGATAAACCCATTCCCTTGATGAATAAACCATATTGCAATCTTCCATCATGTTTTAAATGATGATCGAGTTTTAAACTGTCACACAAACTACGCATACATAAGGGAGCATAACGCTGCACCAGGCTGTCGACCTGAGAAGCTGTGACGGTGCCTGCTGCTGCTGAGGGATCGTTGTAACTGAGACCAACATACTGTTTCTCAACATTTTGCAAGATGGGGCGAAGACGATCATCTTCTTCCAGGCGAGGCAATATTTTGCTGATAGATTCTAAGCCGCGTTTCAGGTACGACTTGTATTCCAGCATGACGATATTCACCTGTTCAGACATGGGCACATAGGCTTTACCTTTTTTGATGTAGACACCACGACGACCTACCATTTGTGGTACCTTATCGAAATCCACTTCAAAAAATGTCTCATTAGTGATATAATCGTGTATCCCAATCGACAAATTTTTTGGCCGCGAGCAAAGCTCTAGTTCTCGTCGCATCGATTCCTTTTCCTCGGTTGTTAACTATGATTGGATGTTTAGTTGTCATAAAGATGCAAGAAAAGCAAAAAGCTCTTTACCATTTTCCAATTCAGATTCAGGTCTTCTAAAAACTTTTTCTTTTCGGAAATTGGCTCTTGGTCAAATCGATACTTGAATAATTCACATTCTTGCTTGATAAACCATTCTTGCAATTCGTCGCTACACTAAAGTATTAGAAAAGACAGGTACAAGTTTAATTTCTTTTTTCCTCTTCTATACCTTCTGCAATAGGCCATGCGCAACACGTAATGACTAATATGATCTTTACGTCTTTCTTCGTACAATGAGTCTGATTTCGAAAGGTTGGACTTGAGGGGTAAAAAAGTATCGATCGCTTTCTGGGCTTCTTGTGCAATATCTCTGTTACGTAATGAAGCTGTATCGATGGCTCTTAAAACTTGGGTAATTTTAGCATGAATTTAAACTCTTTTGTTGTATGCTGTTCCCTTTTTTTTTTTTACCTTGGAGTCTGTCAAGGGCAAAGACTTCGAATTCTTCGAGCGTGATTTCCATGAGAGGCGGTTTCAAATAAAAGTTGAGACGAAATGGATAATCTTTTTTTAAATTGTAGTCTTTGCCAGTGTCACTGTAGACACGACCTTTACTTGCTTCTGCTGCTGCTGCAAAACGGTTGACGACTTTACTCTTCTTTCTTTGCATTATGTTTTTGAATATATAAAAAAAGGAACACGTTCAAAAAAAAAAAAACGCGGGTTCTTTTTTTTATTTTTTTGGAAATAAAAAATTAAGTTCTCCAATAAAATGTCTTCATTTCTGTCAAAATGTTATTGAAATTACTAGAGAACCTGCTGGAACTTTCCAGTATTATCAACTGGTCAGTTATAAATACTGGGCATTTAAAGTTTGATTTACAATCAAAAACTTAAATCACCTTCATTTCATTCTTCTGTTATAAAAGTATTTATTATGAATCCTTTGTATTCTAAGCCCATCTACCCTAAGCGCCGTGTTATTAGAAATCCCGAGGAAGAAGGATATGAAGTTGTATTCGAGCATGCCGAAGAAACTTTAAGTGAAGTTCAGGTACAAAAAAAAAAAATTAGAATTCATGCATAACTTAAATATTAAATATACATTTTTTAGCCTGCACCTAAAAAACCTCGTAGAGGTCGTCCACCAAAAAACACTATGTCCGTTGAATCCCCAACTGCCGAGAGTTCTGGACCAACTTACGATCCTCCTGCTCTCCCCATTTCAAGCGCTCTCGTTTTATCCCAAAGTAGACCCTTGGGATACACATGTGAGTTTGAACTTGCAATTAAGGCCTTGCCGATAAAAGTGCGTGCTAGTACTGCAGCAATTTATAGAATGCCTTTAGAAAATTGGAAGGTATGTTGTAACTGAAGGTTTTTTTATGCATCATGTAAGTTAAATTTATTGTTTTTGACCCTTTCCAAATTGAAGGACTTTTGTGAAAAGAACCGACATAGATATCCCGTTGATCCTATGTATCCATATACTGTTGGGCCTACCGAATTTGTTGTTGCTTTCTTCAAGGAGTTTGTTTTTAAGCGTACTTATAAGAAGAGTGTTTCGATTGAAAATGATGTTAGAACACAGATCGGCTTACGAACTGAAGATAATGTAGATAACCAACCATCATTGCGACAAAGTAAGCTATTAAAAAGTACTCTAGCTGTATGCAGTCATTGACCTCTCTCTTTTTTTTTAGTGGCAAATAATGCACCATCTAATAAAAATGGTAGTAAAAAAGTAATTGAAGTACCATTGGGAATTGAATCTATCAACCAGTACAAAAAGGTTTTGATGTTTTTGCATGAATTTCAGTCCACAGCCGCGCACGGTTTTGTGAAAATACACACTCAGCTGATATTTTACACATACAACTCCGCACCGAAAATATTCGGCCTTATGCTTGTGGGAGGGGACTGGAGAGCCAATAAAAACTTAATTTTTTTAAAAACTAGCCTATAGAATTGCTTCAAATAGTGTAAGCGGTTATCCAAATGCTTTAAGGAGCCAATAATTTTGTTTGAAATAGCGTAAGCGGCCTTCAAATAGCGTAAGCGGCTTCCAAGTATAGAGGATTAGCCCTGCAGTAATCATATATCTGTCAAATACACATTGTGCAATAAGCGTCTGAATTGATAAACCACATACGCTACTTCAAGTAAGCTTAAATGTCTGATGTGGTTTATAATTTAAGTATATATTTGAACTGTTTCTTGTTCATATGAAAGAAGGAAAGGACCCACGACAACGGCCATTTGGGTGTCACAATGATATGGGTTCAAATGCAATGAGAATCAGATAAGTTATGAGCTGGAACTGAACACAATAATATTCTTTTTTATTGTTTACCATACATTATAATTGAATATGTCAAATAATAGTAATAATTCTCAAAACATTACTGGAATTGCCACTAATATTAAAAGGGGGCGCCCAAATGGACAAATAAATAAAAATGGACACAATGCTGGTCGTAAACGTAAACAGATCGATAACCAATCCACCTTGTCAAATTTTTTTGCTAAGTCTTCAGACGAAGTCGTACAACCTGAATCATCTACAAGCACCGAACAGGTATGAATCATACAGATATTATGCTCTCAAATATATTGTTAACATACTCAATTTTAAGCCCCAGTTTGATACAACTGGTATTAAAGACAATGCTATTCCCGTAAACACGGAGGAAGCCGAAGAAGAATTTGAAGAAGATTCTGATGGTGAAACATTCGAAGAATTAGATGAGGGAACATTCAACGAAATTGACGAATTTGCGTCTTCACTGCCCTCTGATAGTGAAGTCTCCAAATTTCACGATAATCTTCAACAAAGATTGGGAGAGAATAACAAAAACAAAAGTCACCTTCCTGATGAGTATAAAAGAGGAACTTTTTGGACACAAACACGAAGCCCCTCATTTGCTTTGGCAAACAGTGTAGATCCATCAGAGTTGTATCACCCCAGAACATTTATTTGGTTACCCGATCACTTGCATGACAATCTGGTGTGTCCCTCCTGTGGATCTCACCACGGGAAAATCCAAGTGTTTATAGGTGTGATTCGAGTGATCATTTTAACACTTATTTAAACACCTAAAGAAAGTGTTTTGCGCCAATTTTTTGAGTGATTTCCCCCGCTTAAAGAATGGTTAAAATCACTTCAATATCACTTTAATATAACTTAAAGCCACCTATTTTACACACCCTAATATCACTTTTATACAACTTATTGTCACCTATACAGCCCACACCTTAATATCACCTTAGATTCACCTTAAAATCACTTTAGATTCACCTTAAAATCACTTTAGATCCACTTTAATATCACTTTAGATCCACCTTAATATCACTTTAGATCCACCTTAATATCACTTTAGATCCACCTTTATATCACTTTAGATCCACCTTTATATCACTTTAGATCCACCTTTATATCACTTTAGATTTCACTTTAAAACTACCTAAATATCACTTTAAAATGAACATTTTTACAGTTATAAAAAACTTTATTTGAAGAAAAAAACATTATTTGGAACTTGTGGGAAAGTACTGTTGTCGATACAGCTATGCAACAGCAAGAATCGTTCACTATCATTGGAAAATATGACATGTTAATAATACTATCAAAATGGTTATATAGTAAGCCTTACATTACATTATTGGTTAGAAGCCGAGTGCCGTCTCTTACGGTTTTTGTTCATTTTTGAGGGAGCCTTGTTTGACCAGCAGCTCTGTAACATGAAGTAAATGGCCCAGTTATCTTTACAACAATTGACAATGTCTGCAATGTTTAAAAGATGAGCTTCCCTGGAGGCTCTTGATATTAACTCCTTCTTGATAACACCAGATAGCGTTTTCCAAGGTACATATTCATCCATGCTTGACCTCAGGACAGAATTGCAAATGGAGTTAATATCCTTGCTTAGCAGACGATACATACCTTCTGCTGTTTCGGGCTGGCCAAAAGAATTCAACAGAAAAATTCCGCTATCGCTATTCTTTAGTATGTTAATGATATCAATAACATGAACAGTTTCTGGCTTTTTGATCAAGTCAATCTCTTCATAATCGACTTGCATTTGATCTTGACCGCTATTTGGAAAAACGTTTTGGGGACTTGTAGTAGCTATTTTACCCAAAATGGTTTCTAATCGATCCAATCTTTCATTAAGACTTTTTATAGCTGAATTTTGCTCTGCGATGATAGATCCTTCCAGCTTCTCTATTCTTTCAAGCACAATATTTACCCATGTAGGTTGTCTAGACATATTAATGGAAATTTTTAGTTGGTATTTTATTTAAAGTAGAAGAAAGAAAAAAAAAACCCTCACGTCTATTTTGGAATTTCATTGTTATTGTTATTGTTATTCTTTTGGATGGCTTATGTTTGCTCTATTTAGAAAAATATGTTACGTGAAATCATGATTTATGATGGGAAACCCTATTTTAAACCGCGAGTGCCGCAATATTTGGAATCCCTCTTCTTTCACATTTAATTATCTATTAACGAAAAATATGCGTTGCGATACTTGCCCAAACAGACCATACGTTCGTACTCGCGATATAGAATCTCATAAAAGAAAGCACAAAAATATGGATTTGGAAATCGAAATGAAGGTTAATATCATTAGACGACGACTAAATATAACAAATGACAGCACTGCTGAGTCATGCGTCAATGGTTTGCCCGTAGAAGAACCTGCCAATATTCCTGATCTTGAATATGGTATGACTGACGATGACAGTTTTGATCCCGTTCCCGCTTCTGGTATTGCTTATATGGATATCAACGCTGCAACTGAATTAGAAAATTTATATGAAAGTGATAGTGGAAGCGACTCCGACATCATTCTCGAACGTAGTGCTATTTTAGATCCAGAATACAGTAGATACATGACCGATAGTGAAAGTGATATTGAAAGTGATGCTGATATTCAAGACTCAAATTATGCCAAGAATCAGTTAATAAAGTACTCTGAAATGGCAGTCAAAGGTGATCCTGAGGAGCTATCTGCAATTCGTGATTGCAATTTGGAAACATTGGATGATAAAAAAAGTTTTGAATTTCATGCATTGATGGAAAAGTTGAATCTGAAAAGATTTCAGAAAGAAGAGATCATCAGATGGATCAATGAAAACTACAATGATACTCATCATAATCAGAGTAAGCCTTTTTATGCGTATTCACTACATCATTACATGATAACTAATTCTTCTGTAAATTAGACGTGGCAGAAAAATTAAAGTCCACTTATTTAAATAAAAAACAAATGAGTGAAACGGTACAGCTGAAAGAAGAAGTTCACGACATGTGTGTGAATGGGTGCCAAATGTTCATCGCCGAGGATCAAGAAATGTGTTATCACTGTGAGGAACCCAGGTTTCAACTAAACGACAACGGCGTGTTAGAAGCTCGTCAAAAACAAAAGCTTCTGGACATTGACGATTTCATTGCTTCATACTTTGTCTCTGATAAAAGCATGAGATCATTGTTGCACAGATCAGAGAAGGTCCAAACAAGCGACGATGTTGTAATGGAAGACTTTTTTGACGGCAAAAAGTACCAAGAGCTTTTAAGAAAAAATTGCTTTCAAAACCAGTATGACATCGCCCTGGCGTTGTATATAGATGGATTTGTTCGTGGCCAAAGAGGAAAACAGAGCCTCACCATTGTCAAAGCTGTGAACATGAACTTAAGTCTCGATGAAAGGTATTTTAAAGATTAAAATAATTCCATCAAAAATACTAATTGTCATTGTCTATTACAGAGCAAAAAAAGAAAATCAATTTGTTGTCTGCATCATCAAAGGACCCAAAAAACCAAAAGATATCTATAGCTTCTTATATCCTTTATTAATGAAGTTAATTAAAATGGAGTCTGCTGGTGTGATTGTCAAGGCTCACGACAACCAAAAACATCACATCAAGGTGTATACTTGTCTGTTTCTCGGCGATATTCCTGCCATGGCGGATACTTTGTTTCACACTGGCCATACAAGCAAATATGGTTGTAGAATATGTGATATCATGGGCAGTAGTAATGATGGTAAAGGGATGTACTTCAGTCATAAAAATTTGGACAATGCAGTAATCAGAAGCAATGAAAGTTTTAAATCAGTAGACGAGCGGGTATCTGGGGTAAATGCGACGACAATACTAGTATTCGGCCACTATGACTAATACTCAATTTTATTTGATAACATCAGTTTGAAAACAAAGGGCTCACGAAGGTTACTCCTTTGACCGGATTTACCTCGTTTTCGGCAACATTCGCTGGCCTTGACGAGCTTCATTTGATTGGGCATAACGTATCTAAGCAAATTTGAAAATTTATTTCTGATGACGATAGAAAATATGGTAACAATAACCCATTTCTTTTGGCAAAATGTCATAGAAAAACGCTTGGAATAGCCATGGAAAATTTAGGTACAACTTGCAGAACGAACATTTTTGAAGGGGCATTTTTAAGTATGTAATTGAATTACGCCAGTAAAACAAAAATCGCTAAAAGGAATATTGGTCACATAGATTTGAACACTCGTGGTGGGTATGGACGTGCAGTTGACTGGCAAATGTTTATCTTGTTTCTGGTTCCTACCATTGTTTGTGATATGATAAATATGCAGGCTAATGATAATAAGAGGTATCTGAATACTCCTGGTAGTAGCTTGCGCAGAACTCAATCGTTGATTGGTGACAGTTATGAGCAACATAATTTGGAGATTGAAAATCGATGCAGAGATACTGTTAGTGCTCTTAAAAATTTGTCCAGTGCTTGTGCAATTGCTTTGCAATATAAAATCAGTCAAACAGATATCAGCGAACTCAAAAGGTTAGTTACAATTAGATAAAGGTTTAAAAATACTTAAACCCAATTTTTTTAATATTTGACGGTATTCAGTAAGCTGCAGATATGGATGGATTTTGTCGGAAACACAGACAATATGACACCAAACGCAGTAACAATTAGCCAGCATTATCTATCACATATACCATATGTGATTGAGGAGCTTGGTCCTATGCGCTCGTTCAGTTGTCGACCTTTGGAACGCATGATTGGTATAGTTAAGCAGAAGATAGGGTCATTCTCCAAACCAGCGGAGAATGCATACCAAATCATTCGTACTTTGGCAGAGCAATCTTTTTTGTCCAGAAAAACACCAGCTTGCTCCAAAACATCGCTTACTGGAATCGTTATAGGCAAAGCTAACTCGGAGCATCAGCGTATTGCTGAATTCAGGCACCTTGGTGCCAACTTCCTTGAACAAGTTGAACTACAAGTTCAATGCGAGGAAATTCGAGTTGTTCAAAGTATCACAATGACGGGAAGAGGGTGCAAGCAGTTTTGTGCATCAACAGTAAAAAAAAATTCCAGCATGTTCCTCGCACGCTTACCCATTAGTAATTTCGGTGGAACTGAGAAGAAGTACTATGTCGTTCAGCTGGAGTTCATGTTTGTAGCAAAGCCGTTACCAGCTGCGAACATGTTGAACAATGATGTTTTTGCTTGGGCTAGAATATGTTCCAATATTGAGTCAACTGTTGACGGGAATACTGTTTTATTTTATACTACTAGTTCCAACAGCATGCCACTTGCTGCAGAAAGGGATCATATGAGAGTTCTGATTAACACCAATAATATCATCAGTCCCATAACAACAATACCTTCACCAATAGAAGAAAATAAGCACTACCTTGTTTGGCCATCTATGTCATTTAAAAAAGATGTGTGTATAAGCAATACGCCGTTTTGGTTTTAAAAACAAAACGTAACACTCATATATCAGACTTACTAAATAATAATAAAAAAATATTGCAAATGTTAACACTTGTTGGAACACCCCTGAACACCTCAAACGCAAGTGATGAAAAAAAGCTCTTATTTTAACACTCATTTGTCACTTTATACAAAAGTGACCGAATTCACCACCTATTTAATTACCTTTTAACACCTTTCTCTCAAGTGATAACAATTAACACTTATTTTAACACTTATTAGTCACCTTTACCAAAAGTGACGAAATTTAACACTTATTTTAACACCTTTTAACACCTTCATTCTGAGTGGTAGAAAGTAACACTTATTTTAACACTTATTTGTCACCTTTATTTAAAGTGATGGCGAAAAACACCCAAATAAACACTCAAAGTCACTCAAAGTCACTTATTTATTAATTTCACCACTTATTTTTTCCCGTGGTGTCTGATATTGAATCTAAAGGATTTGATAAAAAAACTAAAGCAAGAAGAATAATTGATTTAAAAGAGTATGTAATTATATGCCTTGTTGTCTTTGTTCAACGGCCAAAGATTATTAGATATTTATGCGTAACTTTGGAGAACTAATGCACTTTTTATAGCTGCTTCTACATTATGACACGACGTTACAGGTGTAAAAATTCGATCAAGCAGCATCATTTCAATGGGTTTGATTCCGGAATAATCAGACAGCTCCCGTTCCGAATTCAATCTGACTTTCCAGCTCTTTTAACACACAAATCTGGAATTTCAAAAGATTTGGTTAAACTAATGCGTCCATTATTCCAAAACTCTGTAGGTCCCGTGCGACTTTCAAAGATTTTGAGAGAAATGCATGCGGAACACCATGCTGGTCTCGAGTTACAGTATTACGACGCAGCCTGTAATATGAAAAAAAACCCTGGCATAGATTCACTCTTGACGAGGGGTAACGCTGAAAAAATCAAGTTTCCAGAGTTCTCTGAATTCTCTGACAAAAGATTGTATAATGGCTATGTTCCTTCTCCAGGCTATTTGAGCTATATATACACGTCGATAATCGAGAAAATACGGCCGCAATTGGATTGGCATATGATGTCCTTAAATGGTAGCATCCTTAAAGGCGACCATTCATTCAAAGTCACAGGCCATATGGGGAAACTAAAAGGAGAACCAACCTTCACAGCTTTGTATACTTGTTTAAACGAATACGAAGAAATAAGAATGCAGGTTTTGGCTCCTTCTAAGGCACTTTCTCATCTTGCTTCGCCTTTTAATGCCCTTGTAAAATCTTACACTCTTAACGGCTATCAATTACCTTCGCTTTTTTACACGGACAATGTAAACAGTGACCGAGCTTTTTTGGAAGGTGTACTACCAAGCCTGTTAGATAATGTTCGTAAGACCAGTATTCAAAAGCCAGCAAACAATGAAGAAACCTCAACTCCAGAACACAACTCAGACTTACCCGTTTTGACACTTCCGGATACCCTGAATATATCCATATTCTCCGTTCCAGAAGACATTGATAACGCATGTCAAAACATTTTGGATGGCCTAGAAACAAATAATTGTTTATACGTTGGTTTTGACTGTGAATGGATAGCACGAAACCATGGAGATTTTAATTCCAGATCAAGAGGAGCCCAAGCCTCTTTAAATGAAGTATCTCTAATCCAAATTTGCTACAAGGAACAAATTTATCTTTTTCGTACGTTTGAATTCACGGTGGATGACTTTCCTAAAAAATTACAACATCTTTTGGAGTGTGGTGATGTGAAAAAGATTGGAAAAAATGTTTCTGGGGACTTCATACGTTTAAGGAAAGGATATCAGATAAACCCTGAAGGTATGATTGAGCTGGGTACATTTTGCAAGGAAAAAGGAGTCATAGAAAAAAGGTCTTTCTCTTTGGCCAAAATTTGTGCTGTAGTTTTAAAGGCATCATTGCCTAAACCAACTGATATCAGGTGTGGAAACTGGAATGCTGATCAACTTACACAAGATCAAATCAAGTATGCCGCATTGGATGCCTATGTAAGCATGGCTATTTTTGAGAGCTTAATTGATTTTCCTATAGTGCATAAAAAGGTCAGCCCATCAACAGCAAAAAACACGCTTGTTTCGCTGTATACAAATTCATGCAAGGTCTTTCCATGTGCGTTTGGATATTTAGAGGATTTGCCACATGATTTAAGAGTACTTCATCCTGCAACAAAGACATATCTTGAAAAGAATAGAACTGTTGTAGATGAGAGTCTACAAGCTCTGGTCAAAATTGTGCAAGTCAAGATACCGGGTACAATAGTTCCAAATTACGAACTGAATCAACAAAGTATGTCTACGTCTCACCAAGCTATGCCAGTATGTTTGCAAGATTTTGGGTCAACCCCATTTCATGTTTTTGTGGATTGGAATTTGTTACGAACTGCTTCGAAGCTCCAGTTATCAACCTCCAAAAATGCAGCAACTCACTTGATATCCCTGCCCACTCCAGTCAATGAAACTTCTGCAGGCCAATCGTCAGTACCGTCTCGGGTTTTGAAAGATGCATTCCACTTGATGGATATGCTGCCATTATCTCAAAAGCATGGTATGTATAGAGAGTTTTACCAACGTTTTAGAGATGCTTTATTTGTTTACGATCCAGTAGACAAAAAAAATGTCGAAAGGTATTTGGAAACTATCAACACTGATTTTAATGCATACATGGCAAGTCATCCAGAATTTATTCTAAAGCGAGTCAAAAGAAGCATTCCTCCACCAAATCAACTACTACCTGTTGTTAAACTTCTCTTTGATCAGTATGGGCCTTTACCATGTGCCAAGACAGGATTCCCGCTCTTCGATAAGGAATCTATGAGAATATCCAAAAATATTTTAAGATCCATTGAGTTGGGTCATGTTTCTGATCTCATTGATGGCCCGCCATTGTACAGAGAAATTGGTAAAGATAATAATGGCTTAATGAAATATTCATGCTTCAGAGGTACTAGTTCCGTAGAAGGATACCATCAAAACATCATACGGAAATTCTCGTCCATCAACTCTGGTCCTCGTCTTGCCGATTCAGTTCTTGCAGACTTTCGACTATATCATAACATCGAGGTACTTTAATTGATAGATGTAAACCAATTTTTTTAATTTATTTGTGTTTAGGCTGGTGCGAGAAATCGAGAAGGTGTGATTCATAAAAGTCATTATAGTCCATGGATTACCCAATGCATAAATATGATGAGATTGGATGTTGGCCACCGTCCCGTTAAGAATTACTCGTTACATCATATCGAAAAACTGCCCGCCGATTTTGTAGGACAATACGTGGAAACTTTTGGCATAATAGCACTTGAACATCCGTTTATTGATGCTTACAACATGCAGTCAGGTGAGAGGGATGAGTTATCTCAGCAACGAAGTTCTACCAATGCGATAAAAACCAAGATGCTCGAGATGAGTTTTTTGTCAATCATAAATTTTGGAAAAGAAGGTTATTCGGCTCGCAACTTTTTGTACCGCTACTTAGCAGAAAGACAACATACACTATATGCAGTAGTACCAATTCATACCAAAGAAGAAGTATTATTGTATAAAAAGTTACTGATTGACAAAAAGAAGGAGCTTTTTTTTAATAGAGATAGTGCTACTCCAGACTTCGAGATGTTTGCAAAAATTTGGTCTGCATTTGCTGATGGTAAGGAGATTTACTATAAGACGCCAGAGCACATCAAAATTTACTTCAACAAACGAACTGAGGCCAGTGTTTTTAATGACTCAATTGCGCTCAATCAAAACATCTGCCAAAGTATTAGAAGCGTTTTGGGACGACCAGAAAGAATGCCTGAATCTGTAGCTATGTTGAGGCAACCCAGGCCAGTTAACCATTACGGAAACTTGCAAGTCGTTGTATCCGGAAGACTAACTAACCAACTGGTAAAACAGAAAAATCAGGTGCTAGGACCAGCTCCATTGGCTCCTAAATGTTTGCTCGTTTCAGCACCGAGTTTATCTCCTCTGCTCTTGCCTCTTGTACCCCCGCCATCCATCAGCCCAACAACCGCAAATCCTGTCACTAAAAAACTAAAAAGATCAAACAGGATTTGCTTTGTTTGTAAAGACTCATCTTCTTGCAGTGGTCGATCAAGATCCAAGTACTGCGTCAATAGATGTGGCATATGCCTAAAAGACAACTGTTCTGGGAGATACAAAATATCAGTTTGTCAGTTTCAATGAAACAATAAATTTAATGCGAAACCCATCATCAAACATTAAGACCTTTGCTTTAAATAATTTTATTGTAATGACTTCTAAAGAGTACAATTCGAACAAATACAGATTTTTTTTTGGGTGCCACAAGGCACCCAAAAAAAAAAGAATTAAATCATTTTTAAAAAATAGTCCCCACCTATGGGTATAAGGCCAAATATTCGACACTTTTCACAAAAATTTGAGTTCCTTTAGTCATGCATTTTTTTAAAACCAAAAACTTGTTAATAAAAGGTATCTCAAATTCTACTAAACTTGACAAAATAGCAATATATATATATATTTTGTAAAAAGAAACTTTTTTATTTACGTTAATAAGTGGTATTTGAGCCACGAGCTTTTTTTACTGCCCGGCATCTATCGGGCATACTTTCTACAAGCTTATGACACACTTCATCCCCCAACAACTTCCATTCCTGATGAAGTGCAACCTCCAATTCATTAAGATTTTGAAGCTGGGCTCTTCTTTTAGCAATCCTTTGTCCCAGGAGGCGCCAAAGGTTCTCAATCGGATTCAAATCGGGACTTTGAGCGGGCCATCGCTCAAAGCCTGCAATCCCAGCCTTCTCTTTCCACCACCTCGTATATCCTCCTGTATGGCATGGGGCACCGTCTTCTTGGAAAATAAAGTCATGACCATATTTCTCTGTCAATTGTTCAAGCCAAGGGAGAAAGTTTTGACTTAAACAATTGACATATTTTTCTTGATCGACAGACCCTTTTAGTGTCACCAAAGGGCCCAAACCGCCTGCCCAAAAACATCCCCATACCATCACTGATCCCTTACCAAATTTAAATGTTGGTAAAACAAATCTATCCATATACCTTTCACCCTTCTTTCTAATAACTCTCACACCACTGTCGTTGTGCCTGAGTGCGAATCGCGACTCATCGGACCAGATTACCTTCTTCCAGTCATCTAATGTCCAATTCATCTTGTCGTCGACCCATTCTCTTCGCGTTTTTTTATGTCTAAGACTCAAAAACGGTTTTTTGGAAGGTCTGCAAGAATAAAAACCGTTTTTGCGAAGTGCATTCCTCAATGTCGTCAGGCTGATTGGATCGGTAGCCTTCGCAAGATTTTGCATATGAACACTTAAAGGTTCAAAAGAGTCCCTTCGAACTAAAAGCGTCAGGTGATGCTCAGCTCTTGCTGTCAGCTTTGCTGGTCTTCCTGGACGAGGTTGGACAGTCGTGATCCCTTCAGTTCGATACTTTTTTATAATCGTAACAACGGTTGTTCTAGGAACGCCCAATTCTTTGCTGATTTGGGTACCTGTCCATTTGGCATGCTCTGCCAAACCGCAAATGACTCCACGATCGAAATCTGAAAGTTCCTTGCTTTTTCTAGAGACTTTGTTAGTAATGTCAGTAAGTGGCATGATAAATTGTGTAATAAAATATGAAAGAATCGTTGAACGAAGAAAGAGTAGGTTTATTTATTTTTTTGGCTCAAAACGGAAGTGTCGAATATTTTATGTGCGGAGTGTACAATTGTCTTTTTAATGCCTCGAATTCAGACTCTCGTTCAGCAAACGAAAGCTTCATATTAATCAAAAGAGACTCTGTTTCTTCCAACTGATCTGCCAACATGATATTTTGCTGTTTCAGCTTACGATTTTCAGCCAGCACTTGGTTCATTTGTTTATCATAGGCCAACGCCATGTTGCGCTGATACTGATCAAATTCCGCCTTGACCTGATTTAATTCGTGGCGCAAATGCTCTTTTTCATCTTCTGTACGAGCCATATCCATCTTGCTGCTAATAATTTGCTGTGTAATATCCTTGTTTTCTATCTGTAATACACTCAGCGAACTTTCGACGGATCGTATATGTTCTGATAGTTGACCGTTCACCCTTCGCAAGTTGTCTTCTTGTGACATACTTTTGGATTCACGGGCTTCTTCACCGGTATATTGTTGCGCAAGACGGGCCATAAACCTTGCAGGTAAATCGACTCTGTAAGTATCTTGTACAAAACCATCGCCATCCTCCTACAGCCAAGAAGAGTTGTTAGTATCTACCACACCACACTCGATTAAACATGATATTTACGGCAAACACGGTGAATATGCCGTTGCATAAGAACTCCACCAAGGATTCGAATCGCAGCTTTCTTGGTTACGAATAATCAATGCTAGCGCAATTTGCACTAGAATCTGTGTGCCTTCCACTAACAACAGATCAATGACTCGGAACGAGAGCTCGATAGGACATCGGTAGGAGAACAAGGTGATGAACCATTGTGAGACGTACATGGAGGGAGTGACACCTTCATTTTCCATATGACGATGGATGACCGGTAGCTTTTGTTGAAAGACGTTATCAAATTGATACATATGTTGATGTAGTACTTCCATGCGTGGTGTGAAATGCCCACGAAGACCGTATTTACCCATCAATTTAATCAAGACACAAAACGCATCACCTTCGGACATGTGCAGTAACAAACAACCAATGATAAAAGCTAAGCCCTGACAGTAGCCCACTTCCTGATCAAAGATACTATAGGCTTTCGCCACATTGAATAAGGATTGTCTGCCTGACTCCTGCATAAAATAAGGGTGATTGGGAAAGGTACGAGTAAGATCACGCTGTATTTGCTTCTCGAAAGGGCTGGCAGAAGTTCTTAGTATTTTGTATTCGGTATCCATATCAAAGCTGTCGCGTGATTTGGAAATGATTTGCCACATTAAGCCACGAATGGGCGAAGGGATACCACCCGCAATTAAGTGTTGTCGCATATCATCCATTTGAGTCTCGATGACACGGCCAAAGTTCTGAATTACCAGCACCCAAAAGTCTGGTTTTTTTTGTATCTGTTTTTAGCTCATGAATAAACCTGTAATGATGATATTTATCTTACCCCAGTCAATCTTATAATATACTACAATTCATACCTTTTTGCAACACGGAATTTAGACCCCGCTGAAAAATTTATTTCCGAGGGGGGTCTGGGGGGAGGGGCTTGACCCACCCCCAGGAACAAAGACCGGTAGATTGGCATTGAGTGTTAAAATGTTGATTGGCATTGAGTGTAAAAATGTGGGTTGGCATTGAGTGTAAAATTTTTGATTTGCATTGCGTATAAAAAATATTTATTAGATATGTATACTACAGCAACATAAGCAAACGGAATATCCGTATTATTTTCAGATAAAAGAACACTACTGAAAATGTTATTTATCCTGAATTACTCATCCACACCTAACTCCCATTAAATTTTATATCTTATCCAAAATCATCATTTTTTATCCCACCTTATATATTACAAATGAAGGCTATATTTATTAACTTTGAGTGCGTTTCAGACGCTGGCTCCGCTCACGAAGTGAGCGAGATGCCAGCTAGTACTATTGTACTCAAATCCACCTTTTTCCCGGTAGATTTGTAATTCAGCCAAGGCTTCATGTTTCAGTAACAGGTGCTTTTCCGAGTCATACTGATGGTCGTTATGAGAGAAGCGTCTGAACTTGGACACAAGTTTATCAAAGTTGCGATGATTACTTGCGGGAGAGCGAGGAGTACCTGTATGATTTGGTATCTCGGAGAACCTTTTACTCTGTCTTTGCTGAAACGACTGAGATGGGCGAGAGACCACTGTCACCGGAGATCCAATCGATGAGGTGACAGATGCAGGTCGAGTGGATTTAAAGGGATTAAAAATACTATGTCTCCTTTCGTTAGAAGAGCGACTGGTGGTGGTAACAGACCGCTGTCGCTCGGGTTTAGGGGAAGATGGGGATTTTAATATGGGTACGTTTGTTGTCAAGGAAAAGTTCTGTTTATGGTGGTCGTCATGAGGAGTTGCCAGGTTAGTATCGATGGAGTCATCGTCACTGGTGGTCTTTTGCTTTTCGTCAAAGTCGGAATCATCATCTGAAGAAGATTCATCGTCAGTACGCACCTGAATCTTAAAGCCAAAAGGTCGAGGTATTCCGACCGGTTGGGATTCAAGAGGGCATCATCCACAACATCCAGGTCGTATTCATTTAGCTCAAAGTTGTCATCTGAGCTGTCGCTATCGCTGTTGTATGGCTGGTCATAGAGTGTGGTCATTGTGTTATTCTTATAAAGGAGAGAAAAGAAAAGTTTTGTACCGCCCAGGATGGAAAATCAACTCACGTGGACCAACAATAAAGAAAAAAAAAAGGCTTTTTTAAAATTCCGTTTCTTTTTTTTTTTTTTTTTTTTTTTTTTTTTTGTTTGCTGCCCTGGGACCTATATTTTTTCCTTCCTCCATTCTTAAAGTCATCTTCATCATGTCTTCCTTACTTACGTTTCAGCTTCGTCAACAACAACAACAAAAGAATGGAGAAAACCAAAGTGGACTTCCTTCGCCACCCAACTCTTTCTGTGGGGATGAGACTTCTCAACCTTGTATTATAGTGGAACGTAGAAATTCGCTCCAGACAGTGTTTAATGATATGTCTATTAAAGACTATTCGACGTCTTTGCCAGAGAATTATACGATTGATCATTCTACTATCAAGAGAAGTTTGCATGCACCTATAGCTATAGCAACAGCTACAGCGGCTGCTACAGGCGGGCTTACGATTCGTAACCGTAGACAGAGTGAAGCAAATATAGGAGGTAGAAGAAAGAGTCGTGGTCTTTCCGAATCTTTTAATGGTCAGTATCGGTGTAACGATTGCGGAAAATCCTACAAACATCCAAATTGTTTACAAAAACACCGATGGGAACACTCTGAAGAGTGGGAAGTTACAAAGAAACTATCTTTAACTAAACACCAGCAAGTACAAATGCTTGAAGCTGCTGCTATTCTCATTGGTATGGATCGTAGATTAGAAGATAATTCCTTAAAAAATGAGCTACTTGGAGACGATATTGATGATGATGATGATGATGATGACGACGACGATATGGAAATTAAAATTGAAGAAAGAGATGAAGAAGACGAATCAATTGTTATAGATGATGATGACTTAGACTCTTTATCTGTTGTTTCTGATGCTTCTAGTATTTTTATGGAAGATCTTTGATACAAAATATATCAATATAATATACACATTATGTAAAACTGCTAAACAAATCTTCTCTCTTTTTTTTTTTTTTTTTTTTTTTTTTTATTATATCTTATTTTCCCTGTACATAATTAAACTCTTATAAAATTTACTCATTTTTTTTTATTATAATTATAATACGGATATTTAACAGCTCGTATTATAATCTACCCCTCTTTATTTGCCCCCTTGATGATGAACACAAACTGCAACCATATTGGTCATCTAGCTTAAAACAAGTTCATGCAGTGTGACTTTTTTTAATTTTAACTCAACGGATGACGTTGCAATTCTCAGTTTATATTTTGTGAGTTGGGAGTGTCTTCGACATTTTTATTTTCTTACAAATGACACTGGAGAGTTCCTCTTCGAAAATGACGACTGACAAAAAACCAGACTCTTCCACGTCATTAAATCTGTCAGACTTTTTATGGCAATCGCCTCTTATATACAACTGTCACTTTGATGAGTCTGCAAAGCAAGCCATCTTGTCACGATGCTATGAAACTTTATGGATGAACAACGAGTCGATAATGCATCAATATTTCTTCACTTCCAGACAAGACTTGCAAGAATCTCTCATTCATCAATCTCATTGTCATGATGGAAAAGAGCAAGGCATTGTCACAGATCCAACCTTATGGCACACTAACGCCATCTTACCAAATCAAGATCTATCCAGTCAAAAAGGTAGACAATGTGGCCATGTTTTTCGAAAAGGTGAGCCTGTGTATCGCTGCAGGTAAGCTACACTTATTTACTATTAATAATAAGCGACTAACTTTATCATTATTGACAGAAATTGTGGATTGGATGATACTTGCGTATTTTGTTCCAAGTGCTTTCATGCAACAAACCACGATGGTCATGATATCCTATTCTCTGTTAGTCCAGGATCCGGTGGATGCTGTGACTGTGGGGATCCAGAGGCATGGAAAGTGCCATTGCAATGTAAAATACATACCAGTGATAAATCAAACACTTATAATGATGAACCGGGTTCTGAAAGATCACCACTTAATCCCGAGTTAGTTACGGCTATTCGATCTACTATTGCATCCGTTCTCAACTTTTTATTGGATACATTTGCTTTAGCCCCCGATGAAGTAGCTTTAAACTCATCCACAGAGGATTTAGTGAGAGAAAATCAAGAACAACGAAACATCCTAAGTAGACTAGGTATTCCGTCCCAATTACCCAACGAAGAAGGAGATACGAATATGGAAAATATCATAGATTCTACTGCCGTTGAAGAAGATGTAGATATGGATAAAGAAAACTCCAGCAATAGAATCAGTCCAGTAAACACCTCAAAGGAAGATGATGGTGAATTATATGCATGTATTGCTTGGAACGATGAGGCTCATGCATTTTCTCATGTGCTGGAGTCAATCATGACCGCAACAGGCTGGGATTGGGAAAAGGCGAAGCAAATTGTCGATGTGATTCATGTTCATGGCAGAGAGATCATTGCTGTATCAAAAGATATCGCCGAACTTCGAAAGATCGCTGCACCACTATCTGCCATCAATCTTGGCGTCACAATCAGACCAGCTAAAGAGACTTTTAGAGAACAAGTATGTGGTTTATTAGTAGATTGGTTGAATGAATTAGTCAATGGTCGGAAACGATTTTTTGAAAATATCCATAATGGCGATGCTGTGATACGTAATATTTTATCCGAAGAGTTATGCGCTGAATGGGAGCTTCGATTACCCCTTGCTCTTTTAACCACAGGATTAAGAACAAATAACAATGCAAACGATGACGGGGACGACGAGGATGAAGATGATATGAAGGATGATATGGCAATGGCCACTTCAGATATCGCTGAAGATGTTGAAATGTTTGAACCAGATGCAGATGCAGATATCAATATCAATAGTAAACCAGAAAGTCCGGAATCTTTTGCTTCAAGTCCAATCATATACCGTAACCAATGTGATATTGCTAGCATTGATTGGGATCCCGCTGCGATGGTAAGAGAATATCAACAATTGAGAAATGCTGAAGTTGCATTCGGCGAGTCTTTAACGACCAGCGGATCCTACAAAAGTGCTTCTTCCGAAGGCAAAAAACCGGCTGTTTTAAACAAAGAAACTGCTTATTCTGCCATGGGCATGCAAAAAGAATTCGAAGAGAAGTTACGCTTAGATTACTTCATGTTATACGATCTCAAGTTATGGAAGGAAGTTCGCATTTCTTTACGGGAGTTATACATTTCCACTCTTGCTTCTAGTCCCCACTTCAAAAAGATCTTGGGTAAGCGTTTGGCAAGGAACTATGCCCGCTTAGCTGAATCCTTTTTACTACGTGATCGTGAGCCCGAAAATTCAATCATTTTATTTTCTGTTCAATTATTAACCGTACCTACTGTTTCTGATTTGCTTGTACACAACTACTATTTCTTCGGTCTCATTTGTTCTACACTAACTGCATTCTTCTTGACGGATCGATTATATCTTTTGTTACCTTCTGATCGTGCTAAATATCCATCTCGTATAAACTGTGAATCCCGTGCTTTCCGAACGCGTCGTTACTTTAATGCATTTCATGATTTGCGATATATCATGAATGTAGACATGATTAAACAAGTTCTTGCTCAAGATCCTTTGTACCTTCGTCAATACTTGGATCTTATCAGTCTTTTCCAGGGTATGAATGCCCAGGTGTGCCAAAAGGATACGCATGTCGAATACGAATCTGAAATCTGGGTAAACGCGTTTAACGTCACACTCCAAATCGCCAAATGCTGTCGACAATTCTCTGACTGTTTCTCCACCTTACCAAACACCACCAAACAAGACAAAATTGATACAGCCACTACAGTTGTTCGAGCTGTTTCACGTGTTTTGAAAAAGATTATGGATTGGGGAAAATTGGATCCCGAAGAAGAAGCCGCCGATAGGGCAAAACGTGCTGCTGCTCCTGCCGGTACGGCACCCCCTCAAAAAATTTATGGTGCCACGGCTCAAGTTTTCCATACTGTTACATTGCGCTACACAGAACCCTTTGAGGTCATTAAATATAACGTAGCTACACAACCTGTTTCTTTTCATCACCCTTTACACTGGCTTTTATCAGGTCTATTGGAATATGCTCACTTGCTGAATGACGATGTATTAAACGAAGCTGGCTGGGAAGGTGGTTTTAAGAAGATGATTACCATGTTCAGTGAGACAAATACTGCCTCCCCTGTTATTTTGTTGCCTATTCTGGATTACCCTGTTCGCACAATTGTCTTTTCTTCTCAGATTAGAGCCGGTGTTTGGGTCCGTAATGGTTATGGAATCAGAAATCAGGTAATACGATAAGTTTAAGTCAACCGGATTCATATTAACTATTTATTTATGTAGGCTCATCATTATCGCGATATTTCGCTTCGTGAAAACACTTATGATGCTGATGTGTTCTTACTACAATTAGGATTCGTCACTATCCAGCCCAACCGATTTTTGGCTACGCTATTAGATAGATTTGATCTTGTTTCATGGTTCCTGGGCAAGAACACCCACGACTATTACGATGCCTCACAAACAGTATTCATGGTGGAAGAAATCCTGAACTTATTGATTGTGATTGCATGCGAAAGAGCCAATGTTTCGGGCATGTCTATCTTGGACAAGATTCGTCGTGAAATTGTACATAATTTGTGTCTCGGGTCATCCGCCTATTCCGAATTGACCAAGCGTATCCCTGAACGTATTACAGAGCATCCTGAATTCGACCGTATTCTTGGTGAAGTTGCTAAATTTAAGGCACCTGATGGTGTGAATGACCATGGTTTGTACGAGCTTTTGGATCCTTACTTTAGTACTGTCGATACCTACTTTTGGCATTTCAGTCGCAACAATCGCGAGGAAGCCGAAACGATTCTTAAAGCAAGATGGAAGAAGGAAAACCCCGCTAGAAAGGAAGAAGAGTTCTTTATCTTGCCCAAACATAACCAAATTGCACCCGGACCTTTCCAATATCTCGGCGACTTTTTACAATCCACTGTGTTTGCTCAGTTGTTGTTCTACGCCATGTGGAATGTGCGTATGGGTGACAATCATAAGAGTGATACAATCTTGGATCAGACCCTTTATTTGTTGTTATTGGCTTTGACCGATGAAAACAATAGCATTGTGAATCAGGATGGTAGCGGTGGATTTATGCAACATGTGTGTGATAAACGATTCATGGTCGAATTGGCCTCAGCGCCCGGAGAAGAGGATGCACCTAAACAAACTCAAGAATTAACCCTATTCGATCTCATGGTTCTTCTTCAGAGCGAAGAACAGTATGATGAAGTTACTAGTCGTTTCATTTGGATCTTTGGACAATTGGAGTCCAAGGGACCTACCAAAACTCGCGAATTGGTTCAAGACTGGAAGGTAAAGAATGCCGTTCAAATGCGCGAAGATGCCATTAAACATGAAAATAATGGTGGTATTGTTGAGTTATCTGAAGTGGAAAAGAAAAAGTTGGCAGCTAAAGAACGACAAAAGAAAATCATGGCTCAGTTCGTACAAGCTCAGTCTCAATTCATGGAAAATAACGAAGACCTATATGATGACGACGATGATGATTTTGCTGATGCATCAGAAACTTTTGGTGCAGATAGTGAAGATGGCAGCAATCCTGAAAATTTACACCAGTTCTGCTCCTATCCTACTGGTACTTGTATCGTTTGTCAAGAGGATGTCAATGACCGCTCTTTACCTTACGGTCTTTTGGGCCTTATTCAAACATCCAATATTATGCGTGAGACCCCAATGGATGATAATTCACTTTTCAATGAAATTTACGCCATGGGTTCCAATCTTGACGTAGATTGGCAAGACCGACAATGTTTAGTAGATGATTCGGATAGCATTTCTGGTTTCCCAGCTCAGTTACACAAGACGGGTCTTTATGCCTCATCATGTGGTCATTTAATGCATATCAAATGCTTCGAAGTCTACTGTACATCCATCGACTCCAGGCACTCTGCACAACTTACACGTAATCATCCCGAAAATCGATCTAGAAGGGAATTTATGTGCCCTCTTTGTAAATCTTTGGGTAACATCTTATTGCCTGTTTTTTGGAAGGGTAAAAAAGAAAGTTTCCCAGGTGTGATTGCCAAAGCACATGATTCAGATTTCTCAGACTTTTATAAAACGGATGTCAATCAAATTGTTGGCAAGTTAAAGCATACTATTATAGCTGCCTCGCGCGCCGCACAAAGTAAAAAGCGAAGTTCAACAGCCACTGCTAGCCGTATGAAAGATGTTGTGGCACAACTTTTGCCTAGTTTACCAATAGGAGGTACTACATTCAACACTGGAGCCGCAATGACAACTGCCACACCTGCTGTACGTGACTGGGCTCCTATCACTTTACCTACTCGCCATCATGTCCCTACCACATTAGAGAACATGAATAATGATGGGATCGATGCACTACCTACATTGCAAGATACAACACCCAATATCACAGAACGGTTAAACAATGTAGAAGAAGATCCTGAAAACGATGAACATGATAGGTTATTACAAAATGCAATTAATTCAGGATCAGAGCCTCCTCCCGATGGTAAAATGGGCCCGTTTGAAAACGAGACCTTACACAGTTCGGCTGCATTAAGTGCTCCCTTTATCAAGAAATCATACACCCGTCTTCTGGATGTTCTTGGTATCATTTACCAGGAGATTTGTACAGACGAAAATGAGCGTGAAATGTCAACTGCTGCTAAAAATGTGGATATGCTTTGGGGTATTATGGGATATACTATTGCCGGTGTTGAAATTGCAGCCCGTGGTGCATCAAAAACGGTCGCTAAAGAACATATTATTACCAATACACTTTTCGACCAGATACCCCCTCAAACACAGATGCTGCTTCGTATCTTGAGTGATACTGTAATGGCTTATACCACCATGATGTGTCCTTCTGAATCGAAATCAACAGTTCCAAGTATTACTATGGCGCGGGTTAGTATGTTTTCTTTGGGTCGTATCCGACAAATGTTTGAGATCAGCATTGACGACGTCGCTAGTCTCTCTGCTGGCGGAACAGAAAAACTTGTGCTTTACGATAATGCTCCCATCTTGGAAGATGATCCATTTATGATCCTGACAGAATTGTCACTTCATATGGTACCATTGACCCAAGCTGATATATTCCCCTTCGTACGCACATTGCTTTTGGCTGAATTTGCAAAGACAGCAGTAGGTTTGTTGCAAGATAGATTAACCCGTGATTCCACCTCTCAACATCAAACTGCTGCCAGTGAACCATCGCAAGATATCGCTGCTGCCAAATCATTTGCTTATTCTCTTATGAACAAGTTAGGATTCACCAATGAACAAGCTCATGATTCATTTGAAAAGTTTGGCAGTGATGCATCCTTCTGTGCTTTACTCAAATTCTTTGTCTTGCCTTTCTTGCGTCGTACCTTAATCTTGATGATTGTTAGATTTGGCTTGATTATTCCCCCTATCACCGAAGCCGAAAATACTGAATCTGAACTCGATTGTTTATTGCGAGTTTTACATTTACCCAGTTTTTCAGACTTCTTACAACCAACACATATGACAGAGTCCTTGTTACATCATTGGTGCTCGCAGCATGTGCGTGAGTCGGAACGTCGCATTCAACTACAAGAAGGACGTGTCACAACATTTAATACACAGCAATTAATCAGTATATCTTTGGATTTGCCTACGCCTATTTATTTGGTGGCATTACCAAAGAGACTAGATCGTCTGTTTGATGAAAGCATGCGTCGTGTCTGTCAAAAATGTGGTACCGTGCCTAGCGATCCTGCATTATGTTTATTTTGCGGTACATTTGTTTGCGCCCAAAGTTTCTGTTGTGCTGAAGATGAGGAAGGTGAATGTAATTTACATACATTGGAGTAAGTAATGGTGTGTCTTTTTATATTAGCTGTTATTGACTTTTTCTTTTCAGATGTGGTGGAGAGATTGGTATATTTTTATCCGTTAAGCGATGCGTGTTAATATTATTGCATAACGGTAACGGTTGGTTCATCAATGCACCATATTTAGATCCTCATGGAGAGGTAGATCAAGGGCTCAGGTAAATTTTGAAAGAAAGGATGGCTTAAGAAACAATTAATTAACTATTACTATAGACACGGTAGACCTCAATATTTAAATGTTAAAAGATATGCTGAGATTAGAAAATTATGGTTACAGCACAATATCCCTATCTATGTAGCACGACAAATCGAAGCAAATTACGATATCGGTGGTTGGACTACCTTGTAAAATGATATATCATCCCCCCCACACACACACACACACTTTCTGTTATTTTAAGAAATATATTACTTGTTCTGAATTTTCAAACAGTAAGAAAAAATAAATTTATTTACATGATAACTACAATAAAGAAACAGACGAAATTACATGGCTTCACCAGCAACTTTAGCCATTAAGGGAGTAGCACAGGTATTAGAAGCCAAATGAAGCGAGGCGGAAGATAATCTACGAGAAGATTCAGATGTGAAAGGAGAAAGAGCTTCTCTAGCGTGAAGAATTCGTTTCGACAATCTGGAAACAGATTTATCTGTAGCCACAACTTCCCAAGCGAACTCAACATTGTAGGCAAGCTTTATACAATGCACTAAATGTCTGGATTCCATTTCACCCATACCAACGTATTCTTCATCCGCCGTAACAGGCATGACCTCGGTGTTATTATCCAATATATCTTGAACAAACTTCAATACTGTCTTTTGTGTAGTCTCCATATTGATAACGGAAGGAGCAACAGGAGCCTTAACTTCGAATGGTACGGAGTGGGCCATAACGTTATGCTTATTGTCGTGATGATATCTGAATTCATAAGTACCGGCCTTCCAAGGTAACTTGGATCCACTGAATACAACGCAGCCTTCGGTAAGAAGAGGAGTTTCGGGTGGGAAAACAATATCATCGGATTCTGTGCTTTTGGCGGCGTTAACCCAATGCCATAAGCCACGAGAACTGATATTGGTAATATGTTTACTCTTGTTTGCTTTTAATTCAAAAATGCCGATCCAATCTTCAGCTCCATGATAATCAGGAGCTTTCCATTCAACTTTGATTTCTTTGCCCATTTCAAACACATTGTCATTGATTTTGAGTGAATAACGAGATAAATCAAACATTTCAATATCAGTCGCAACCAAAGGAATAACTCTTGATCGAGAAGCTTCTAATAATTGTTTTGTTTCGGAAAGTACCTCTTGTAAACGAGGACGAGCTGAGCAATAAATAATAATAAAAATTAGATGCATATAAAAACAAATAAACTTTTTTTTTTTTTGTTACCTGCATCCATCATGCTATCTATGGTTCCTTTTGTATCTTCAACAGCCTTTTCGACCTTCTCAACAGCATCCTTTACAATACGTTCGACACTCTTAGTACTATCATTATTTTCACGGATTAATTTCGCAATTTCTTGTTGAAGTTTTTCGGGAATAGTCTTGGGAAGTGCAATAGCAGCAGATTTTAAAGTCTTTGTTAAACCAGCCTCTTTACGAATTTGGTCGCCGTACAACTTGCGCATATGAGGGCTTTTGAAACACGTTAAAAGTTAGATGTGCTGTATTATACTTATTTTATGTGCGATTGGTTACCTTTCAACATAATGGAGGAACAAAACGTTAAGTATTTGAGAGAAGATGGCCAAAGCAAAAATTGTACCGTTATTGGCAATTAATGTCATACCCCAGAAAGCAGCATGACCCATGATTTTTTCAGGGTTATTCAAGAATCTGGAATACAAGTGTAAGTTTTTAAGAAAGGTGGGTGATGTAAAGTATTATGATGTTTTTGCTTACCTGTAAATACCAGTGTACAATAATTCAGATGGATGCTCATCCATAAAGAAATCACCATAGAACCTATTGAAAACCAATTAATTTAAAAAATTCCCTCAAACAATGCAAAGATTATCTCCTTACCATCCAAAGTCACCAATAACTTCATAAATAGAAACAGAGGTCCAGATATGCAGCGAGATAAATGTCAAACCGAGAACGTGGCGAAGTAAAGTAGTGCCGTAAGTCCAGTTATCAGGCAAGGTATAAGTTTTCCAGCAGGCGATGAAGAAGGTGACATATGTCATACAAAGAGTGAGATTGTAAGCACTACATAATTATGTTAAGGGTTAAATCACTAGAATAAACAAACTTTTTTTTTCTTTCCAAAAAAAAAAAAAAAGGTACCTTTTCCAATTTTGAAATGCCTCTTGTACACCACCACCCCATTTGATGAAATGACGGGTAAAGAACTTATTGTTGGATTGAGATTGAAGAATAGCACCTGTGCCCAATGAATGAATGGCACGCCAGAAAAATGCCTGGGCAATAGCAATAAGGATACCAGTTTTACCAGGAACCAAAAGTGGTGTGATAATGGCATAAATCATAATCATGGCAGCGACAAGGTCAGTTGATCTAAACAGATCAAAGTTCTTGAACACAATCAAATCACGACGGAAATAACTAGAGTAAAACTCAGCACCGGCCTTTTGGTCAAGTGGGTTGTTTGTGGAAACAGCAGTTTGACGCTTGATGGTTGCGGGAGGATTATAAATCTTATCAATGTCTATTTTTGGGAGGGTGAGTACTTTTTTAATGCAAAAGTGGGGGTACTAAAAACTTACGAGGAGTTTCAACCAAAATAAGAAATGCGAATTGAAGAGCATGAGCAGCGATACTACCAAACAAAACGGTATAACTCGCACACATGAGCGAAATACCATAATAACCAAAGTATCCGATGGAATACATGGGATGAGGTGCCATTTCGAATACGCCATCAAAGGTCAAGGATTGCTCGATTAAAAAGAAGAAATCACCCCAATCTAGACATATATATATATAAACGTTATTATAAATTACAAAGTTACACTAATGATTGACTTACACCAAGCGAAATCTTTTACGACTCTTTGTGCGTCAATCTTAACCCAAATATTAAACGCAATCAAAAACAAACCACCACACCATCTCAAAGTATCGCCCAAAAAGATTGAAGATTGAGGAGACGTGTTGAACCAAGAAAGCGCAAAGCACAGATAGGTAGTGAAATCATTCATCAGAATGAGATCTACTAATTGTCTGTACAACATCCAGGTATTATATTCAATCGGAGCAGTCTAACATAAATAAATAGTTAGTTTATAAACAAGGTATATTTATAAAAAAATTCTCACAGCAAAATCATAGTCATCGCCCATTTTAATGCTCAATTGACGTTGAAGCCAGTGATAAGCAGTAGGGTTAGCCTCGCGATCAAAGATTTGATATTTCTTTGCTAGGCGAACCAGACCACGACTGTCACTTTGGTACTTGAGTAAATAACCAAGGCCGACATTATAAGCCAGACGCCAGAAAAAGAAAACAAACAAGAACAAAATTCGTTTAGCCCAGACGGGTAATACAAAGAACAGACCAATTTCGATAGCCATAGTGCCCAATGTAATCCAGTCAAAGATGCCCTTCTTTGTCTTGGGATTCAGCAAATGTGCTACCATTTCGCGGGTAAGGGGTACTCGAAAGACTTGTTTGTTTATGGCGTTAGTTTGGGAGTTAAATCCGAGAATCATCATTTAGAAAAATTACCTTTTCCGTCAGGTGTCTTTCCGTAAGAGTATCGCATATCCTTTTTAATGTCGCCATGGTAATCATCATTTAAAGAGGACATTGACATCGTATCACTGCTTGTATCATCCTCGACCGTAGTCTTCAAATCTCGATGACGCAACTCTGATTCCATTTTTAAGGAGGAGTTTTTTTTCTTTTTTGTTGAAAAAAAAAAAATATAGAGTAAGGAAGAAAAAAGAACTGGTTTATTTCTTTCAGGAACATATAATTTACTACCGCACGTGAAATTAGCAGTCAACTGGAGCGGGTGGGGCAAAAGATTAAAAAAAGACCTCACGCATTACATACTTCCCGTCACACCATACAACCAATCAACCCTAAACAAGTTTTTTAGGTTTTTTTATTGTACTGTGAAAATATGCGGACCGCCAAACATGGTGCTAGATGAACCGAATATATGAATTGGTATTTGACAATCAAAATTACTTGCTTGGATTTGATCATGACTTTCACTTTGGTTATGATTTCTATCTTGCACAAGTCCAAATGAAGCCTGCTCAGTAACAATAAATTCCACTTTAAGGTAATACTGCAATTTCACTGTTAAATCAGATGTAAGATTACTTAAATAAACAAACAATAAACATTGAAATTTCTTTTAGCTTACTTCCAGTCGTTTGAAATTCGGGCGATTCTGAAGCTGGCACTGCCAGCGAAAAGGTTGTGCGCGTATCGTTTCTACAAAAAGCGTAATGACCTGCGTGTCGCTTTCGCGAGACTTTCGTGATGTAATTCGCTGGTCGTTGGGCTATACTTGTGTCGACAATCTCATGACTCTCTAATAAAACAGACATCTATTTAACATAAGTATCATGTGATTTTTTTTTTTTTTTTACAGCAGTGGCATAGACATAAAGATTTGGAGTTACCTGAAATGTTGGTAGAACAGCACCCTCGAAATCGATAATGCCATGTACTGGTTCTCCCAGTCGATAGAGCGTTTTTAAAAGATGAAGCTGGGCCACACGTTGGTTATTCTTACAGATATCAAACGTTGCTAAATATTTTTTTTTAGAAGTGCCTGACTTTCACTTTATATAATATGTTTTATACCTTTTGTATTGATGTTTGTAATCCGGGAAATAGTTTGACGGCATGATGTTTTATCTTCCCTGGTTTCTTGTTCATATAAATCATTTTCCCGTTGCATGATTTTATAAACTGGTTTATGAGATGCTGTCTTTTCAATCAACCCATCAATATAATTCATAAACCCCTGGCGAGCATCCACTATCACGGGGGGAAATATCAGTTGCCACGCGGGTTTAAAAAAAAAGGGAAACCAATCAACTTACTTTGGTTCGGTATGGAGCCGTCGAGCTTATTTTTCGTAGCATTATTACCAAAGCGGGACGGAGCTTTTAGGTCAATTTTTGTTACAATTGCCTGGTCTGTGTAATAAATCTCGGGACTCATCAAGTCATAAATCGGCCTATTTCCGTCCTCTGTAGTATAAAATATAAATATATATCATACACTGTTTTATTGATTCTGCTTACCTGATACGTGATTGAATACACGGAAAGGAATTTGTACCACTTGACCCTGTGCACCAACCGTTTTTAAGCAAGAAGACCTTTGTGAGCCGATCACAAGATAGTAATTAAATCTCATGGCTTTCCCTCTGTATGTAGGCGGTAAATTTTTTGGTAGCTTAAGTTGGTACGAATCTAATGTATAGGCTGTAGAGTCAGTACCCAATTAGCCGTTGTAAAATAACGGTCTTACATTTGACGGTTTCCCCAGGCGATAAATTTAGATCTACGAATAAAATACTCGGTGGTGTAGAGAACACTGGCGTTGTTCGTGCCTCTAAATACGATTATTGCTTACGCCATTAATACAAATTACCTTATACTTATCTTTCTACAAACCTTTCTTTAACGATGATGTTGTTAATGTACCCCCTCCAGATGATGCACCGAAAGGGTGGTACATGGCTTTTGATTTTAATGGTGTAAACGCATTAGTATCTACTAGTGTTGGATCCGAAACAAATTGTCCAATCACTTGTGCCGATCCCCATAACAAGTGTTCGTTGCGATAGGCAGTAAACGATTTTGCTCGGGTAGAGGATAATCGATGTAGACGTGGATGACGCGGAACACTGGATATGGTAGAATCTATTGAGCTCCTTCTACTTGTTGTGTATCTTGTATCTATACTTGATCTTGGTGTTTCCTCATGTTCTAATTCAATAGTCGTATCTGAAGGTAAATTATCAAGTACGGATTCTATTAAATTTTGGCTCAATTATTTTTTCATGGATCGTAGGTTTAGCATTATTAATTTAATTTTGTACCTGTTAAATCCTTCCATTCTCTTGTATCAGCTATGGATTCGGGATCTTTCGTAGACCCAGTTAAATACGAAAATGTGGACGAGGCGAGTGAAGACAGAGACATTTTACGCGAGGACGAACTAGTCATAGGCATACTCTCAACCTCTAACGTAGGCAGCCGATTAGGAACGGCATTAGGTTGTGTCCTGTTTAAATCGAAGGAAGGAAGCGATTGTGCTCTTTGGTGATTTGTCTTTGTAGTTTCTCTGACGGAATGTGTGAATGATATTGTACAGGACACTGTTTCGCCAGCGTAAAAGATAGCGTCCTGAGAAAAAGAGGTGGTAACTAGTAATGATGAGCATATATTTAAAAAGAATTAAAAAGCATCGTGATTCTTACACACCAATAACACTCATACGACCGGAATACAGAATTAGGAAGGAAGAAAGGGCTTTAGTATAAATATAAACAAGAAAAGGGACGCTTGTAAGCGCGCGTCATCCTGTAGGACAAGAAATAACACTTTATTATGTACATTGAGAGAATATATAATTCTATATTAAGAAGAAGCAGGTTTTCTACCGTACACCCATCTAATATTTAAAAATGTCTGATATTCGACACATTCATCAAACGCACTGTCTAATAATGCATCGTAAGCTTCTTCATTGAACTCATCCCCTAAATCTAAATAGCCGAAAATACTGGGGCCCAGATGTTTGAAGAATACAAGCAAATCCTATTAATTATCTTTAGCTAATTGGGTGGGAATGACTTTTATCTTTCTTAACAAACCTCGTACACTAACTTTCCGACGTAGCCACCCCAGCAGACAGGCGCAGAGCCATAGTCTGTAGTAACGTCTAGTAATCCATTTTGATCCATTTTTCTCGCAATAGAACTTCCTGTAAGCAGACGACCCAGTCTATCCGTCATAAGCGCCCTGACTAAATATATTAAATTAAATTTGGTTGCAACATCATTCAGAAGAAAAAGAAAACCTACGTGCAACAAAAACTTTAGCAAAGATCGGACCAGCACGTTTTGGAGCAGAGTCAAGTTCCACCAGCTCGATCCAACCGTTATCCTTTGTCAAACGTAACATTTCGGCAAACATCCACGATACTTTATCACCGGGATAAACTATCTGCATCATTCTTTGATGAACAAAATCAAAAGATTTATCTGGGAAGGAAAACCCATCAAATACATCCAATTTCACTAATTGACAATTGGCGGGTATATGTCCTATCGAATCTGTGTCTGTTTCAAGCGTAAATGGTTGGATAATGTCGATGCCTGTAAATTTACAATTTGGGAAATCATTGGCCATGTCTAAATCCCATATGTAAGTTAGTGCCCGGGTTCTGAACTAGAATATTCTGTGTTTTTACCTAAAAGCCAAGAGGCATGAACACCACAACCAATATCAAGCACTTTGGAATCTTCTTTTGTTAATATCTCGTTCACTGGTGCAAAGTGACTTGTTTGAAAAACGTGTTTTAATAAATAATGCTCGCCCTGTTGTCGGCCTGCTTCTGACGTTGTGTGTGGAAAGACTTCTTGTGCATATTTGGAAACGCAAGATGACAATGCTGACCCATTGTTGAAACTGTCTGAGGTATATTTCGTTGAAGTACTTGCACTTTTACTGTCAACACATTTCTTCCTTTTCGAAAGTTGATTTCCCATTTAAACAATGACAAATATATATGAAAAAAAAAAAAGGCCAAAAAGAAAAAAAAGAACGGGAACTACCCATTTTTAATCTTTTTGTTTTCGTTGTTACACTTATTTTTTTAAGCCAGCTACTTTCATTTTTCACCACCGCAGATTTTTTCAGTGCCATGGAGGATGGAAAATCGCCTTACAAGGAATGACAGTGTAACAGCTTATTTTTAAAAAACCTATTTTTGAAATACAAAAACTGGGATTACAATAATGGCAGGCAATCAGGTGTTCCTACAGGCCTTCTATCATGTCGATTGTCAAGTCTGCGGGGACCACCCCATTTAGATTTTCATCCATGAACTCAATTAGGCCTTTTGAAATTTAAAAGCTAGGTGGATTATCAGGATTTTAATTAGGAGGGTTGATTGATGGCTATAAAACATGCTGTTACTTGACACGGGCGATGATCAAGTATTGAGATGAACATCATAATCGCAATTATACCCATATGTTGCGAACCAATTCATCTATCAAGATCGTCGTCGACAGAAAATAAAATGAAGAATACGTAATCACTTTATGGTCTTATCTCTAATTAATAAGAATGGTTAATAATGATGTCAAAGCTTTTTCAAAAAAAAATTGATGGATCTTGTGTAAGTGCCAAAGGAAGAGATCTATGAACGGCTCAAATTTCCCGTAGATTCGGCGATGATAATTATGCCTGGATCAAGAATTTTTCCGAAAAAGTTTCTAAATTGTGTGTTTTGTAAGCGGTAGTAATACCATCAATAATATCGACAAGAAAGCCTGTAGTCACTAACAGGACAGGTTTTTATTTTGTTATTGTTGCATTAAACAAATGAGTCAACTGAAATCGATACTACTGAGTTCAACCCTTCTAATGAAGCGCTTAATAAGTTAAATAAGGATAGAGTAATAGAATTGTAAACACATACACTTATAAAATTATTTCATGCTTTTCCCAAATGACGGTCTCTTAAATTAACTTATGAAAAGCATCTTTGGACATTGTGTTTTCGTGTAACGCATTCGCGTGTTTTATGAATGTCTCGGTTGCACATTCACATTTTATTGTATTTTTTCTTTTTCATTAACCAATTACAGACATTTTGTAGAACACCGGGACGTTATTAGCCGCTGGCCGAATTCATTATTATAAAGTAACTTTGTGTTAGTTGGAATAATGCATACAGTTCATTTGTTATCCTTGTTGATACTATGCACATCTCTGACTCTACAAACAAGAAACAGACAATGATTTATAGTCTGAAGGTTTGTTTCTGTTTTTATTCAATAACCTACCAAATCCTATAAAGTATCTTGATGTCTTACTGACAGGGCCTAAGGCGTCTTTCCTACTTTATAGCTTAACTAATAAATAGTTTAATTTTATTGAATCGTATTTTTATAAAACCTGAATATGGTGAAAACTCAGGTATCGGTTACAGTTTGCTCTTCCACGTCAAAATAAAGAGTGTCGACAGCAATAAGAACCTATTGTATTGAACAATATGTAACCCACACATGTGGACATATTATAAATATTTAGATGCGATAAGACGGTCGATGCAAAAAAATAAAAACCATTGAAGATCTTACTGAATAAGGGTAAATCAAGAAGTGAATTATTCCAGTCAGAATTTACAATTTTGAAATACCCATTAGGCATCAAGTCTTTTTTTAAAAAAGCATTGCCCTGAATATCTGTCTCTATTCATCAATATTGTGCAAGACTTTTCATGCAAAAATGGTTTTGAGTTGATCTTTCATTATCAATATTTTAAAAGTAGATGATGGTTTCATATACTACTCTAACCGTCTGCTTTTCAAATTAAAATATAATTATATATATATATATATATATATATATCTTTGTATATGCTTCCCGTAGTTAAAAAAACGAGTTCTACAAAAGAGACCCTTATTATTCTCATACAGTGCCTTAGGGGTTGTAACAAATACACACCGTTAGAAATGGCGAAGCTAGGGGTTAACATTTGCATGCATTGCAGAATTTTTCTGTCATCTTATTTCATCACCTCCAAAAGTAGGTGGTATTCGTTTGTATCAACAATAATAATTTAGACATCACTCATTATCCAATACTTGACATCACAATAATAAAAAAACGGTCATCATCAATCAAGCGGACAACTTAAAAACGAATTATTTTCTTTGTATTAAGATAAGTGTTTCTTACGGATACTAACTTTAAAAAGGCAATTGTTTTTTTATAAATACGCTCTTTTAATCAGACCAACCATGCATATTCATAACTTAACGCGCATTCGTTAAAAGTAGTGATTTCCATTGAAATCTGAATATGTATGGGCTATCAAGATCACTAATGTAACCATTCATCAAAGAATTGTTGCTGTTTAAAAAAAGATCAATACCTATAATAAGGTCATGCGTAGACGAATGATGGTATCATCCCTTTAAATAGATAATAGCAGAGAGGCGCATTCCTACCCGGGTGCTAAATTGTGTTGTGATTTACATAAGGGGTTTGCCTAAAAATCCCTTCCAAAGAAGCGGATGATATTATTTAAGCAAATAACAGAAAATCTCTCTGGAACAAATTGTTTAGTAATAAACCATTTTATTTGCTACATCCGTTAAATATTGTTTCCCAAAGTGCTGGGGTCGAAGGAGAGCAGTTAATATGTAGGTTAAATACAGATACTATTTTACATTTTATTGTACAATCAACATGTCTGTTGTTAGGAATCGTACTGCTTCAATGGCCCTTAAATGACAAAAGGCGTTTTTTTTGGGGGTGCTTTTTGAAGTATACTGAAATATTCCAAGAAATAAACGGTTAAATTATTTGAGACTAAACTAGATATCTTTTTATTAAATGGAAAAGGGGATCCTTTTTATAAGGAAGGATTGAAATAGATTGTTATCCGGGAAGATCAGATGGGAGCGTGGATTGGAAGGAGACATTAATATCTTGATCAGTTAATGGTTTATGTTTCAGTGCTGGGTTGCTATTAAATGTCAAGTAGATTATAGGCTGGATATATAGTGTGTATATATCATTACCTCCCCCCAAATTGGAGCAGCATTTTTTGATTGTAAAGGATATGAGAGAAAAATGGTGAGAACCGATTTTGTAATCCTGAAATGCAGAAGGGTTGTACTCGATAGATATGATTGTAGCCGGGATAACATGAAGTGAAGAGAAGGGGAAAAAGTTCCGTTTAAATCAAGAAACAAATCTTGAAAAAAATAGAAAAAGAAAAAAAAATTGTGGTAAAGTGTAAAAAAGAAATGGGGAAGGGGCAAAGTATACGATGTATCAGAAAAACCTTAAAAACCTCCAAGAGGGAAAAAAATAAAAAAGGGAAAAAGATACATCACTTTGAGTGTCTAACTATTGTTGGCTGCACGTCGTTGATGACGGCGAGATTTGTGTAAATTGTACCTTTCTTGGCGAGAAGTTGTGTGATTGATTGGAATGACTTGTGTTGAAGTGCTATGGTCAACATTGGTAGTGTGATGTGTATTATTGCGAGCTCGCTTATGATCGTAGCGTTCTTGACGATTAGGAATATGTCGCATATTTACAGTCTGAGGCAATCGAATATTTCCTGAAGAGGTAATGGCCTGACGACGTGCCCAGTAGCGTTCGATGTGTAATTTGTCAGGAAAATGGTGTGCAGGTTCCCATGTATCTTCCTCGTCGGATTGATCTTTCCATCGTACAAGGTACATATAATTAGTAGGATTGGTTCCTTTGTGGTTGATAATACTTTGAACTTCTTGGAAGTCGGTATCATCCTCTTCGAAATCCGTTGTGGTACTATTGACTTTAAGAAGTTTAATATGGGATGTAGGGACGTCACGAGAGAGGAGATTATTGGCTTGATCGACTAGGACGTAGGAACCATTGGTGGTGTAGTTACGGATAGTGAAAGGACCGATGAAATTAGGATCGGTTTTGCCTGTTTTCATGACATTTCGTATCATGACCTGTCGACCAATAGGAAATTTCTTGTGAATGATATGATGATGTTTGAGGAATCGTGCATTGTCTTTTTCCTGTGTCAATTGTATACGTTTTGATAAAGCAGGAATAAGGAATTCGTTAACTTTGTGATATTGAGCAGAAACAAGTTCAGGAGTAATGACTGAATTATCCCAGTTAGGGTCAACGTTAGTGTAATTTTCGAAATCATTAGCTCGTCGATTGAACATAACCGCAAAGGGTGTAGAGTGGTGTAAACGAGAGACCTTGAGATTCATCTCTAACTGTGTGGCGTCAAGGAGAGTGTCCCATTGCTGTTTCGCGCCTTGTAGCTTTTTGATTAAAGTACGTTTAGTGATATGTACGAAACTTTCATTGGTACCGTTGGAGTTAGGTGTGTATGCTAAACTAAGACGATGGTCAATGCCCAATTGTTGAGTCATTTGAGCTACTAATTGGTTGGTAAACTCGAGGCCGCGATCTGTCTGGAGAACTTTGACCACACCAAATAAGGCAAAGATGCTTTTGAGTTCGTTAGCGATGGTAGATGCTTCCTTGTCAGGCAAGGCACGGAGGATCGTGAAACGTGTGAACAGATCGACATAGACCATGATGAAGTTATTGCCGGCGTCGGATGTGATATTAAGTGTACCTAAATCACAGACCGCATGATGGCCTGGCGCAGTGGGTAAGATCTGTTTAGGAGGATGGTATCCGGTTTTCGACCAATTGAAGGCAAGGCAAGTTAGGCATTCACCTACAACTTCGATGATGTCTTTTCGTAAGTTCACCCAGTTAATATGTTCGTCGCGTATGGCGGATTCGATAGCATTGATGCCAAAATGTCCCTTGAGATGGTGACGTTCGATGATAGCACGACGTTGATCAGGTGGAGGCACCATGGGGTCGGCTAGTTCCGATGCGCGTTGTACAAGAATGCGACTGGATTCGTTGTCGTCGTGTGACGTAGAAGAAAATTGGGTGGATTTCTCTACCGCCCCCCTCTGTTTTGTGTGTTGTTGTTTGTTAAATAACTTAGCTTGTTTAGCTTCAGCGTGATTGTCCATCTGACGTTCAACTTCTGGGGAAGCGAATAGACGACTGAGCATGTCAGCAAGATAATTTTCGGAACCTCGAATGTAGACGATTTCAAAATTCTTAGAGTAGATGGTGGTGTACCAGTTCTGAAGTAGAGGTGAACAGTATCGTTGAGAATGAAGGAACGTGAGGCTGTAATGGTCCGTGAAGAGGAGAAAGGGAGTTAAATGTAGCCATGAGTGATAGCGTTGAAACATGTAGGCGATGGCGAGGCATTCAGATTTATTGACGCTGTAGTTACGTTCACTAGCTGTTTTGGACCGTGAAGCGAAACCGAGGAAGCGAACAATATTCTGTCGATCAAGCTGCCATACGAAGCCACCAATAGCATAGTTACTAGCATCCGTGTTGACACGCAGGGGTAAGGATGTATCCATGACTGAAATGACCGGAGCATGTGTGATAGCATATTTTAAAGCGGTGTAGGCTGAGTCGTGAGTGGAGTTCCATGTCTGTGCAAAGATCCGTTTGTCACTAATGCTACGAAGCTTATCCAATGGAGCGGATATGGAAGCGTAATTAGGAATGTGTCGTCGAAAAAAGTTAAACAATCCAAGTACTCGCATAAGAGCTTTGTTGTTGGTAATCGGTGGAAGTTGATCCAGGTTACAAATTTTACTGCTGTCGATCTGGAGACCTTTGGAACTGAGACGGAAGCCCAGCAAGGTTAAAGATGTGAGGAGAAAATGGCATTTTTTGGATTGTAGAATTAGACCTGCTTGATTCAGTCGAGTAATGACCTCTTTGACGAGAGTGGCGTGTGCGACTAGATCAGTTGTGTGGGTACCGATTGTGATATCGTCAATGTAGGCAAAGACTGTAGGCAAATCACGAAAGAGATTGGAAATAATGCGCTGAACAAATGATGGTACTGTCTTTATGCCGAAACAACATTTTCGAAAGACGTATTGTCCCGTGTGTGTGGTGAAGGCTGTGAATGGCTGGGATTCTTTAGCAATGGCAAAACGAGTAAAGCAGCTTTTTAAATCAAGAACTGTAAAAATGGAGCAATGTGATAATTGTTCATGGATCTCATCTATGCGAGGTAAGCTGAACGCATCAGATTTAGAAGCGATGAGATGTTGATTGAGGAATCGCATGTCGGCACAGATTCTGACTTCAGAGCCGTAATTACCTGCAATGTCTCGCTTCTTTGCGAAAAGAATGGGATTATTATGAGGTGTGTTAGCGTCGGCTAAAGTAATAGTTTCTTCCTCGAGCCAAGCCTCAATTTGTTCGTTTAGTTTAGACTTATAGGCTAAGGGTAATGGATATTGTTTACGGAAGATGACTGTGTTCTCAGGGAAATGGAGTGTAACTTCCGAGTTAGGTACTGTACAAACCGATTTAGGATCGATGGAAGCATTAGAATGTAATACGATCTCCAGTGATTGTAAGAATGTGGATCGTTCTGTGATAGAACCGTAATATTCGTATGTAGGTGTGTTGGGTAATGGGTCAATAGGGTCCTCGATTGTAGGTAAACTATTTTCGTCCCATGTAGTAGTGAGCCCAGTGATGTTAATGTTCATTTTAGACATAAGGTCGGTACCAATGCAAACATCAGCTTCACTATTCAGATTAAAAACTTCGAAGGTATGATGGATGTTAAGATTATTATAGAATAGATGAACATTGTCAATAAAACCAATACGCTCGATGGAGCTATTAGCATCGCCCAAAGAAATAGTATGACTTTTAGATTGTGACAAAGATGTCGTATGTGGTATAATAAGTTTTGGTAAGGAGGGTGTCATGCCCAATTTGGAAGCTAAAGAAGGCTTTAGAGAGGAGAAATTGGAGCCAGAGTCGACGTAGGCCCAACATTTATAGCCCTGAATAGTGACAGGAATAATGATAGAATTTGTAGAATCGTTGAGAGGAGCAGGCTCATCATTAATGGTAATGTTAGACTTATTGTGGACTAATTGGGGAGATGAAACGTCCTCGTCTTGGACGAAAGGAGACGTAAGAGTGTGAGCTTCGTCAATGTGGCTCCTGGGAGGCGAACGTTGAGAGGAAGGATGTTGATGAACATCAAATTGATTATTTTTTATGTGCATGGCACGTTGTGTAAGTTCCTGCATGTGAGGAGCAGTGATAGCTGATTCAGGAGCACCAGAATCGTACCAGCAATACAAAGCGCTTTGGGAATCATTAGCACCAATTGCTGTAGACATACAGTCTTTCATCTCCGTATCGCCTTGGTCAGATATGTCTTGAAGCCTTCCGGTGGCAGGGTTTATCAGAGAAGTAGCAGGAGCAAGAGCAGGGGTACAATAGGTAGTGGAAACAGTAGGGTCGGTTGTAGACATAAAAAAAAAAATTAATAAAAAGATAACTTATAAGAATTCAAATAAAAAAATGAAATATTCCAAGAAATAAACGGTTAAATTATTTGAGACTAAACTAGATATCTTTTTATTAAATGGAAAAGGGGATCCTTTTTATAAGGAAGGATTGAAATAGATTGTTATCCGGGAAGATCAGATGGGAGCGTGGATTGGAAGGAGACATTAATATCTTGATCAGTTAATGGTTTATGTTTCAGTGCTGGGTTGCTATTAAATGTCAAGTAGATTATAGGCTGGATATATAGTGTGTATATATCATATACATTCAACGAGATGTATGATACTACAAAGTTTTCCATGCTTAATAATTCGAGCAGTAGCTGTATAGTACGAATTGTAAATATATATTAGAAGGGTATTGAAAAAGAGATGAATATAGGTCGTTATATTGCAGTGCTTTTTTATTCTGTTTGTACCGAAATTACTCCAGATGAATTGCATATTTTTCTGTACAGCAAAATTTAAATAGAATAACAATTTTTCTTATTAAAGATGTCAATGTGATGTTTTATTGAGACTTCAAGGAGAATGTGGGGGATATAAATCTAATCACAAATCAGGTAACAGCACGTAGATGTTAACCAGAAAAAAAAAACTAAACAGTAACAGAAGATTCAGGTACCGTATTGACAATAAAGTGCGGCAGAGCATAAAATGACGTGTCAATCCCCAGAGGGAGGCAATTTAAATCTTTTTTATTTTTCTTGCTTTTAATTATTTTAACCGTTTGTTTTTTTAACCATCTTGTTAAAACGTAAAAGATGTTTGCAGAATTACGTAGAATGAATGTGCGACAGGTAAAATACACAAGTCGAAAGAAAAATACAAAATAAACACCATTTAAAAAAATGCATTGACTTGTAAACATGACTAATAAAGAAAAATAACGCGCGCGCACACCCAGGTCGCCTTACAATTTTTGAACATCTTGACGATTGCCGCATCTGCTCTCATGATTTGGAAAGGCATTGCTGTTGTCACTAACACGGAAAGTCCTATTGTTGTTGTCCTCAGGTAAAAAAAAAAAAAAAAAAATTAAAACAAAGAAAAGGGGGCATATAGTGTAATAACTCATACATTATTAAATCAGTGGAAGTATGGAGCCAGCTTTTCAACGTGGCGACTTGTTATTTTTAACTTTACCTAAAAATGATCCTGTGGAAATTAATGATATTTGTGTATTCAAGTTACCGGGAAGACCTATTCCCATTGTCCATAGAGTTGTCAAGATTCACGAAGAGTAAGCTAACATAAACACACACTCACACTCACACAAAAATGGTTACTCAAATTGAAAGAATTCATTTAGCGCCAATACAAAGAAGGAGTACATTTTAACAAAGGGTGACAATAATTCCAGAGACGATCGCGTGTTATATGATAAGAGACAGATGTGGATCCATCGAGAGAATGTAGTTGGCAAAGTTAAAGGGTAAAACTTATAATTCAAAAGTGATTTTCCTTGTACAATTGCATGTGTTGATAAACATTTTCATAGATTTATGCCTTATGTTGGCATGGTTACCATTTTAATGAATGATTATCCTTGGATGAAATTTGCATTATTAGGCGTCCTTGGATTATTCGTACTTATTCATAGAGAATAAAGAAAATAATATATAATATATACATTTATATATAAATATAGTTTATTATTAAATGATGATGATGAAAAAAAAATCATGTAAAAGTAGATACGTCAGGAGCCCATGAATTTCGGTACCAATTCGTATTATTACACAACGGTCTCTTTGTATCCTCATTGATATCCATCTTTTTCAAGAACTTTTGGACGTCTGCTAAACACACATTTTCATCGGTGGCAGCTATTTGATCTCGCTGTTGTTGATGATGTTTGATATTCTTCAGGTTTTCCAGTGGGGAAGAAAATGAATTGTAAATGAGGGGGGGAGTATGGGTTGTTAATTCTTCAGCCGTGTGATTTCTTACTAACTGAACTTGATGCTTTCGTGTGGATGTATGATATTTTAATGATTGGTGGTTATATTTTTTAGATGTTTCTTCTGTACAGACAGTATTCACATCCTGGAAAAAATTCATATTGAAGTTATTGCTGTGTACGGATTGAATGGCATCGTCATCGACAAATACTTCATAGGCAGACTGATAATCCACTGAATCATTGGAAGCTAATTCAGCGAGAGACTTGATCCATTCTTCGATCCACAAGACTTTCTCATTCGATAAAGAAGTAGCGGTAGGCATATTATTTAATTGTTGTTGGTTGAGCAGCTGATCTTCTTTATTGAGCCCCGACAACGTTGGTGTAGCATTGTGATATTGTTGTTGTTGTTGTTGTTGTTGTTGATTTAGTGAATATGATCTAGTGGGAGAGACAGGCTGGTATAATTGTCGAGCAGCCTGAGATACCTTCCACATCTTTGCCAAGACGAAGATCCACCTTTCAAGATCATCTTGTTTATGAGCCTTCATGATATAACAGCCACCATCATAAGTTCTTATCGAAAATGATTTGGGTCGACTTGGTGCTGTGAATGAAAATGTTTTTCTATTATTGTCTTTGGGTTTTAATATTGATATGGTGGAGATCTGAACCATGTCAATGGTCCATTTAGGCAATTGGTAATAGCTGGCGATGGCTGGTGTATCATTTATTGAAAGGCTGACGCTTCTATTTTTAGTGGTTGCAAGTAAAGGCGATGTGAGTGAATTGGTGGTAGCAGAGCTTGTCAAGAAACTCATGGGTCTATTATCAATAACTAGAGGTGGATCTAATAATGTGTGTGGTGGCAATTTATTCTTTTTAGATGATAAGCATGTTAAAGAAGATCCATCGAACCGAAATAACCTCCATATCCATTTATCATTTTCTCTTAGGTATAAATGGCCTTCGAATATGTGTGCTGTAATTGGGACTTCTTGTGTATTATTGGGAATAGAGCTGTGATTATATTGATTTTGCATTTTATAGGTGTGTGAAAAATGAAAAATAAAAAGAGAGAAAAAAAGAAAGGGCAAAGGGGGGAACGTAAAAAAAAAAAAAAAAAAAAAAAAAAAAAAAAACCTTTTTTAACCTGTTATTTGTCGTCATCAGATATCCTTTAACCAAGCTAAAAGCGGCAATTTGTCATTTACACTACATGCATTCTTTTTGGTCTCTGAAGCTCAGCCTTTTTTTATTTATTGTGTTAGCCCTCACATATCGCGTTTTTTTCTCAGCATCGTTATATAAAGAAATCCAAAAATAACTTGCATTCTTTTTCTGATAAGTCATGTCAAGCGAAAATGCACATTTATTTTAAGGTTTCAACTAGCAAAACTATCTTAAACTCCTCCCCCCTTCCCCAATTAAACGAATACTCTACTTTTACTTACTTCCCCAGGTGTAATCCATTATTCTGAGAAAAGAAGAAGCATATATGCCATTTGTTTAAAAAAAAAATTACAAAATAACCATCATCCGTTAAATTATAAATTTCTATAATTTCATCACCATGACAAGTGTGTTTTCTTGTACAACTCGTAGCGGCCCTAAACAAAAATCTGCGAGAACCCAACTTTATGAAAATAAATAGTGTACTACAAATAAACTTGGGCGCAGTCTTTCCCTCATTCCCTTTCTTCCTTCTTCTTTTTTTCTTGCGAACAAAATGCTCGAAGCAAACGATGGAACATATGTCGTGTCTGCATTAGGTGGTGTAGGTACCGGAAAATCCAGTTTATTGAACGCCATTACAGGTGAATACACTTTTGAAACCGGCGATGGCACAGACGTAAGGGACCCCTCCCCTTCCCCTTATATTCTCCCTTGACATGAAAGGACTAAACTTTTTATAATAAATAGGCTAAAACCTTGACGGTGGACGGTAAAATCAAGGAGTGGAGATTTGCACCTTCACAACAATTCTGCCATTTGATTGATACGCCCGGATTAGTCGACTCGAATATTCAAGACCGTCATAGTATTCAAGAAATGACACGTTACTTTAAATCATTAGAAAATGGTGTCAGTGCTTTTTTCTTGGTGTTCAATATCAATGATATCAGGTAATAAGAGAGTCTGGATAAAATGTGAAAAGGACCCAACTTACCCGTTGTCCATATATAGATTGGATGCATATACACAAAATATGCTGATTTTGTTCCACCAATTGCTCGGTAAAGATTTCTGGAATTTTGTTGTCATTGTCTTTACGCATGTGGATGAGGATTTTAGAGACGATTTGGAAGATAACATGGATGCTGTTACAGCGAGCAACGGTAAGATATATAAAAACTTGTTTGTATCGGTACTGATGCAGTAAAGGATGTTAGATGGGTTTGTTGCTGAAATCCGAAGAATTTACAAACTCCCAAGATCCTTCCAGCCTTCTGTGATTTTCACTTCTACACAGAATGTAAGATCGAGCAGTTATACGCAAAGACATATGCGAGAGTTATATATGGCTGTGAGCTTGTATGAGACTAGAAATAATGGCAAACGTTTTACCTGTAATTGGTTGAGACAGATTTTAACCATTCCTACCGAAGAACAAAAGTCTACCTTCATCAAGGACAGTATCAAGGATGCTTGGTCTTCCGTATCTAATGCCTGTCAAATGCAATAAATAAATGTTTCATTATAAGAAACCCGAGGTTTTACATGTGTTTGTTATTGGGGCTATTCACAAAGACCTCTTTTTTGTTTTGTTTCAATTTTCTTTTTTTTTTCCTTCAATACTCTTTTTTTTTTTTTTTACTTGTATGAAATTTGCGCAATCTATTGTACTTAATGCAGTGCCAGAATGGCTGGATGAATATGTTGAGTAACGTAAAAAAATATATAATAAAATCATGCGTTTATTCATGTAAAAAAAAAACATTCTAGTTATGATCGGTTAAAGAAAATTGTATACCAAACCGAACAAAACCAAGTGAACCAAATTAATGCCGAATCACGTCAGCAAGAGGAAGAAGGCAGTATTCGCTATGAGAAAAAACCCATCAAAAGTGGTGCCACCAGTACCATCATTAGCGTCAACAAAGAGAACGAACAGTTCTTGAATGAACTTGACCTCCAACTAAATAAAGTCGCAAAATTCTTCACATCCAAATTTCAAGAATTCGTTGCCGATGCAAGGGAATTGGATACCGAATTCGCCACGTTCAATATACCGCTTTCTGATGACTATTTATCAGAAAATGCACTGGAGCGTTTGGATTCCCGGCTTTCAAGGAAGTTCTCGAGGGATTCTTATACTACCACTTCTTCTGTACCCTTCTCAGATGCTTCTATCCCGTTTAACGCTGGCCAGAATTTAATATCCAATCACTCTTCTGAAGAGGAACTCGAACAAAATCTACCATTACCCTCTCCGCCTCCTCCTGCTGCTCATCCTCATCCTAATCCGCCTCCTCCACCACCTGCTATAAACACATCGCTAAATTTTCGTCGTCGTAGTTCTGCAATAGGGGGAGAAACCAGTTCAGTTAGCCCTTTAACTCGTGCTAATACAATTAGTGGGTACGATAACCGTGGTGTTCATATCGAACGAAGTCTTCGCCAACACGCGCATGCACAGCCTCCTGCTCGTATCATGCAAACCATAGGCTTTCAATTCGGCCGTCGAAGAGGCTCTCACATATCTCTTCATCAACCAGATAGTGTAGCCGAATTCAACCTCTATTATAACTTTCGTGTGCGCTGTGCGGCTACCTATATTGCGTTTAAAGAACTCAAATCCTATATTATGATCAACAAGACCGCCTTTGATAAGATCTTAAAGAAATGGGATAAAGTCACGGGTTCCCATTTACGTCAGAGCTATTTTGAGAAGATCGTGAAAGATGTGGAAGCCTTTAGTCCAGAAAATTTAGCTACGATTGACAATACCTTGGAGCATGTTTTGGATATGTACGCTGCGGTGTTTACGATGGGAAATAAACATTATGCGCTGGTAGAGCTTAAGATGCATTTACATGATCATGTGGTATTTGACCGGTCAACAGTGTGGAAGGATCTAGTAGGCAAAGAACGACAAAGAACGGATGCACATGTCTCTATGCCTTCTCAAGGATTCACCATTGGACGTTTCTTTATCAGTCGTAAAACATTAATCAATATCTTTGGTTTCTTGGTCAGTTTGATCTTGTACATTATTCTCATGTGTTTTGATACCATGGGCCAGAAAGAAGCAAGCAAATGTCTGGCTCTCCTTATTTTTTCAGCCCTCATGTGGGCCTTTGAGGTAAACGAACTAAAAACGTATATGACATATGCTTGTAAACTCACAAACAGCGATATATATGTGTAAAAGTGTATTCCCTTATTTGCAACCGCTTTCTTGGTCCCTTTATTAGCTATACCAATGCATGTATGTCGAGACGAAAACGGTCAGGTGCTTGCAGCTTCTGTAGCCGCTAAATTAGTTTTTCAAGCCATGTTTAATGACACGATCATGGTTCTATTAGGCGGATTTGCTATTGCTGCTGCTTTAAGTAAACACGGGGTTGCCAAAGCATTTGCTTCCACCATCCTTAGTAAAGCAGGCTCAAGACCTCGTTATGTAATTCTTGTCAATATGTATCTTGCCACTTTTCTATGCATGTGGATAAGTAATGTTGCTACACCCGTCTTATGTTTTTCACTCGTCCAGGTAAAGTCATCATCATCATCCCATTTTTGTTTAAACAGAAACAATGCACTCATCTCTCCTTGAAGCCTATCTTAAGAACCCTGCGTCCAAAGTCTACAGTCGCACCTTGTTTAATCATGGGAATCGCCTTGGCCAGTTGTATAGGAGGACTTTCCTCCCCCATTTCCTCACCTCAAAATATCATTGCGATTAACCTGATGAGTCCTAGTCCTGGTTGGGGTATTTGGTTTTCAGCCGCCATTCCATGCGGTGTCATTAATGTCGCTACCACATGGCTTTTACTGCTCTTGTATTTTCGTCCTGACCGAGATACACCTCATCTAAACGTCATTAAATCACAAGGGTTTTCACGTCCTACCTATCAACAAACTTGGGTCTGTATCGTATGCTTAGGTACCATTGCACTTTGGTGTGCTGAATCCGCTTTAAATTCATTTTGGGGTAATAATGGTGTGATTGCTGCAATCCCCTTTGTTCTCTTGTTTGCCACCAACATGTTAAATAAGACGGACTTAAATAATTTTTTATGGTCGGTGGTGACATTAGCACAAGGTGGCATGGCTTTGGGGTACGCTGTAGAATCATCGGGTCTACTGGATATCATTGGACATCGTATTGCCTCCGGTGTCAATGAATTAGGAGATCTTGCCATCATCTTTGTGTTTGGAATGCTTGTCTTGGTGTTTGCCACCTTTGTAAGTCATACAGTGGCCGCATTGATTATTTTACCGATTGTCAAGGAAGTGGGGGAGAAATTACCGATTCCTCATCCTAACCTATTGGTCATGGTGACTGGATTAGTATGTTCTGTGGCAATGGGACTTCCTGTATCAGGGTAAGTTGATACGAGCACAACACGAAGATTAAAAGAGACTAATCATGGGATACAAAGGTTTCCCAATATGAATGCCATTATGCTGGAAGATCCGACTGGTATACCGTATTTGAAAATTAAGGATTTTTTACTCTGTGGCATACCCGCTTCTCTATTAGCAGCTGTGCTTACCATTTGTTTAGGGTATGGAATTGTAAGCCAAGTTGGATACTAATCACAATTTAAAAATAAACAATTTGAACACATTTACATGATTTACTTTTAATAATTATTTCATTTTATTCATAAGTAAAAAGTGGACTCCTAACAGTTTGACTTGCTAAAGGCCAAAAGACTGTTACGGTAGCGATTTGTATACAGAACCAAGTATAAAAGAGCTACGGTTATTTTATGTAAACTTACCTTACACTTCCAACATGAAAAATTCAAAATGTTTATTTGTTGCAGGGAAAGCCAAGGTAACAAATTTTATACTTCTTCACACTTGGCTTACCAAATCAGATTTTACGTCACATCAAGATGTAAACAATCTTAAACACTTTGAAAGTGTGAGAATCCATTACATACAACTCTTTTTTTTTTCTTTTTATAGGTCTCTGACTTTCATATGCAGCCAATAATTTGTGATTATTGTCCAGTGTTTACTTCACAATCTGACGCCTTTATTATTGGTCTCAACAAGGGACAATACTAATGGGATTGATGATGTATACTTGTACCAGTATAACTATACCAAGCTAATTGTGGTTAATTTATCAGTTAGTTGATGACCTCAAAATGATTTTTTTTTTTATGGTATAATTTTCTTTGATATTTGCATTGTTTTATTTTAGGATTAAAGAAAAAATTGAGAGGATAATGTTAATGATGAATGGGGAATAATCGGCTAATAAATTGTGTGTGTATGATGAGATTGCTTCTGAACTTTTTTTAAAAAGTTATCTTGATGGGTGTATATTTTAAATTCACGTATCTGTCCCACTCTTCATCATCATCAGTAATCCATGGAATGCCGCCGTCTGGTAAAGGCTCGAATTTTTTTGAGTTGGGTAGTGTTGGAGTGATATTCAGTATGGCGTAACCTAATCCCGTAAAGCATCCACCTCTTTTAAAGACACCCAAATCCAATATATCTCCAAAGAAGCGTAACCGTATTTCCATCTCATACTTTAATGATAGTAAGGGTAAAAAAGGTAAATTATGTAATTCAACGTGTATAAGCTGATCTTTATCTGTTAAAGATAAAAATCCTTTAACAAAAGTACCATCTGACAGTATGATACCTTCATTCAGAATAGTGTTACGTCCATGGCTTCCCATCGTCCATACTGTCTCTAAATAAGAACGATCGAGGTATCTTCGAAACGTTTGTAAACGACCGCGATACTCGGCACCTTCTTCTTTGCCCGCATTAAAACTTTGGAGTGCATTGAGAAGTAACTGTGGTTCTTTGATATGTGTAATTTCAATAAGAACAGAGTTTTTCTCCACACCTATTAAAAGAGGTCGTACCAGTTCAACAGGCGATGGTTTTCCTGTTTTATTTGGTGCTGAAGGAACAGTTTCAGTAGTAAGACAGATAGAGTTAAATGAAAACGGTTTTTCTTCCACTTTACTCCAAAAATTGTAATACGAATTTTCTTGTTCTTTGGAAAGCTTTGTTTGGTTTTTAGATGAGAAAGACATAGTTTTGTGGAACTTTAGGCACACAGCAAAAACAGGCGTTTTTTATTATATCTGTTTTTTTTTGAAAGCCCGAGAGTTGTCAATTGATAATCAATGGTCACAGTGTATTACGCCCCCAATCCCATTCTCGCAGCACACACACATTATTTTTTTATCTCTGTCTACTTAAAATGAGTACTTCGTCAGCATCAACAGCAGCCACAGCCGTTGCAGCAGCAGCACCAACAGAAACAGGAGCAGCAGTAGCAACAATAGCAACAACAAAACCAAACACTGTAGCACCTAAAAAGAAAAGAATTATACGACGCAAGAAATTACTTACACCTAAACAAAAGCTCATCAAGGAGAGTGCAGAACAACGTTTCAAGATTGAGAAATTAGTGTTTGTATGGCAAGAGAAACTTTTCACACAAGCAAAGACACCTGCTGCTACCGTACAACGTGCGGCATTATACTTACAACCAAAGACGTTTGAGGAAGTGGTGGAAGAGCGTGCGGTCCAGTCATGGTGTGGTTATCCCCTTTGTGGTAATGAGCCCAAGGCTCAGGATTTGCAAAAGTACAAGATTTCATTAAAGCAGCGTAAAGTCTATGATCAGTCCGCATTGGCTAATTACTGTTCAGAAGCTTGTTACCATAAAGCGAAATACTATATCATGCAATTGTCAGAAGAACCCGTCTGGTTTCGTGACTTGAACGCATTACCTACGGCTCATATCATTCTATTGGAAGAGGATTTCAAGTAAGTGTCTATCGATAGTATAACCTACCCATCGTTGTCTCATTTTTTTTTGACATTATAAAAAAGAACGGCTATCAAGCAAGAAAGAAAACGAACACTGTTACTGAAATCCAGTGACGAAATTCGAAGTGAATATGTTCAACATCTATTAGCCAACGTACCCAAAGATACAAAGGATAAATTCGAAATCATTGAGAAATCTACCGTAGCACCACCTTCTTTACCTACCAAGGGAGATACCGTATTTGATTCGATTGAAGGCTATCGTATCGAGATCAAAAAGAATGACGGAAAGTCACCTACCACCATGGTCCTGAAAAAGAAATCAGAGGCAGAAATTCAATCGGAAAAGGCCAAAAAGAAGGCAGAAGAAGACGAGATCAAGTTGGTTCAACAGCAACAGGCATTGGAGGCGGCGGATGACCCCGATGCTATGTTTGAAACTATGATGATGTTGAAGGATATGCACATGGATCGAGATGAGACTCCTGTACAGAAGCCGGCGTCTGCACCTCAACAACAACAGCCGGCGGAACCTGTGCCTGCGGTAGCCACGTCTAAACCAAAGCCTGTGACTACGCCCTTCGAAAAGAAGAATACGGTAGAAAACAAGACATCACCTGAGGAGCCTACTTCTTCGAAAAAGCTCACGTCGAAAAAGACGGTGACGGAAAACATAAGCAAGGAAGAAGAGAACAAGGTTATTCAAGTGAAAACAAAGACGAAAAAAGCAGCTGTCAAAAAGAAGGCTACGGTACCTGAGCTCTCCCTGTTTGGCACGATTTGGACCATTCTGGATCATATGACGACCAAGGCCACTCGCGTCTATCTCCATGAATTGCATACCAATCATCGACGTGTGGACATTGCCACTTTATTACAGGAAAATGATCTCACCGATGATTCAGCCTATCTCCGAGGACACATCTTTAGTGAACGCATCCTTGACACGTAAAGTATTCTATTAGGGAGTAAACTATTTGCTGCCAGAAAAAAAAAAGATTGAAACTAAATTCTTTGATTATTTTTTTTTGTTATTTGTAGATATGGTATTGTACGTACACAGTTGAATATTCGAGAGAATATGGAGGACGATATTGTGAATGTGATCAAGACATTTCGATTATCCGACGCATCGATGGTCGCGTTAAACCCGGCTCAATGTTACATGATGACACTGGTGTTGATTAAATCGTTGGCGGATATATTATTAGATGGCTCGGATTGGAAAAAACAATTTGAAATGTGTTGTAAAACCGTGGATCAATCTATTGATACAGTCGATGCTTGTGTCCGCGTACTAAAAATCGCTAGTGTATAGATTTCTTTTTTAATAAAAAAGTTTACCGAGCAATTTTTTTTTTTTTTATTTTTTTTTACTCATAACAAGGAATCACATGGATAAATTATGCCATTGGAGTCAGATGAAAAAGTAATTCTATTATTTAAAATCGCACTACTCTTGATAAGATCTTTTTTTAAATATACTATATTTAATTTTACATTCAAATGGGCGTAACAAGCACAATTAAAAAAAAATGTATGCATGTGTGTGTGTAGGGTGATGAATGGGTGATCATCTGTATGACATGAGAACGTAAAAAAAAAAAAAAAAAAAAAAATCTCTTGCAAAAAAAAGAGAGTTTAAAATTACGACCGATCTGGCGAAATATGCAACGTTAGATGGTGGCACTTTTCACCCGACAGTTTTATGCAATGATTATATGCATTCATGATTTTTTGGATTTATATGAAACTTGATCTCTTTTCTTTTTTTTTCCCAGGGTCTGCCTTTTATTGTGTTAATCCCCAGATTCCCTTTGTTAAGATCAGTTACATATTCATCTAACCTTTTAGCGCGCGCACCCCCTTCCCCAAAAAAAGCTTAAAAAGAAGTGGCTCCTTAATAATAGTAACCTTCTTTTTTTTTAATCAAAGGGTTGAAATTGCGCAATCAGATCTACGTATCGCGTCTTTTTCTGCATAGATAGTAACAGATCATTTTCTATTTCAACAATGGGGTAAAGTATTCTCTTTCTGTCACTTTTTTTTTTTTTTTGAGATCGGGCCGTAAAAAGGTTGGAGTACCTACTAACTCTAACACTAAACAAAAAAAAAATCAAGGTCCCGTTTAGATACCCGAGAAGTAAGCGTCACTGGTCTTGTAAGGTAGATCTTTCTTATAAGAAACATAACCTCCTTTATAACTATTGAACTAAATAAAAAAAAAAGAGCTCATCATCGGTATGCATTACTTTACTAAGGAGAAGTATATTGACACTTTTTTTTTTAAAAAAAATTTACTTTTCTCTCTTCTCTCTTCTTTTTCTGTTTATACATAATATTTAATTTTATTTATCTTTTTAATTTGAATGACGGTACTTGATCATGAATCTTTGCCGAGCAATGAATTCTACCAAGACTATTTCCCCACCATTATACTTTGTTTATGCACAGTCTACATCCTATCTTATTTCATACGCTATGGTTTACATCAATTTCGACGTTATCGCGATAGAAAAAAGCAACAAGAAAAGAAACACTTGATCCAGCATTGGCAACGTCGTCATCTACAGCAGCACACTACAGCAGTGGCATTTCCTCCTTTTACGTATACCACTACTTCCTCATGCACGTTGAATTCCAGCACGCTGCCGACGAGTGGTCACCATAGCAAGTTGCCACAGCAACAAAAAGCGTGGTCAAAACCGAAAAATAAATATCAGTGGATCAGTAAGGATCAAAGGCTAAACTTGTTGTGGCATTGGAGTGTCTCTATGGGTCATGTGGAATACGATCATGCAAAGGGGTTAAACGCGTTGGTTCAACAATTGTCTATTGTTCGGTTGACGAAGACTTCTTCTTTTGCTGTGGGTGGTGCTGGTCATACACCTTTGGAAAAAGTTATTGTAGAAGCTTAGATCTAGGTTGTATTATCTTGCATAATGAGTTGTAGAGATAATGACTGTATTTGTATATATTAAAATGAAGAAAACAGCTGAAGGATGAGGGGGGGAAGCCGTCCCCTCTACACTTGTTTTTTTTTCCTCCCCGCCGAGATACTTTTTTTTTTTGTTATTGTTTTTTGAAATGGCGTGTCGATTTCATCATATTAAAAAAAGAAAAAGTAAAATTACCCATTATGTACACTGATTAAAACTTTGTTTTTTTTCAAATTAAAAATGAAATAAGAGAAAGAGACAGAAAGAGAAACTAGAATGATGATAATAAAAAAAATTTTCACGAAAAAAAAAGGATTTAAGCCATTTTCAGGATTGACGCTAATTAAGTGTCGATGGCTAGCAATTTTGTAACTTATGACGAAATTTTCGCGGGGGGGGGACATCTATCCATTGCGGGCAATGGGGATGGTGCGTGAGTGATTGGGCGTATAAAAATTCATGTTAGTATATTTTTGGTTAAAAAGAAAGTATGTAATCATGTCGTTTAAATGTTTTTTTTTTTCCGTAAAAAAAAAAAAAAAAAAAAAAAAGAAAAAATTATAAACAAAAAAGAAACTTGTACAAATGAGCCCCCGAGGGACCATAGAACAAAATAGACGTATTTATGGATGATTCGTTTGTTCTATTCAGTGATTGATCTACAAACCCCATTTATACTATGAAATAATCTCGATTAAAAAGAAATCAAGTTTAACTAGATCAATAAAGTAAGAAGAAAAACGTAATAGGTTATAGCCATTGTAAATTCATGCGTGTCTCCCATTCATAACAATCTATCTAGCCCAAATGTGTTTCATCAGTAGATCTATGTGATATCATGACGCGTTGATTAAATCACGGAGACTTTATCTTACCAAGTAATCTTTTTTTTTTTTTTTTTTTATCCTGAATAAAAAATCTTACCTACCCCGCCTACTCTCTCTCTCTCTATGCAATGTAACAAAAATGCAATGTATCTCGGATTCAACTATGGATTTGATGTAAAGTAACCCTGCATTGTTATTAGAAGGGCACCTTTTTTTTTGTGTGTGTGTATGTATGTGTGTGTGTGTATGTAGAATCACCTGCCAAAGCTAACCATACTTTTTTTTTTCAATTTCCGATTTAAGTGTGTGTTCACGTTTCCGTTTTTTTTTTTTATTAATTGACAAAAGGAAAGTGTGTTTACAAAAAGCTACAGAAAAGTTGAAGAGCCGTTTTAATAAATGCATTGACCATTTACAAAAAACAAAAAAACGTAGCATAAAATAGTGTCATAAAGTATACTAAATTGTAAGAGTCTTACTAACAAAGATTTAGCTGAAATGGAATTTAAAAAAAAAAAAAAAAAGGTTTACGGTGGCGTCATAGCCAAAAATATTTTAGAGTGACAGGAAAAATGTGATGTGCGATCTTCCAATTTCCGTCATATGAATAAAAATTACACACCGTCGGGATAGAGATCCATTATGGGTTTGGGCCTCTTTTTTATTATTATTATTATGATTGTGTACCTAGTAAGACAAGAAAAAAGTCTAGACAAGTATTGCGGGTGTGGCGGGGCGATTTATTCTTCTGTGTAGCCCCAAAATTATAATCATTTTCTTTTGTGTAGCGCGCTATCTATTTTAGCGTTTGTCAGATCGTTAACGGTGCCTGTTCCGAGAACTATCTAAATTTACATTCTAAAATAACTTGCCATAATAATTATTCATGGTTACATCCATCTCTTTAGATCTTTAGTAGGAGTTTATATGAACAAAAAATAAGTGAAATATTTTTATTTTTATTTTTTTTTTTTTTTTTGTAGGGCAAAGAACAATATGTAAAAAGAGAGAAAGATATGTATAGAAGAGGTGCAAACTAAAAGAAAGAAGGAGGAAATGTACAGATGATAAAAAGGGGGAGGTGGGGGTATTTTTTTTTTTTTTGAAGCGAGTTATTTAATAAGGTTGGTAATGCTTAGGTGGCGTAGCAGGTGCTTGTTGCTGGGCAGAAAGCATGGCACGTAACACCTCGTTCTCCTGCTTCACTTTAGATAATTCTCTTTGCAATGTAGAGTTACTAGTCATCAATTGCGACACTTTGGTTGTCATGGTTTTCATGCTCGCTTGCTATTTTTTTTTTTAGGTTAATATCATGCAAACATCTAATAAGATTTTTTTCTTTTTATTTTTTTTACCTTTTTAGCGCGGTATTTAGCAGAGGCAAGTTTGTTTCGGTATCGACGCTCCTCAACAGACATGGGCAATTGAAAACTGTTTCTACGCTCGTCATTATAAGTCGCGTAATCCATACGAGGTGACAAGGAGGGAGATCGGCTCTTGTAGGAATCCGGTGGTGATAAAGGCACATCTTGATGAGATGGGGTGTCTACAATAGCATAGATAGACATGCATTTTCTAGAATTATCCATGGTAGTAAAAGACATTATTTTTTAAATTTGTGTGTGTGTGTTTATTTGTTAAAAAAAAAAGATAAAGAATAAAAAAAAGAAAGAAAAAGAAACAAGGCCTCATTTATATAAGCTTTTTTTTGCAAACCAGCAGCCTGGGAAGGGAAATTAGAGTCATACACGCATTGATGACACTGACATCATTTCATTCCCTTTTTTATACAAGTGGGGTTTTTTATTATTTTAGTATTTTTTTATTTATTTTTTTTACACTTAATTGGGGGGTGGGGGTGATATATAAGGGATTTTTCATGCCTTGTGCTTTCTGCGGTAACGGGAACAAGCATCAACCCCAGGCATTTCCTCCATCATTTCAATAACCAATGGATGAGCAAATCCATAGTATTCTGGGCCAGAAATAGCATTAGAAGACTCTTTCTGTCTAACCTCATTTGCTCTTTTGATGACAGAAGCCCAAACCCCTGTTGCTGTCTTAGCTGATAATTCAATTTGAGGAGCATCCGCAGCGCAAAGCGTAAACTAAAATGATGATATGATGAGTAAATCATTATGAGGGGAGACTAATCTTTTTTTAGCGCTTTTACCAGTGGCCCATCTTGTCCATCTTCTACTTTACACGTGTACGTCGTTTGATTATTGGGATCAACCATACTCATATAGGTTCTCTCCACTGTGTAGCCAATAGGGAATATGTACCTATCATTATGATAACCAGGTCTCTCGCTATCAATCGTGCCCAAATCAATCACATTTAAAGACGCTATCTGAAAAGGTAAGATGATGGCGCCATCTTCATCCCTTGGTATAAGCACACGTTTTCTCTTTGAAAGGCGTTGTTTTTTCGGTGTAGGAACTAATAATGTGTTAGTTTTATAAACTCTATCAATGATAATAATGATAAAAAAAAAAGGCGCTGCCTACTTATTTCATCATCTTCATCCAATTGATCTTCCTCTTCGTCTTCTTCTTCATCCAGCATTCCACCTTCAATATCTTCCATCTCATCCTCTACAGTACTTGTGTCCATATCATCTGTCTTTTTTATTGATGTACGCTTTTGTTGTAGCTGTTGACTATCATGAAAATACAGTTAGCCATAATAATAAACATGTTAATAAAAAAAACACGTTACCGACTCTTTTTTTCTAATCCTTGTATTTTACGGTGAGCTTTATCCAACGCGGCTTGATATTCTTTTTTTTTCTACAGGAGACGCGTCAAAAAAAAAAAAAAAGTTGCGGACATGACGTGTAAAAAAAAAAAAAAAAAAAAAAAGTGAAACTTACAGCAATCATTTCAACTAATTTACGCTTCATTTTACGATACTTTATAAAGTGTTGTTCACTCCATGTTTTTGTTTGACATGCTCTTTCATTATTACGTCCAAGTTTTCCCTCGTCCTCTTCAACCAAGACGTCGTTTACTTTAAGTTCTTTAGCTGTTGTCGACATTAAGGGTATGGGCCAACAAGGGGAAAAAGATTTAAAAAAAAAAAAAAATTCGCGCCCGCCCCCTTCTCCCCCCTTTAGCTCATAGTTTAAGCCAATCAAAAAGTGAAACCTTATTTTTAAAAAAAAAATAGGTTACTGACTATTTTTTTTTTTCTTTTTAAACATTACACAATTTAGTGAATCCACAGTTTTGATGGATAGAATATTTAACACAGTTAGAGTAGAGAATGATAATCTAGAGTATGATGGTAAATGGAAAAGCCCAAGAAACAAGAAATATAAAAAAAAAAATAAAAAATAAAAAAAAAGAAGCAAACGCTAACTATAAAAAAGTAGAAAATGATGATTCACCATCTAATTCTGATGGGTCACTTCAAAGTTGGATTAGTTGGTTCTGCTCACTTTCAGGCCATGAGTTCTACTTGGAAATTCCAGAGGAATTTATTGAAGATGAATTTAATTTAACAGGCTTATCTGCACTTGTCCCGTTTTATAACGAAGCCTTAGAGATGATTCTGGATATTGAACCAGAAGAAGTATCAGACGATGATCAAGCTGCCACTGCTACGGCTGATGATGATGAGAATGGAGATGAGGATATACAAGAAGAAGAGGAGGAGGAGGACGATGGGTTTTGGAAAGAGACACCACGTCAACCACGTCAAATGGGCTATGTGGATCCTAATGTGGTTGAACCTTATGCAGCCATGTTATATGGATTGATCCATCAACGTTATTTAGTGACTCGTAATGGCTTAAGAGTGATGGCTGAACGTTACTCAAGTGAACAATTTGGCGTTTGTCCTCGTGTTTACTGCTACAAATGTCCTGTGATTCCTTGCGGTCGATACGATGAAGCTGCCAAAGAAAGTGTCAGACTTTACTGTCCTTCCTGCATGGATCTCTATTGTCCACCCAATCCCATGTTTCAAAACATTGATGGTAAATCTATATACAACCCTTTATATATATATATCCCGAAGATTAAATTCATTCCAACTATTTAGGCTCACATTTTGGCACAACTTATGCCCATTTGATGTTTGAGACCTATGCCGAATTGGTGCCAAAACCCAAACCTCATATATACCAACCTCGCATTTTCGGTTTTCGAGTGAATGAAAGTTCTCGTGTTGGCCCTAAAATGCAATGGCTAAGAGCCAAACATGATCAAGAAGAAGAATTTGTCAAGGTAAATCAATGGCAACATGCATAAAATATGAAAAAAAAAAGTGAGAGATGTTTTATTATGCACTCTCTCGTTCTTTTGTTACACATATTTTTTTTTTATTTTTTATTTTTTTTTTTTTTACTTTTTTAATACTTGTCTACTCATGTCAAAAAAAAAAAAAATATATATATATATAAAATTTTTTATTTAGCCGGCGATTCCATTGCAGGCGGTGGATCAAATAGTGGAAACGCAAGCCGAAGGTTGGAGATTGAAGGATGCAAGCTTTCATAACTTGTTTAAACGCTTCTTCTGACGCCTCTTTTTTTTTATTTTTATTAATTGAAGCTCCTCTTTTTTATTTTTTTATTTTTCATATGTGTGCTGTGTGTGTATATCTAAAAAAGAAACATGACATCATTTTGGCAGATCAAAAAAAAAAAAAAAAAAGTTTTTGTGCATGGGCATTTTAGTTAAAGTTCCCATTACGAAGCTTAATTAAAAAATCCTCTTTGGGGTAAAGCCTCATCTTATTGAGACTCGCCTGATACAAGAAAGGGATGAATAGCGTCCCTGCCACATTCCTCTGTCTCTCTCTCTCTCCCGAAGGAATTCCCTCTTAAGAAAAGACAAACAAAGAAGCGGGGATTCCGAGAATTCGAGTTTTTTTTTGTTTTGTTTCGAGTAAAATAAGCTACACAAGGCTCTAACGTCATTTGGGAGTTTCTGTACTCCCCCAGTGTAAGGTTACTCCAAAAAAATAAAAATGGTGATCGACATTTTTTTTGCTTATCCAATCATAATAATCCATTGTCAGTAACAGCTGCATCCCAGTTGGGTGATGATGGTGAATTATATGAAATACCACGTTTTTCTTTTATTGTAAATACATGCATTTTAAGAATTCATTTCACGCTCTTTCCATACAAGAATCTCGCGTTTATTTTAAACAGTGACATCCTTTGGGAACAAAGAATGCTCAATTACTACAATTCCCGTTATTCAAACAATGACATCTTTTTTTTTGTGGGAGTGTGTGATGCTGGATACTCCCCTCTTTCACTTCAGACTTATTGACCATCCCGCGTTTTAAACAAACCTTCTTTTTTTTTATTTCTATGAAAATACCCTATTTGACAATAATCCGAAAAAAAAAAGTTTAATTATAGAATGCTTATCGGATTTACCCCTCTTTTTCCTCTCCCCCCAATCTCGCGTTTTTTTTAAACAGTGACATGGTTTTTGGAAGGAAATTATTGCTTCCAAAAAAGTACATCATGGATATTATCGTTAGCTTACAATTACCGCATTTCAACAATGACATGTTTGTCAAAATTACCCCTTTTAAAATACCCCATTCGAAATAGATGCAATCATAGAATATTACCGAAATCTTGTATTTTAACAATGACATGTTTTTCCCCCTTATTCAGACTATCACGCGTTTTTCTAACAATATCGTATTTACTTAAATGTAAAAATGCACTATCACTCTAACTTGAAACAGTTTAATTAACTGGGTCTACTCTCTTGTATTGTGTTCATGGCACGTTTTATTTTATGCGGAAAATACCTCTCCGCCTCCTTTACACTTAATAGTCTACGTACTTTGAAAGATATTTACATATCTACATTTATATATGTCCTCAAGGCTAAACAATTACCTGAAGATGGCATGTTTCAATTACCGTATGCATCATTCTAATAATATTAAAATACAATTATGTTGAACTTTAATGTAAGTGAGTCTATGCATCTAAAACAGCATGCATATTATGTAGCTGTTGTGTATAATTTATTGGGTAAACACAACATGGAGTCATTAAGTAACACCCATTATATTATTGATGTGGTCAAAGGCCTTTAGTAAAAGTCTATCGGGGTCTTTAGACGCCTTACAAATTTTTATTTGTTTTGGATTCCATAGATGTTCTATTTCGTACCCAACTTTTTTTTTTTGGTTTTACAATCTCCCCCCGTTGTGAAAAAAAAAAAAAAAAGCCGCGTTGAGTGAAAATACCCATAAGTTTGTTTTTTTTTACGCGGACAATACCCGTTATCAGTACGCCCCAAAATAGGCTTTTATAAAATACCGTATTTTAACAATGACATATTTTTACTTTCTTGTGAAAATACACAATCGTTTTAAGAGTGCGATCACGTCGTGATCAGTCATTCTGCCATACCACACATATTTTCTAACTCGGCCCCACCCATAATCCCCCGCATTTCTTTCTTTTTTTTTTTTTTTTTGAAAAAAACATATAATTCTACATCAACATCAACCTAGAAGACATAGTGGGTTTACTTCACCTTCACGCGTCTTTATTATGTCACCAACTATATGCAATTAGTGATTTAAAGTGCAAAAAAAAAAAAAAAAAAAAAAAAAAACCTTTAATTTACAAGGGAGAAAGCAATACGGTATGAGTATATAGGCCGTATTGATGAAAGACCTTATCAGCAGCAAGTACCTTCTAAAATATTGATATAGATTCAATGTGAGAAGAGCTGCAATAGTATGCCATCACAATAGATAATACGAGTAAAGTGTCATGATGTAGTTCAAGCAGACAGTAAACTTTATTAAATTATGCCCAGATTAAGAAGGACACAGGCGAGAGTGTTGACTTTGATCCTGAATAACGTAAAGCACTAACACATTTGTAAATTGACACAATTCCCACTAATGATTTCAGTCACTTGAGATTTCCAATCCAGTTTGGTTTTTAATTATTTATTGTCGATAAAAGATTTCAACTCAAGTCTTTGTGATTAGTTACTTTGTGAAGCTCTCGTTTGAAGAAGATATCTTGAGTATCCCAATAATTTAGAGAACATCATACTGGTCCTTTAAAAGCTCAAAAACGTATCATTGTAAATCTAAAATAGCACTGGAAGTATTCTTTTAGACTAGAGAATCTGAAATGTCTGCCCCATTTATTAACAAGTGCAATTCCAGCTTAGATTACTGTGAATTTAAGGTTTTCATTAACAGCTAGATGATAGGCCAAATTAAGTGAAATAAGATACTTTGATTCAAGCAATCAAAAGTCTTTAAATCCCTCCTTTTTTACAGTTGACGTCTTTCAGTGCCTAAGCTTTGAAGGTTAAATTAATCTTATTGGCCAAAACACTAATCTTAAAATCAAATTTATTATAGAATGAGCATATAAAAATTTGTATACACAATCAGCGTGGTCATTTTCTTCTAGAATACCTTTTTTTTTAAAGAAGACTACGTCAACACATATATCAACTTGTAATGTAAAGAGTCTTCCTAGTAGTAATGACCCGTTGATAAAAGATTTGGGATCAACCCCAGCTGCTGAAAAAGGCGGGACTTTAAAAATATAGAAATGTGCCTGGACGTTTTAACAGAATAAACAAGGATTTTCAAGTAATAACAGTTTTCAGAGTGAAAAAAAAAAACTCTTATATAAGAGACACTGCTGGGGGTCATTTTTGGTCAAGACTTTTTAAGACTTACGGGTGTCTAATCCGAATTCTTAAAAACTGGAGTAGGTCCGACTTGGTCAAACGTCCAAATGTCCAATTTAAGCCCTGGGATTCAATAGTTGCCAGTAATATGTACTTGGGACCTCATCCATTTTTTAAATTTCGTCAAGAATGTTTAAAAAAAACCACTGTTAAACCACTGAAAAAACACTTAATTTTTTTTTTCTCTTCTTACAGGCGTGCTTTCACTTTTTTTTTTTTTTTTTTATAGTTACCACCGCCATCATACCCAAATCTCTTTTATATCCCTTCAAAAAATTCCTCTTCATTATAAGTAGTGACAAGACTCATTTTTTTAAAACCTAATACGTTCTCTTTACACTATCCATAACGGAGGAATCAGTTGCATCCTAGCTAAAACGTCGCAGTACTATACGATTAAAAAAGTGCATTTCTTATAGACAGCCAATTTTGCCTTAGGGACAGCCAAGGTGCACGTAGTCACAACGTAAGTTCTGTGATCTGGCGGAACAAGGACATACAATCAAAGACAATATAACAATTACAAATAAATGTATAGTAAACGACTTATACTTATTTTCACAAATCCATCATCCCTATTTCGCCTTTGAGCTCTTTGATCTTAATCTTACGCAGATATACTAAGTTAAAGGCCAAATGAGAAGCTGAAAGTATGCTATAACACACACATACTGGTTTATCATATGCTGGTTGCAATAACTTGTATCTATTTCAAGACGATGATTTATATTGATTTCTTGGTGTCTATTAAAGTATCATAATCCGATATTACGACTACGCACACCTTGACTGTCCTTAAGAAACCCGTTTATTTTTATTATCTACCTAGTTTTTTGAGACTATAGATACGCCTGCTTTCTAGTATGTGAAGGCTCAAACATATGGGTGATTACATATGCAATTAAATTATCCTGACGTAAGCCAGCTCTTGTTTATCAGTTTATTAAAAAAAAAACTCGCTCACACGATCTTCTGATTAAATAATAAACAATTAAATCATCCTGACATAAGCCCAGCTCTTGTTTATCAATCTAAAAATAAAAACCGCCCAAAAAATTTTTTTCCTTCCCTTCTTCCCTTCTTCTCTTCATCTTTTTTTCTTTTTATGCTGTAAAACATCTTCATCTTCTTAAAGAGAAGTAATAAATACGCACCACGTAAGAAAAAGAATGGATCACGCGACTCTAAAAAACCGTAGGTGTGTCTCGGCCTGTCGAAAACTGGTACGTGTCTAAAGGCTTGTTCTTTTTTGCCTTTACATATCAAGAAGGTACTCCGGGATCGAATTTCGTTTTTCGGTAAACTTGAAAAGAATCATGACGTCTTCTCCTTATTCGAAGGCCATCCCGCGCGTGAAAGCATACGATGAGGTAGAGTAAAAAAAAAAGAAAAAAAAAAAAAAGAAAAACACTTTTTCATAACACTTTTCCTTTTTCCCCAGAGCGTGTGCTATTTCGAGAAAACTCCTCTTGGCAATTGGAGTCTCTCCAACGCTGTTAACTTAACTTCAAGCAAAAAAAGTTTGAAGTTATATCAGCAGCTTTTTGATCCGATTCGACAAAATTTAAGTCGAATCGACAAAATTTAAGCCGGTTTGACAAAATTTAAGCCGAATCGATAATGAAACAGCAACAAACTGGAGGCAAAACTGGAGGGTCGCCGAAAAATGCTTTGTGATTAGAAACAAAAGCTAATGAAGTTGTTAGAAAATGATTCAACCCTTCTGAATCCTTTTCTGACCAATCGACGTAAGTATATCACCATCACTTCTTCTGCAAACCGAAACTAATTTTATGCGTTTTATGCAATATTCCCTACTTTTAGGTGTGAAGCTTGAAATAGTTAATACTTCAAGCTTCATTAATTCAAGTCATACGGTATTTATTTGTTCACTTTATAAAAAATAGGCAACATTTTGACTCACTCTAAAAAAAAAAAACATCTCGTTTGTATAGATTAAAAGGTAATATACCCTCCATCCTGTATTCTTGATTATTGAAACTAACCATCAATAAATTTATAGACAACTAAGTGATGATGTTGAAAGTTCAAATAATAAAAAACAAAAGCAATCGGAAACAAGGTAATTTTTCCAACGTCCTATTATAAACTCAAATAACTTAAAAGTATTTATAAAAAAATATCTATTTAGTAGCCTGTCATCCGAAGAGCAGCCAATCTCTTCGCAAGAATCCCAAGGTTCACTGTACACAACAGACTCTGACCATACTATTGTAAATTTCGAAAGGATGAAGCCCTATGTAAGCTGATTGACACGCAAGATAATATTCATAATTATTTATACCATCCACTGTAGTTTTTTTTTTTTCAATGGCAATAATATTAGTAGAATGTGCTTCGATTTTAGAAACCAATGCTTGCAAGAAGAACTCATGCTCAAGTCTTTACCTGATATTAAAAAAATGGCTATAAACCATGTTTACTTTCTGGACAGAGACATAACCTCGGCCATCCATGTAGACCGTGATTTTTTCACACAATATGAGGGGGATGAATCGTATACTGCTCTACCAGAAGAGGATGAAGAGGCTATCCTTCGTATAAGCCAAGTACGTGTGAATAAAAAAATTACGGCATTGTTTACTTAATTAATTTGTTATATTTAATAGCATCGAATCACAGCCATTTACAGTGTAGTCACAGCCATTTATAGTCTGAGTACGGTGTAATCTTTGAAATCCCGCCTTAAATTACGAAAATCTGCATTTAAGCAAATGCATACACGGCGAGTATATTTACTTAGAAAAGTATGCCTGTAAGTGATTGTGGCGACCTGTAAATATAAAGCAATGGATGTAGCATTGGGGCACATGACCAAGGATAGTAAATATCCAGTTGCAAAAATCATGTACAACCTGTAAGTAGTCAACTTTTTCCGATTTCCGTCCAATAATATAAATATCAATCTCTTCCTCGTAGGCTCGATAATTATGATAATGCCGAGAGTATATACACTAAACATGCCCATGTAAAAATAAACATGATTCGTGAAGCAAGTACGGTGGTGATTCTTGCTCGTAGTCCAATGATCCTCGATGGTGATTCCTGGTTGTGATCCAATGCTCGGAGATGGTGATTCTTGGTGGTGAATCAATGCTCGGAGGTGGTCATTCTTGGTGGTGAATCGATGCTCGGAGGTGGTGATTTGTGAATCACTCTTTATATCAAGGGCTTTAGATCCATTCTTGAATGTTGTATTTTCTACTGGTGGTATTATGAGTAGAGATGGGTAAGTACTGCAGTTTTCTTTGAACATGTATATGCAAACTCATAACCTCACTGCATTATGTAGTCATTTCACGCCTTTGATCGGAAACAATGACTTGAAGCCTGATGTGAAGTACAGCGCTCGAATTGGATCTAATACGTATGATTTCTTAATAATTGAAGTCAAGTGTCCAAGCTCTACCAAAGATGATTTATTTTAAGATGTCTGTGGAGTTGCAGCTTATGATCAATCGTACAGTAGCCACTCGATTTAAGGGTGATCAAAAAATTTCCAAAATCTCACCCTTAAATAGAAAATACCTTTAAATCGAAAAGCAAGACTATTGTAAACAGATGTCCACCAAAGCCAGTATTACGTGAAATATGATCATTACTACCAAAACGCTTCTTTTGCTCGGACATTCAACACATTTGGTCAGTGATGTACCGTCTCGATTTAAGGGTATGGTGAATTGGGATCTCACCCTTAAGTAGAATGGTGGTTTAGTGGCGTTAATGCTAGGGACGGATGCTGTTTTTTAAAAATCCACTCTTAAATCGAGCACCCTTAAAAGCGGCTACTGTATGATAGACAACAATGTATATAAGCCTGTCGTTTATGGAGTTGTAGGAAAAGGTAGAGTTAGATATGAGCAAAGCATTGTCAAGAGCAACTGGTTAACTCTTTAGGAATATGTTTCGATTATGATGTTTATAGGATGGAATTGGTTGCTCCATTTCTTTGTTTACTGATCAAGATACGCTCATTTTATGTCTCTCGAAGCACGTATGACTTTCTGGTTCCCGTCACAACTATACCTACTTTGCTACAACTTAAAAAACTCACCAGTCTCTCTTTTCGACTTAACGGTATTTTCTATTTAAGGGTGAGATTTTGGATATTTTTTGATCACCCTTAAATCGAGTGGCTACTGTACGATTGATCATAAGCTGCAACTCCACAGACATCTTAAAATAAATCATCTTTGGCAGAGTTTGGACACTTGACTTCAATTATTAAGAAATCATACGTATTAGATCCAATTCGAGCGCTGTACTTCACATCAGGCTTCAAGTGGACAAAGCAAGAAAAAGTACCATGTCGGCTGAAAGTTAGCCAAGTCAACAACTTGATTGGATAAGATACCCTCGTATCACTCTGAAGCCAGACTTTTAAAAAAATTAGTTTATGTTGAATAAAAAGGAGTTTACAGAAAATATGCTTTTAAGTGTAGTGGGGTTTGTTTTGGCATTTTTCGTTTACAAATGTCCATTTAGTACCTCCAAAGGTATAGTCAATTTCAGTGTATTGCCTATTTAGCTCTTAAATCTAGTGTCCTTATGATTCGTTTCTTTTCAAACAAACAAAAGTGGGGTAAGGAACGATCTTTTGTTAGCCATTGATATTAAACCTACCCAATAAAAATAGTAAAAAAAGGAAGAAGTAAAGAATTACTGATCAATAGTGATACAATAGTTGATAGACTTATCCCAACCCTGCGAGCTATTTACTATAGTATCCATGTCTACTAAAACGGCTTATTTAAAGTTTGGCTTTTAAACTAAATAGTGGTAAACAAATAAAAAGACTGGCTAGAGTTCTTCACTTGCATCTATATCGTTTTGTCATGTTTCAAACCTCAAGATGATCATTCGTCCGTCCAAAAACAGATATTTTATTTTTTTAAAAAAAAGATGTCTTATTGAGGTGATAAACGAGGATGTTTATTTAATGAGAATATTCACGAAATTCCACATATTTATAACGTAAAAACCTATAGTTTATTAACATTGAGATTTAGCTTACAGGGGAGTTTGTTCAAAGTTTTAAAGTTTGGAATATGATGAAGATCTTTCCTGCATCGGGGATCTACTTTTACAGCTCAACCAATAAGCAGACATGTCCTTGTATTTTTTTTTTTTTTTCTACAGCTGTTCAACTAAAGAAAATTCTTGTTATATCACGTACAACAAGCTATAATGTACGAGATGTGATTTACAGAGAGGCATAAACAACGAATGTGTGAAGACAATGGCAACGAAAATAACTCATCAAAGCTTTTTCTTAATTTTTTACTATCCTTAAAATGGGAAAAGGTATTTGATTGGGTCCGCGTTTTGAGTTTAATTTTTTCAAGACCTACACCTTTTATACACGTCGTCCCTCCCCCCACTTGTAGAAATTAGATACTAAATAAGAGTTATAGCAGAAGCAAAGTGCAGCAAAAGTGACTGAAAAACCGATGATTGTAATGAAATGACAATGCAGCTATTAAAAGACACGTTTTATCTTGAATTGCAAATCTAAAAAAAGATCTAGACAAACTATCTAATAGAATAATGCCAATATTCTATTTTCACAAAAAAAAAAAAAAATATGCCGCCCATCCACAATAATTAAATAGAAGTCAAGTATTTTGTACATGTACGGTAGAATGTGAACTTTATTGGTACCATCCACATCTGCATGACTCCCTCTATCTCTTTTTTTTTTTTTTTTGCAGGACGTAAATGTAGCCAATAATTAGAAATCATTCCCTCACTGTAACAAAGGTGAAAAAAAGGTATAAAAGAAGCCTTCATTCGGTAGTGAACTTTTCGATATCAATAACTCAATTGATTTTTACAAAAAAAAAAAAACTTATCAAACAATGAAATACTCTTTAACTCTTTTGACGCTTGCATGCTTGCTCCTACAATTTGTGTTTGTCACTGCTGCTGCCTTTAACCGTAGACAAGATGAACCTGACGATGCTAACAAGCAAGGTATGGGCGGAGGTATGGGTGGAGGTAACGGTGGAGGCAATGGTGGCGGTAATGGCGGCGGTGGAGGTGGTAACAATGGTGGTAACAATGGCGGTGGAGGCTGTGGTAATGGTCGTAGATATGGTGACCGCTGGTATAATGGCTGTAACACGTGCTGGTGTGACTATGGCGGTGTCCATTGCACTAATTACAACTGTCGTTATGAAGACAGTTAAGCAAGACCAAAAAAAAAAAAGCCCCCCACTTGTATATTGATAAATGGTTCCTCAATCTTGTAAATACTTTTTTTCTACATTTATTCATGTACATAATCCTTCTATTCTTTTGTGCCAATTTCTATCTTTTCTAAAAATAATTTAAATAACAATAATAAAAAAAGTTTAAAAATCTTACAAATTCATTGGTAAAAATGTCACAAATTCATTGGGAAAAACCTTCCGCTATTACTCTTTATCATCTTTTGTGCGCTAAAAATCCAGATACAATGCAGTGGTTCGTGTAACATTATATGCTCTCACACCGCCCAAACTAAATATTTTGGTCGCGACGCTAAACACAAAGGGCTTATCAGCTACACCATTAGATTTTGTTGTTTTTTAATATGTATTTTTATTTATTTATTGGAAACAAAAGAGAAAGATTTTTTAAGAGTATGTACAATATAAATGAGTTTTTTTTTTTGGGGGGGGGAGGAAATATAAATCTTTAGCTATTCATGATGGTACACTTGTTATGATTTGTTGTTTTGGGGTTTTTACTTGGTAGAAGCGTGCTTCTTTTCTAATTCTGCAAGGTTCTTCTTGAGAGAGGCAGTATCCTTTTCTTGCTTACCAATAGCATCACGGAGAAGTTGAAGCTTTTCAGCATCCTACAAAGAAGAACGACATCAGTACTCTTTTATTCTCACGTTTCTTTCTACCCAAAACTCTTTTTAACTTACGTGAGCACGAGCCCATTGGTTTTCAATAGCCTTTTCCTTTTGACCGAAAGAACCAGTTGAAGCAGTAGCACCTTCACTGCCAGAAGAGAAACGCTTGGTCATGCGGACGGAAGAAGAGAGACGTTGAACAGACTTGGAGAACATATTGATTATAGATGATTTTAAAAAATTAATTTAGAAAAAAGAAGAAAATAAACACAAACAGGAAAAATACGCTCCTTTTATTAGAAAAAAAAAAAAAAAAGTGGACTGACTGGCGTCATCCTATGACTAAAGAAAAAAAGATTTGTTACACAATAAATTCAAATGGCATTTGCATATGAGATTTCACAATACGTTATTTTTTTTTCCCTTTCATCTTATCTTTCCGCGTATGGCGTGTTTTTTGTCACCCTCTTTTTGTCACTTTTTCTAGCTGTAGATCCGAACATGACAGTAAAGTGTCAATTCATGTTTGAAACCCACAATAAACCTGTAGCTCCGTATGATGTCATGTTTTCGTGCGCTTTTTCATTTTGACTCATTCCCCAAAATACGTTTGCGTGTTTCCCATCAGCCGCGTTTTTTCTTTCTTTTTGATATAAAAAATAAATTGCTTTAAAAATAAACTGATACTCTGTTTATCGGAAATAAAAATACAAATACAAGTATACAAACACAAGGAAAAAGTTTCGTCTATACACTTTTGCTACTACTCCTCGGCATCATTAAAAATCCGTGCCTTGTGCTACCAAATTACGTATGGGTCGGCCTGAGCTTAAAAATAATCTGCCCATAAAACTTTTATAACAATGCATCGTTTCTCACCCAATATCTATCATTTTTTTCTAGAACAATCCCCCATGTATCACTTATAATAAAATCAGCTTATATTTTTGACAGTGGGGCTGAAATAGACGATGTTGAAAATATATCGATCGAGACAACATTTTGTACAATTTATCCTTTGTCTCTATCAACTCGTGCATACCAGCATAGTCTTTTTAATTTCTTTAAATAAATGCATTAATAGGTTATTCGTGGCTATACGTTAATAATGGAGCATGTGTCATGTTAATATCACTACTTTCCCAAACGCATGTTATCACTAGTACACAGGATAGATGAGATGCAAACAGTAATAAAACCTGTTTTTTACTTTGAACAGAACAATAATTTATTTATCGTAAAATTGAGGAGGCATGGTAATGCCAAGTTGCTTACGAAACTCATCCAGAGGTGTATGAAAATGCTCTTCAAAATAAACGTTCATGAGTGGTTGACAAGAAGCACCACATTGTAAAGCCCAAGGTACATAACCTGTATACAGACGCTTACGTTCTGGCCAAGAGAGTTGCAAAGGACCAAAAAGGGAAGCCAACATAGTCATGGGCAATCCCGTTTGAGCCCATTCGAACCACTTGAGAGCAATCTCTTCTTCCACTGTGACACCTAATCCTGTCAATGTATGAAAGAAATCATGAATTTCACGGTATCTCTTAATCACATAAGCCAACTCTTCATCATCCACAAATTTGACATCACAGCGCGTATCGGGTGTCACACCTTGTGCTTCAAGCCAACTAATGTAAACTTGGCCAAATGTACCTGGAGCACACGTTCTTTTTAACTTGTCAAAATCTAAAGCGCGTGTATTAATCACGGGTCTTTCTCGCAATATACGACGTCCCACACTGGATTCTAACATTTGATCTCGCATACTTGCTAAGAATTTACGACCTGTGGCTTCTCCGAGGGTAGCAATCATATCTTGATATATATGTTAGTTTTTTTTTTTTTTTTTTTTTTTTTTTTCATTTTGTATAGCAAATAAAAAGTATATATATCTATATTTTACCTCCGCGATAAGGGTCGTTCAATGCAGTGACAGCAGAAGCCACTGTCAAGACTGTTCTTTCAATATTAGATATGGGAACATGGGTTTCGTAAAGTTTTTTGCCATTGCTTCTGTGTTCTGAGAGAGGGAGGGGTCAGTGTTTGTGTGTATACAAAAAGATGCAAAAAAAAAAAAAGTCATTACCTTGATCAGTGACTGATGTCCCGGTAAATGAACGACTAAAGACTCGCAGGTTAGACTTTTGTAATAAGTGTCTACTTAATGTGGTCAATGGACGTGATCGTTGCATAATTATGTTTAATCAGTTGGAAAAAAAAAATAACAAAAATTATTTTATTGACATATTTTTTAAATGGAAATGAAACTCCCCCTGTGTAGTATGTTATCAGAAAAAAAAAAGAGTGACCTTGTGCTTATAATTGACATGTATATGTACACGTTTAAAAATAATACGAGCTTTCATTTACTTGAACACCCAAAATCATTTATTATGGGCTGGAAAATGCAGTCTAGTAACTGCTTGACGTATTTGAATGTGGTTTAAAACAGGACTTTTTTTTTTTTTTTTTGATGACATACAATCACAATATAAATGAGTCAACTTTAAGTAAAACGATACTTGTCGATGAATAAGAAAGAAGAATATTATCATAATTTAAAAAAATTTATTTTATTTATTAACATTTGTAATCGCACACCAGAGTTCCAATAAACCTATAATAAAAAGAGTGGGAACCCCTTTGGGCGGCCAAGTGCAAAGTTTCTAAAAAAATACCCTCAGAGGAACAAATAACGCATGTAGACCTTCATCATATTGGTATGAATAGAATAATGACTTGCCTAAGGTCATTAGCTAAATGATCGGGGACCCAAGAATCATTTGCTGTATATATATGTATATATTAAAAAAAGGGAGGAACTGCAACAAAATCTCTTTATATGTTTACAGGAACTTGCTTAAGGTTCACTGAAAGACAAAAGACTTGCCCAAGGTCATTTGCCTTTGATACCCTCTTAACCCTACCCAACAAGCGCAAAAAATAAAAGTGTGCCACCAAGAAACACCTTTTGTATATATAAAAAAAAAGAGGTGTGGCTGTTCACCTCCTAACAGTTTGACTTGCTAAAGGCCAAAAGACTGTTATGATAGAGATTTGTATACAGAACCAAGTATAAAAGAGCTACGGTTATTTTATGTAAACTTGCCTAAGGTTTTTCTTTCTCGCAGTCGGCTGGACCAGGACCTACTGCCTCTATTTTATAAGTACGGATGTTAATAAGAAGCTAAAAAAGTATATCTTCAAAGCATGTACTTTACCTTACACTTCCATGAAAATTCAAGATGTTTATTTGTTAAAGGAAAAAAAAAGAGAAAAACCTTTTTTTTTGCCAAGGTAACAAATCTTATACTTTTTCCCACTTAGCTGACCAAATCAGATTTACGTCACATCAAGATGTAAACAATCTTAAACACTTGTAAGTGTGAGAATCCATTACATAAAACTCTTTCTTTCCTTTTTATAGGCCGCTCACTTTTACAATTAGCCAATCACCTATGACGCTTATTAATTTTTTGTTTTTGTTGGAGGCAAAGTTTTTGAGCTTCAAGATTTCAAATTCAAGGTATAGTATTCGCACTTCAAATTCAGACAAATGATTATTTTTTTTTCAGACCAATAAAAATTCGTTTTCAGACAAATCAAAAAAGGGAATTCGGACTAATTTGTTTTCTTTTCAGACACTTGTATTTTTTTTTTTCAGATTATAATATGAACAAACATTGTAGAATAGCAAATGAAATTGTAATGAGTGACAACCGAGTCGAAGAGATTGTTAAAGAAATGGACATTGATGAGGATCCTGCTTTTACGTATGGCAAACTACTGCTTTTAGCTGATGATACTTTTTATTAAAAACTAAAAAGTGAATAAATTTATTTACAAAATGAGGGGAATAATTGTAGAATACATGTGTAATACAGGAAAGTAAAACTTTAATGGCGAGGACGGTAAAATGAATTTTCGCGGTTCCTGTCTACTGATTTCTCCATAATTGCCTTGATTACCTTAGGATCTAAGGCGGGTTTAAATGATTCATCGACTTGGAATGCATTGCTAGTATAACCTAATTTATGGATGACGTCTACAACATGGTACAATCTGTCAAGATAGGGTACAAGTTGAGGTAATTCATCCAAGGAAAGGGGAAAACGAATGCAATCTAATTCTGCAACCATTAAAATATCTTCCCTAGCCTCGCTGATGTTGAATTGTATGTTTGTACCAACGGCCATAATTTGAAACATATGCTTTCTGTTGTAATTTTTGGTGCCAGCCTTTGAAAATGTGCATAGCCTGTGAAGATCCATATTTATTTTTCTATGGTTTTTGGAATCCTTGATCGGTTTTACTTCGAAATATCCAATTGCCATCGAGTCATTCTCAACGATTCCATCCGGTCGGTTCTTATTTGGATCGGCGTCTGTATCAGAAAAGCAATTTGTGTTCAGCCATTTGAATATGACTTGATTGTGATCGCAGTCGAACAGCTTTTGGAAGCAGGGTTGGAGGTATCTCGTGCAAAGTTCGAACTCTTTGCATTCTTTTTTTTGATTTGAAAGAGGAAGCAACTCGACCAATGACTTAAAACACTGCAGCAATCTAATTATAGTTTGATCTGTGTTGTTGATGATCATATTTAAGATCTTGCCCTCCGCTTGAATCCTTGACATTGTACCACGGTTTAAGTCGTTGGCAATTATCATTAAAGTCATAATGGTATCGACTGGAAATTTCTGATTCAGTTGGCTGAAACCAAAGTTATTATACATGTCTTGACGTATAGTCTCTATAGGCTCGTCGAAATAGCTTTGCAATCCAGGATAAAATGAATTTTTCTCAAGGTAGATTATATCAGAGAATGCAAGTAGTTGTTGCAAGTGAGTCTCATAGGTAAGAGGAGCCTCCATTGATTCATATACGTCTCTCTTGAATCGTGACAAAGAATTTGAATACATATTTGAGCTATGCTCCGTTTTCACATCTTGGGCTATTATTGCTTTGGCATCCTCAAAACTAATTGTTTCGACACTATCTACTGTGGCGGTGGTGGTTGTAGTTGCTGAAGCACTGGCTGTGGTTACAGAAGAACTAGCATGGTCACTTTCTTGGGGTCGAGGGGGAGAGTTTCCATCGTTCAATTGGTTGATTTCCAAATTTCTTTGCTTCCAGAAGTCTTTAGCAGCTTTTGTCTTGCGCCACACGTTGTAATTGTCTTTTAGCTTTTTTTTCAGATTCTCATCCTCCACATAATCGGTTATTGCTAAGAAGCGTATTTGTACTCTTCTTGTATCGTACGTTTTGAAAAAATTAAAAAAGTCGATGTGTGTTATGTTGTTGTTGCTGTTCTTACGCAGCCAATTGATTTCACTAGGAAGTCTTTTTGTGGTTTTTTTCTTCACCATGGCACTGAAAAGAAATGAGGAAAAGATAAAATAATACTCCCAAAACGCCTTCACAAATATTTTGTTACTGGTAGGTTGTGTGGTACAGACTCTACATGACACATTTTAGGATGCCAATGATATTGTAATAAAGCAGGTATCCAAGTGATCATCACTTACAAATAACGATGAAAAGTTAACATTTTGCCTTCTACGTTAGCAATATAGCTAATATATATAGCTAATATATATAGCTAATATATATAGCTAATATGTATTATATATATATATATACAGTAAGTGAAAATGACGACTGCGGCAACTTTGATTTTGCAAAAATATACGTTTTTAGGATCGAGCAGCAGCATTGAAAGTGTGAAATTAAATCGCCATTCTAATTGGGAGCAGAAGTTATTGTGTCATTCAAGATAGTGTAATATTATTGGATGAAAAGATTTCTGTGAGATTTTTTTTTTTTTTCACGGTATATGGATGATTTTTTTTCATCCCCCAATTTTCTTCTCACAGCTAAACTCTTCGTCTGAATGTAAATCGTTAATTACTTTGCAGTAACAGTTCCAAACGTGAAGGTAAAGAGAGCAAATATGTTGTCAAAGATGTATATATTCATTCTGTTTTGTTTTTAGAACTCTAAGATGTTTATTTGGCCACATCAACTTTCGACATCAACGTAATTACATGGGGAGACTATTTTTTTTGTCGCCTCTTCTTTCTTCTTTAATTGTGCAATTCAAGTCAAAACAAAAGATAAGTTTACTTACTCAGTCTTACTCAGTCAAACGGTCAATAGTACGCGTGCCAACGTCGTAGGCGAACGGACACGCTGGCCCTCGCGTCAGTCTAAGCCTTGTAGCTATACGGCCACCACATTGTTGAGTATGCCAACGTCGTAGGCGAACGGACACGCTGGCCCTCGCGTCAGCCTAAGCCTTGTAGCTATACTTCCACCAGACTTCCATTGAGACCCGACTTGGACACACTGGCCCTCGCGTCAGTCTAAGCCTTGTTGCCTCTTGGTGGCTATTGACTCTATTGACTCTAGAAATAGGCGGTTTACTGACTTTTTTTTTTTCATCTAGATTCACATCGAATACACCCATGGCTCTCTATTAGAGAGCTTTGGGGAGCCAAATTTCAATTCAATGTTTTCTCAAAAAAGGAAAAACCTTGGTCTTCAGCTCCGATGTAGCACAAAGCAATGGATGGGAAACAGGGAGGAAATAAATCCAACGCCTTTTTGTGTTATTTCGTTTCAGCGAATTATATTGGTTTATTTTAGTGATTTTTACGAAATTTCGTCATGATGATTTCCAATAAAGCTATTGCATTCTCTTATTTTTAAACGCTATCTTTTGTCTACTTTCAAAAATAATAAACCTATTTCATATATTTCAAATGACTAAAAACAACGACACCTCAAAAAACTCCCCACCTAAAAAACACTACCGAGAATGGACAGACCGAAGAGTTATTGCTCTTGTCGATGCCATGATTGCATATCATCCATATGATAGAAAGAAGCTTGAAGTGTCAGAGGCAAAAAAAGCCGTTATGAGAAACGTTAACGAAATAGATAGAGATGCAGCAACAATTTATAGTTGGAATACCTTTCAATTGAAGATCAGCAATTTGATCAAAGAAGTTACCAAAAAGCAGTTGTATGACACTACGTATGGCACTGGAAGTAACGATTCTGAGACTTACCTAGAGCACAGGGTAATGGAATTGAAACTGAAAGTAAGCAACCAATTTAAATTATATAACATCATATGTTAATATGTTACTTAGATGGAAGAGAGTAAGCAGTTGACAAGTAAGACGAAGGAGGCCGAAACCAATGCTCTTTTAAAGAAAAAAAGAGACCAAGAAGCTTTGGTAGCAGCTTCAAAGAAGGGCAAACATGCTGTCGGTCAGCAAACCAACACGAAGCAGCTGGACTTTTCATCTCTTGAAAAAAATGAATGTGATGAGGAAGCCATTAAGGATAAACAAGCAGCTTGTGTAAATCCCGTTCCTGGATTGAACAGAGGCATTAAACGCTCAATTGAGAACCTGGAACAGGACAGGTTACAAGAAAAAGATGCCATAAAAAAAATGGGTCTTAAAATCGATATAATTGAAGACATGATGAAGACTGTTATCAAAAAGCAGGATGACAATGAGAAACTATTACACCAAGCCCTCAAAGGTCCCGTCCCTCAACATCCCTATCTTCCTCATTCAATTGCACCTGTCCAACTTCCAAAGCAAGACAATATAAAAAGCAACAATAAAAACTGGTTTATTATGGCCTTATTTCATCAATATATTCCTCTAATGTTGGCGGTTCTATTCCAAAATATTTACTCGTTTGATTACCTCCATTGACACAGATGTGAACATTTTTAATGAGCGTTGCAACTTCATAAAAAAGACCACATCTGCTATGGAGTATCTTCTGTTTTGGCTTGTATCTAACAAAAGAAAACAACTTTGCAACATGGTTAAACTCCCATTCTACTGCGATTCTTACTGCTTTCATTGAATCATTTACATCATTTTCTGCAGCAGTCATTTGGGTGCCTAATATTTGCAGTTACTTATGATACGTAATTGTATTTTGAAACCGACAGTAAACTATTACCTGTTCTGAATGGCTTTACCAATCATCTATCTTCTCTATATGCAGGATCTCCGTATATTGCGTATATCCTTTCTTCAATGTGAGAAAAATCAAGGCATTGATGAAGATCAACGATTACTTCACTTGTGTCAAACATGTTTTGGTCATGAATAGCTCCAGCAAAGGGGCCTGCTAGACTGGCCGTAATACCATCAGGCGTGACAATACTTTGGTATTTTAAACCATGACAGCGCTATACGTAAGAGAACATAATTTTGGAAATTAGAACAAGAAACACATATCGATCATGGATCATTAACCGTGTGCCCATTAAAAGTAGATCTTTGGCCACGGATGGGTCTAGCAACCGCGACCAAAGTGCCATCTATGAAACCCACAATATTATCATATAGAGATCCTATGTAAGTGATAGGTACAATTCAGCGCATTATTAATAACTATATAATATATTTAGCATCATGTTTACCTTTTGCTTGTATGACAGCTGAAAACATTTGAAGATTGAAAGGATTCAAATGTTTCTTATTAAATCTGATACCTTCGTGAAAGTTGTCATGGACCATTTCAGTCATACCATTGAAAACAACATCGATAGTTGTTTGATTAATTCCAAACAACATCTCAAGATCGGGAAGGCGATTCGGATACGCTTGTCTTCGTAGCATTATTCCTAGACACAAGACTCGGCCAAACGAGAATCGATGGCTTATATCATTCGTTCTGAAATAGATACGTTCAGGGAAGCACATTGTTCTTGCTATGTATTTAAGTTGAACATGCGAAAACCTAAAAAGATCTATGCACATCTTGTCATTTAACATCTCGAATTCCAAACGTTGACCATTATTAAAGAAGCCTCGTACATCTGGACGTTGAAGTATATCGTCTTCTAACATATCTTCTCCGTCATTTTCAGCAATAATAGAGTTGTTTCCGTTATCAAGAATTTCTTCAGTAATGTATTGATCAGACATAATGATAAAAAAGTTTAAGTAAAAAAAGAGAAACTAAAGTATTTCGTTATGTCATTGAAAGACGTAATGTTATTGTATTTTTTTTTGGCACTTAAATTTTGATGTGAGATTGATTCGAAATATGTGTAACAAGAAAATTTAAACGCAGAACTGAATTGAGACAAAAATCCCCCAAAGCTCTCTAATATTAAAGAACTAAAGTAATTAATTATGTTATGCATGATGGGCCTTACATCACATTTATTATTCTTCAATATCATTGGACGAAATATGAAACTTGATTGAACTTTAATTTTCTTGATGCTATTTTTGCGTCAAGAATGAAGAAAAAACATCGAACTTGAAATTTGGAAATCACTTGAGCCCCCAATCATATTTTTTTTTAATTATTTGACCAAGTTTTTTCATTTTCATTAATATTAAAAAACCGCGTTAAAGGTAAAAAACCAAAGCCCGCCTACGCAAGGCGATGATTTTATTTTAAAGAAAAAGAAAAAAAAATGAGGAAAAATCCTGCTCTTTTTTTTTTTTCTCTCAATGAACCTAGCAAATGAAATTGGAATGAGTGACAGCCGAGTCGAAGAGATCGTTGAAGAAATGGACATTGATGAGGTTTCTGCTTTTACGTATGGCAAACTACTGCTTTTAGCTGATGATACTTTTTATTAAAAACTAAAAAGTGAATAAATTTATTTACAATATGAGGGGAATAATCATAGAATACATGTGTAATACAGGAAGGTAAACCTTTAATGGCGAGGACGTTAAAATGGATTTTCGCGGTTCCTGTCTACTGATTTCTCCATAATTGCCTTGATTACCTTAGCATCTAAGGCGGGTTTAAATGATTCTTCGACACGCAATGCATTGCTAGTATAACATAATTTATAAATGACGTCTACAACATGATACAACTTGTCAAGATAGGGTATAAGTTGAGGTAATTCATCCAGGGAAAGGGGAAAACGAATGCAATCTAATTCTGCAACCATTGAAATATCTTCCATAGCCTCGCTGATGTTGAATTGAATGTTTGTACCAACGGCCATAATTTGAAACATATGCTTTCTGTTGTAATTAATGGTGCCAGCCTTTAAAAATGTGCATAGCCTGTGAAGATCCATATTTTTTTTTCTATGGTTTTTGGAATGCTTGACCGGTTTTACTTCGAAATATCCAATTGCCATCGAGTCATTCTCAACGATTCCATCCGGTCGGTTATTATTTGAATCGGCGTCTGTATCAGAAAAGCAATTTGTGTTCAGCCATTTGAATATGACTTGATTGTGATCGCAGTCGAACAGCTTTTGGAAGCAGGGTTGGAGGTATCTCGTGCAAAGTTCGAACTCTTTGCATTCTTTTTTTTTATTTGAAAGAGGAAGCAACTCGACCATTGACTTAAAACACTGCAGCAATCTAATTATAGTTTGATCTGTGTTGTTGATGATCATATTTAAGATCTTGCCCTCCGCTTGTACCCTCGACAAAGTACCACGGTTTATGTCGTTGGCAATATTAATTAAAGTCATAATGGTATCGACTGGAAATTTCTGATAATTGTGATAGGAAAGATGAAGCCCAACCTTACATCTCAGCAATCACACCATATCATATACCCAAAGTTATATCAAACTTGGTAAAAAGAACAAAACTTGCAGCACCCCATATTCAGTTGGCTGAAACCAAAGTTATTATACATGTCTTGACATATAGTCTCTATAGGCTCCTCAAAATACGATTTGTTCGAAAATACGGCAATTGAATACCCTTATTATTGCCATCGAAAAAAAACTACAGTGACTGGTATAAATAATTACGGAAAATTATCTTGCGTGTCAATCTGCTTACATAGGGCTTCATCCTTTCGAAATTTACAACAGTATGTTCAGAGTCTGTTGTGTACAGTGAAACTTGGGATTCTTGCGAAGAGATTGGCTGCTCTTCGGATGACAAGCTACTAAATAGATATTGTTTTATTAATACTTTTAAGTTATTTGAGTTTATAATAGGACGTTGGAAAAATTACCTTGTTTCCGATTGCTTTTGTTTTTTATTATTTGAACTTTCAACATCATCACTTAGTTGTCTATAAATTTATTGATGGTTAGTTTCAATAATCAAGAATATAGGATGGAGGGTATGTTACCTTTTATCCTATACAAACGAGACGTTTTTTTTTTTTTTTTTTTTTTTTTTTTTTTTTAGAGTGAGTCAAAATGTTGCCTATTTTTTATAAAGTGAACAAATAAATACCTTATTAGTAACATGGGCATCTCCATGGAAGGTGTTGACAAAGGTTGATGTGTTAATTGTTTCAAAGTTTATACTTAAAAGTAGAGAATGTTGCATAAATCGCGTAAAATTAGTTTCGGTTTGCAGAAGAAGTGATGGTGATATGCTTACGTCGATTGGTCAGAAAAGGATTCAGAAGGGTTGAATCATTTTCTAACAACTTCATTAGCTTTTGTTTCTAATCACAAAGCATTTTTCAGCGACCCTCCAGTTTTGCCTCCAGTTTGTTGCTGTTTCATTATCGATTCGGCTTAAATTTTGTGGAATCGGCTTAAATTTTGTCGAACCGGCTTAAATTTTGTCGAATCGAATCAAAAAGCTGCTGATATAACTTCAAACTTTTTTTTGCTTGAAGTTAAGTTAACAGCGTTGGAGAGACTCCAATCGCCAAGAGGAGTTTTCTCGAAATAGCACATGTTCTGGGGAAAAAGTAAAAGTGTTATAAAAAAGCGTTTTTTTTTTTTTTTTTCTTCTTTTTTTTTACTCTACCTCATCGTATGCTTTCACGCGCGGGATGGCCTTCGAATAAGGATAAGACGTCATGATTCTTTTCAAGTTTGCCAAAAACGAAATTCGATCCCGGAGTACCTTCTTGATATGTAAAGGCAAAAAAGAACAAGCCTTTACACACGTACCAGTTTTCGACAGGCCGAGACACACCTACGGTTTTTTAGAGTCGCGTGATCCATTTTTTTCTTACGTGGCGCGTATTTATTACTTCTCTTTAAGATGAAGATGTTATACAGCATAAGAAAATAAAAGAAGATGAAGAGAAGAAGGGAAGGAAAAAAAATGTTTGAATGGTTTTATTTTTAGATGATAAACAAGAGCTGGCTTATGTCAGGATGATTTAATTGTTTGTTATTTAATCAGAAAATCATGTGAACGAGTTTATTTACGCTTTTCTTAAGAACAACCAATTTTTCCTTATGGGCAGCCAAAGTGCACGTAGTCACAACGTAAAATCTGTGATTTGACTGTCCTTTAGACCTGGAAACAGCAATATATAAGCAAAAACAATATAATAATTACGAATAAATGCATACTGAACGATTTATACTTTTTTCGACAATTCTATCATCACTCTTTCGGCTTTGAGCTCGTTTGATCTTAATCTTACACAGAAATAGTAAAGTAAAGTCCAAATGAAAAGCTGAAAGTAAGCTATAACACACACACATACTGGTGTAACATTTTTTTTATGATAAGTTTGTTTCAAGCTCAAGATGATAAGTTATGTCGACCTCTTGGTGTCTACTAAAGTATCATAAGCCGACATTACGACTACGCGCACCCTGTATGTACCTAAGAAAAATGGCTCTCCCTAAGAAAATTTGGCTTTCGTTTTTTCGTGTCTTTTATTCTGACTTCAGAGACGAATTTCTTTCGAAGAAAAAGTGGGAACCTAGTCTTTTATCCTTAGTGGTATAAATTTAAGAAGCCAAACAGACTTGTTTAACTACCTAGATTGAAATAAAAGACGTTCAGGTACAAAACATATTATTTTATTATAGTACAACGGCTATTCTATAAATAAGTCAACATGACTGTGTGTCAGACAAATGTATTTAACTTTGCTAAATTCGCAATTGCGTCCAACTGTTATACCACTCTAAAAAACAGTGCCAGAAAATCCTGAGATTATACTTGAAGGCATAGTTTAACACAAAACTAAATCTTTTTTAACATATTATTTTTATTATTTGGAAATCTCTGAATCAATGAAATTATTCGCTGCAGCACATTATCCGTTTATTTTGGTGGACATGCCATTTTTGTACACACTATTCCATGGCTAGAACAACTACACGTATTACAATCCATCTTAAAACTACCAGCCCCATGGTTTTTTCGGCATCTCGCAAGCGAATATTCCTGCGCAGAAGCAGAACCAGTTTGAAGTAAGACACAAGCCAAGAGCGCAATCAAAAAGATACTTTTCATAATTTATAATAATGCCACATTAGCTCGATGTCTGATAATAAGAGCCCTTTTATAACAAATTTAAACGTTTGTTCTCCTTATTATGTATCTTATCCCTTATAATAAAAACTGTCCGTTTGCTTATATAGTAAGAGAACGATTATTCAAAAAAAAAAAAAAAAAAAGCAGGAATAGAGTGTACGAAACACTCATAAATTTCAGAGTGGGATCCTAAATATGAGAACCACGTTAAATCATACTGATACATATAATTCAACCTGTTCTATATGTAATTTGAATATAAGCCTGACTTATTTCTACAAAGACGTTAATCGTAGCTAAATTATCAGGAGAAAACATTTTGAAAGATTTGCAGTAGGGTTTACTCCTTGCATTAAATTATGCATTTCCAATCTGTTGGTATCCAATTGGGGATAGAGCCTCGTAACTACGAGTCAAAGACGGTAATTACCATATACATCCAGATACAACTCAGAAATATTTTGAAAAAAAAATTACGACAGTTTAGACATAGTTGTAAGGATTTCTCGAATTTTATTCTTTATATTATAGTGTATCTGGAGTTTATGGAGCTTAGCTACGTTCATTAGAACGACTGCACTTATTTTGGTAATAAAGACGATGCATAAAATACCGTTATTTTTAGGTGTCTTTATCCAGTCTGAGTTCAAATACATCTACTGTATAAAGGAGAGCGATATTCTAGGTAAAGGTGCCCTTAAACCGAAAATAAATATTTGTCAAATTCTGTGGCTGACCTTTATTAAAAAAAATACTCTCAGCAGCAGATATCATTATTTTGCGGAAGTAATGAAGCCGAGGAATTCGAATTAACTTGATAATAAAAGCTATCTCAATTAAAACCATACACACTTGGATGCAACCTATACCTCTATATTGTGCAACTGCTATACCTCTAAAGTATTGGCATAAGTACCATATAGATATTTGTAGAAATAACTGGGCTGTTACATACAGCTCTATTGTGTTTGATTGAGGCAATACAAGAAAAAAAATAGCCGAAAAAAAAAACTAATTCTAAGACGCATAGCTAAAAAAAATAAAACTCTAAAGACAACGCTTTTTTTTTATTATTTGTCAATTTTATCATATTGCTTTTTAGTTATCAATGAAGAAATTTCACTTGATCATTTTTTATTTTGGTCAACACAGATTGTCTGTGCATACTATTCCACGGTTAGAGCATCTACATGTATTACAATTAATTATGAAAGCCTCAACGCCACGGTCTTGTCGGCATTTTGCAAGTGAATATCGCTCTGCTGAAATGGAACTGGATTGAAACAAGACACAGGATAGGAAAATTACAAATAAGGTGGGTTTCATTTTTACTATGATAATAAAAGGATGGTTCAAATAAATCCTTTATATACTTGACCGAAAAGCATTGGCTGATTCATGATGCACATCATATGGTATAATGAATTGCTTGCTTACCCATATCTATTAGACACCCCTTAAAAACACAATGTTACGTATAAATAAAAGGCAGAGTAAAAAGATCCAAACACTACTAATGATGACTATATTTTATGTAAAACTGTTGTTGTTATCTCAAATAATGCAAATGAAACGTGAAAAGATAGCATTATCTATTTGCGACGAAGAGCTAAACATAACTGGATTCCCTTAGCCTTATTTATAGGATTTTATACACTGTAGCTGATGCATTATCCAGAGTGTCAATATTCATTCGGTACATATGTTATACATTATTGTGATTTCGACATTACATAATAAATCTGAAAGTCTTTATAAATATGTGTTATAGTTAGTGTCGGTTATAACAGCGTTTTCTAATAAATACTATTCATGCTTGTAAACAATCAAATTTGAGTAGGTGCATAGTTAAGATCAAATTTGTCTAATTTGATATAATTGGTGCATCCAAATTCATTGTCATTGTGCTTATTACATGACCGTCTTCATTATAACCAATGCTCTTTCGAGCCATTATAGGCTTTCGTAAATGGTGTAATTTTTATTAATTATCTCTTACTTGGCATTTAAATGTTTTCTCCTGATTTTTTGTATCCAATGCCTGGTCATACGAACCCTTGCCAACACAGAAAGTATATATATCATAAAGAGATTAACCAAGATTTTTTTTATTTACAATAGATTAAACATAAATAAATAATTAACACAATTAAGTAAAAGTGATGAGCGGGGGTATATAAAGGTGATTTTACAGGTCAGTCTCATCCCTCAGCATGTCTATAAAGAAGAGTTAGCACTGTGTATATGAGTTGCTCATATAAAGGGACCTTACCAGACCAGATACTATGGTTCATAGACTCCATCAAACCATCAGATATATCTATTGGCATTTCTCCATTTCCATCAATCAATAACCAGTTTTGCCTAGAAGCAGGGCTTAAATTAGGAAAAGGTGAATAGGGCGATAATCCATTGCCCAAGCGTCCAGAGGCTTCAAAGTCTGTCATTGGTGATGAAGGTATACTCGACGTTCCCGGGGCTACTGCTAGTGAATATCCCCCACCAGAGTATGTCGGGTCGTATTGGTTATCCATGGATGAGGTCGACATGGGGGAAACAGGGATACTTGCCGTTCCAGTGGTCATTGGTGATGATTGGGGTGTCACACCCGAGACATTATCAATCACAATACGGGGAACATTGGCTGATGATTTCTTTTGCCGTTCTTTGGGTTTATTCAAAAAGTTGATGGGGCTGTCCATTTGAGAAGAGGGCGAACCAAATTCAAAATGACTAGAGTTCGTTACGCCCAATTTCTTAACTTCATCTTCGTCTCGCTTCTTCCATAACTGTTTGATAAAACGTCTTTTCTTAATTTGTGAAATAAAGAAACCAGCAGCTTTTTCTAAATGATATTCTTGAGTAAGCTGTTCGATTTTTTCTAAGCGTGCAATAAGTGGATCAAGTCTGGCAGGGAAAAAGTGAGTATTTAAACCATATGTAATTTTTTTTTATTTAGACTAACCTTAGGGATGTTGAGATGTTGATAAATCGATATGACATGATTGTCAGTACGCTTGCAAAAGGGATTCCTCTTGACGTTTCTGTTCTCAAAATTTCCTAAATCACAAGATAAATTTAATATCACCGTTTAAACAACGTAAATTTGAAGTTACCTTGTAATAGAGGTTATATTCCAGCCTCTTTTTCCTAGTCGCTTCGACATCTAATTTACTAAGACACTTGTTCATTGCTTTAATGTCAACATCCAAAACTGCGTTGCTGTATCCACTACTGTAACCACTTTTGACGCCAGGAGATCTTGGACTAGCGGAAGCAGAGATGGATTTCTCACCAGTCTTGGATCTTCTACCGAGATTAGTAAGATTTTCTATACTGAACGAATCGTCATAAATTTTAAATGTAAACCGGCCCGTCATTTTTCGAAGTAGTTTTGCTACATCTTCTTTTTGGATGTATCCTGTTCCTTGTGTATCAATATCTGCCCATGCATGTTTGAACCTAAACATGAAATAATGAGACACTTTAAACCTGTCGACAGTTTGAATCAACTTACATTCGGAGATCAGCTTTTGTGATATTAGTGAACCGAGTTCTTGTCTCATAGGCGTATTCAAAGTTGCTGATGATAACCTACAAAGAATGTCAGCAACAGCTCGCATACTAACCTAAAGTTTCACTTACCGCTGTAAACAAGTTCATAAAGATATGTGTACAAACAATGTAAAACACATTAAACAAAAAGTATGCCCAAAATGGTGATCCACAATCATCTTCAAGATAATTTGAAGACGCAATACAGTTGGGATACGTGACGGTATAATCCACAATTATAGCATTCCAAGCTTCTCCTGTTGTCGCACGAACAAGTAATAACAATGCATTGCCATAGTCCCGAAAGTTTGTATGCGCGGTACCGTAGATACCATATTTTGTTAGGCCGAAAAATTCCATAAATAACATCGCAAACAAACACATGGAAACCATAAACACCGCCGACACTTGGATGATGGAAGGCATCGATTTACTATAAATAAATGAGTATCACTCTCCGTAAATTCTAAAGATAAAACTTACGCAATAGTATGATAGAGGGTTTGAAGGGAATCAATGCCTTCGCCGAGACGAAAAGCAGCCAGAACTAAACAGTATCTTTCCACCCGTAATGTCCACAAATCAGGCAACGCGAAACGAAGAATCAAGAGAAATAGGGCACTAGTGGCAATTAAACAATCAAACCAGTTCCATTTGCTGCGAATCCACTAAAAATAAAAAAATAAATCAGCACGTTGCTCCATAAGTCGAAGCATACATATAGCCTACCTTTTTCCATCCTAGACCGAGAAGTTTGATGATGCACTCCACCACATAAACAATTGTGAACACCAAATACAAATAGTCTACCAACGTAAGTTAAAAAAAACATATATAAGTGACTGATTGTCCATATCTACCTTGAGTTTCCTGAAGCCAAGTAGGCTCATTTTTAAATTCACTAGCGATAGCAATAATATTCAAGCAAATAATGGTCATCATAAACCGGTTAAATTTTCCATGCTTCTCAATCACCAAATCATGACAAAACCGTCCAATTTTTGTCTTGGGTTTTAACACCTTGATAGTCGGTTTTACATTTGCTAATAAACGTTGGAGATCACAATACTGTCTTTGAGCGGTTGTTAGCGTTGTAATGCCACTTCTTTCTTTGAATTTTTCAATGATTACGCCGACAAACAATTGAATGGTTCCTTGCGAAATAATCATGAAGACGATATAGAAAATACTATGATATACTGCCTTAGGGCCCCAATTAAACTGTGGCTGATAATCCGGGTCATCTGGTGTACTCATAGCACTAAACAAAGAGTCGACCCATCCTTCTGTGGATGTCAATGAGAATAAATGCTGTAAAGCCGAAGGAAAGTTGTCATAGGAGTAAAATCCGTTTTCCGGGTTCTGCCATACACGCGGAATCCACATGTTGACCTCGATGTCGTCGTCGCTACTGATATTGTTGTAATATTCACCAATACATTCTCCTCGCGTTAATACCGAATCGTCATTACATAACCACATTAGACCACCAAAAATGTTAACACCATAAATTGAAAATGGGATCAACACTAAAAACGTGAATATCAATGCATCCAACATGAGAGGGAAAGCATAAAATAAGGATACAAAAATGTCACGGACACCATTAAAGTAACGGATCAATCGTAAAATACGAAGACTACGAAATGTGCTCAAACCTCGTGGTGCTTCTTCAGAACCCATAAAAATAGTGATGATATTCAACACGATAACGCAGATATCTAACTGATTCCAATGATTTCGCAAATAAGCATTCGGTGTTAATAAAAATCCATCTGCAATAATACGGATAGCCAGTTCTAGCAAAAATACCACACTGAGAGCGATTTCTATAGTGTTGTACGTCTCCTGTTTTAAAGTATCTTTTCGAATCAGTCTTGTTGAAGGTTCGTCTAGAATTACCATGAGAATGCTGACAAACACACAAGCCATTACAATCCAATTGAAAAGATTTTGTTTTTCCGCTTGTCCATTATCGCTAGAGCCTACTAGTTGCTTACACCAATATCTGACTCGACTTCGGGTTGAAAAGAGAAATAACGAGCTAACAACAGGCGTACTTTCCCTTACGGCTTCACGATTTTCCTCAGCAGCAATTATATCGTAATCCTCGGGTGCCTCTTCTGCATCCTGCATAAACGGATTTATAGGAGCTGCTTTTATACTCGTCTTTTTTTGAAGAAATGGGATACGCTGTCTAAGTTTGGAATATAAGACTGTAATTTTCCTTTCAATCCATGTTGGCGTTTTCAGTTCTTCTCGATTAGGTTTGGTTTTTGGTAAATCAGTCAATAATTCGGTCAAATCGGCTTGTGTCAAGGGAGCTGTTAAATTGGCTGGTAATTTTGGTATCTGAACAGTCTTGTTTTCATTATGATAATAGAAGGGTCGAAACAATTTTAACAGAATTGTTTCGGTTCTGTCTGTGTCTTTAAATCTATGTCTATGAATGAAATCCTTGATTTGGTAATGACGTATATAATCATCGCTTAATTCAAAATTCTCTAGAACGACCGCAATGTAAAGACCAGACATGATGTATCTACCAAATGCAAAATAAAATGATAAAGCGATGGCAGCATAGATGGATCCTTGCCCGGTTTGACTGGCCATAGCATTATATAGTACAGCTGTCCATGTTTCACTAGTATAGACTACAATTAAGGAAACGAACGATTCCCAAAATGTATCAAAACGATTACCGGATTCCGAGATATCTAAGACATCGCCGTAATCACCACCAAACATCTGCATAAATACCGTAGCACATAACGCGGTTGCCAATACCAGAAAGACCATGACGTAGAGTACACTTTCACCCGTTCCTAAAGCAGCAGACTGATGAAAAATGGTTTTAGTTACTTCGGTTTAAATCAAAATGTATGTGTGTGGGTGTGTGTGGGTGTGTGTGTGTATTTTGAATGATAATATCTTACTAGGAGACTCCTCACACGAGGTATACAAATGAATAGCCGATACATTCTCAGTATCTGAAAAATTGTTAGGTACTTGTACACCCAAGAATCTTGAATCATCGGCAATTGTATCACGCATGTGCTGATGACCAAGAACAAGTCAAATAAATTACGTTTTGTCGACCAAAAATTCATCCAGCTTGCGGCGCCCACTGTTCTTAATATAATCTCGACGGCAAAAACAAACGTGAAACTTGTTTCCGCATTATCAATCAACTCCAGTAAATGCTCGCTGGCATAAAATGACCGGAGGCACATGAAGACCATATCAAACAATACCAAGAATCCTCCAAAGTAAAAAAATGTCCTACTCTTCACTAGCCTCACAATCCACCACCTCAGTTTTACTCGAGTCATACCGCGTCCCAGCTCCTCTGGTGGGTTATCAAACATCCACATGGCTTCGTCATCAAGTCCCTCAGCATCTCGTAAAACTGGGTAGCCTTTCTTCTTTGCAGTAAATGCACTCACAGAGCTGACGGCACGAACACGTGCAAACGCCGAAGTGATAACAGCTAAAAATAAATTACATGTTAGTCATTCACATCAATGACCTGATACTCTCGTCACCTTACCAAATAGTAAAAACGTTAATACAAACGCGAGAATATAGACACCCAGACAATAATATAAGGCAGCAACAGTTGAATCTGCATCTTGTGTTTGATACATGAGATCGGTCCACAATTCCAATGACACAAAGGTATAGACACTGAGTAATGAAAAGAAAATGTTGTCGTAATTAACAAATCCGCTTTGCGGGTTATTGACTGGGTCTTCCATACAAATTTGGCCTGCATTACATATAAATCCATGGTACCCCGGATAACTTGTTTCACCCGTTTCCAGATTGTAAGCACCTGTAATTGTGGATCCATTCATGTATCCTGAGCAAAACCGAGCGGGTTCTACTAGTTGCACTATTAAATTAATTAGAGACAAAGGGACCAGAAAGAATTTTAATCTGTTAACACTTACAAGCATTATCAGCACCAGTATAATAACACCGTCTAGAGAAAATGCCCTGAAAAGAGATGAGACCAAAAAGGGCAAACAAGAGCAAAAAGAAAAAGATCAATCCAGAAACAGCCAATAAAATATCCCAACTTGTTTCTAATGATTTTAAAATGACTGCAGTACCGGGTAAGATGGATAGTAAATGAATAGGTCTTAGAGCACCTAATGATTTAAACAATGAGATATAATGATATCCATATATCATGAACACAAAATCTACCCAATATGAAAGCACTGAAATTGCATCCAACACGTTTCCAAAACTGTTTAAATAAGCCCGATGGTGTCTGATGAATTCAAGTTTGGATGCAGTTTCATTTTCATTTGGGTTGCTGTCTTGCTGTACAGGCAAAAGCTTGCTTCTCAAGTATGTCCATAAGGAAGGTGGGGTGGATGTAGGCGGCAGCACAAGTCCATATGAAATAATTTTTCCGATGACTTCAATTGTGTAAATGGACTGGATGAAAAAGATTGGATAATGTGTCCATTGGGCACCAAACACCGTCTTTTGCTCATTTGATGTGATGGGAGCACAGGCTAGAAGGAACCAATGAAGTATCATTAAAAAGAAAATACATGTTTCTACATATCTTGAAACTTTTTGTTTAACTTTTAGGGGTAACAAAAAAAAAAACGTGAGGCATCAAAAAGTATTATTTACCTATTACGGATGGTCTTCCAAACAAAGGTGCGAAATTTATTGTTTGGTGTGAAAATATACAATGAGTTTCCCTGAAGAGGGTTTGGCATAAGTGGTTCCCATGACGAAGAACTTGGTTTTGGTGGTGGTATAATTAAAGGGGCTTCGTGTAAAGACAACTTTTTTTCTATGGTGGATTCGTAATCGATTGATTTTCCATCTATGCTTGTATTGACGGACAGCCAGGAGAATCGATTGCTATTTCTGTTACTATGATTTATTAGGTTAGGTGATGCAGAAAGTTGCTGTGTTTTTTCATTGGATAGAGAGAATTTGGGCGAGTCTGGTTTCAAAATATTGACGTGCTCCTCCTGCTGACTGAAGTCAAAATTCTCTTGTTTAGATACATTTTTTGCTTCTGGTGCGCGAGAATGCACGACTCTAATCACAGCATGGTATAAAAGGTCCAATAAATAATATTTACTCTTGTTGTCAGATTTAAGTAAATGTTGATCTGGTCTTTCGTAATTCGGGCTTGGTTTCTCGGATTGTTTATCCATATAGCGATGATTAGCACTATAGGCTCGCATTGAAACACTATTGCGATTCGATGAACCGCTGATGGATGTAGCAGCATTTTTGTTATTCTTTCCTTTGGAGGATCCTGATGTACTTGATTTAAATGCATCCAGATCGTAACTCCATTCGCTGTGATGCTGAGATTTTTCGGGTTCACTTCGGTTTGAATGGGAAATTCGGGATGAATTGATACGGCGTGATCGTAGGCCTGATAAGCGATCATTTGGTGTGGATATCCCTAAACCTGCTGTTACTGCACTACTTGGCGAGAAATAATCCTGTTGTTGGCTGTTCTTTTCTTTCTGTATCAATAACCGATCCAGTTTGTTTTTACGCTGTAGTAAGTCCTTGGTTAGAGGCAAAGCCGCTGTGGTCTGACGTAGTGAAACATTCGTTGGTTCGATAAGGGAGCTGGAAGTGGGTTCTGTCAACACAATTTGCGGAATGGGACTCATTGACGCATCTGCTTGTCGTTTATTTCCATTAATATCTGGCTGCCCACCAGAATCAGGCATGTCTTGTTAAAAAAATGGTTTTTTTTTTCTAATGAATGTGAAAGAGGAATGAAATAACAAGAATAAATAACGAGGAAAAAGAGAGACGTTGTGACTCTTAATTAACGTTTGTGTGACACTATATTTGTCTTTGATCCATCATCTAATCTCCCAAAATAAACAAGCTGCAAAAATGGATTATATAACCACTTGCTTGCAGCTGCTCATTAAACTCTGGATGATACCAATGCTGACCGATTAGCTAAAATGCATATCTGCCGAGTGAATAACTCTCTAGCTTGGACCTACCAATTTAGAGTTTTCGTTGCCTTCCGATCAGAACTTCTAGCCGAGTCATATGCTAATGTTTACATAGTTTTAGTATGTGATGATGTTTCATCGATGGTCCTCCCAATTATTGTAATAAAAAAGTAGTGACAGCTATGTTATGAAATACTATCCAAGACAGTCCATATATTTAAATACTTTACGGATACATTTATCAAATTAACGGTTAAAAGGAATTCGGTTTTATCTATAAATACCAAAATAAGCTCCCTGTATAAAGATATTTTCGCAGCTCGGGTACCACTTTTTTTTTTAACATAGAAGCTTCGTAATTTGGGCTTTTGTTATTTGCTGAATTCAATAAAAGGCGTCCTGCCAATATCTTGTTATGCGTATTTGTTTGTTGATTGGGATTATACGTAGCAACAGGCCATAAAACTCACAAAAACATTCGTCTTGTAGTTCGTTCATGCAGCAAGATAAATTACATGGTCTATTCGTGGAATTGGGTTTATATAAAATAAACAGAAATCGATTTGAAATTAATCAAAATGCAAATGATGTTGAGGTGGCACTAATCCAAAAAAATATAAGTCAATCAAATGTGGACAAGAGTTACCCCAATAAAACACCGCCATCAGGCAGCAGCATATACAAATTCGCTGCTTTAATTATATAAAAAATGCTTTCTTTTCGTACAAAAGCTTTAAATATCGATTAAAATGAGACTGGCCATATATGGCTGTGTATCCTCTATACTGGCTATAGGTGTGGTACTATCAGCAATGCATCAACGTTCTAACTTTTATGCTGCATGTATTTATCTTTCGAAATCAAGCGCCTGTATGATGGTAAAAGTCTATCCATATAATAAGTGTTGAGAATGTCCTATTAAATAGTCAATTAGATTCTTTTAAATATGGGCTTAATTGTCTCTCTCTTGTTTGGTAAAGGCCTACAAACTATTTTCTTTGGAAGATTAAGAGCAATTGAAGTTGAGGTAAAAACAAGTTTTTCGTTTTTTATTCTCGAATGTTGCTAATGATAAGAATAATAAACAGCATTTATATGAAAGGTCGTGGTACGCAGTAACAGAAACATGTCTTGCCATGACCATCTTTCGAGAAGAATTCGATTTGCAATTCATTGTTGTGTTCACTACTTTATTATTCTTAAAAATATTTCATTGGTTATGCCAAGATCGCGTTGAATATGTAAGTTTCTGTTTCATAGCCTCATTCTCTTCTTTTGGACTTAAATATCCCATTAGATGGAACAATCGCCAACGAATCGTGTTACATTCCATCTTCGTATTGTGAATCTCCTGGCAATACTTTTGATAATTGATTCCGTGTTGGCTAACCATGCTATCAATGTGACACTTACAAAAGGTCCTAATATGATGATTATGTTTGGGTTTGAAGTAAAAGCTTACTAACAGTATGACGAATGACGTGGCACTGACTCTATCTTTTTTTTTCTCTCTAAAGTACACTGTACTTATCTGCACAATACTATCAATTATTGGAAAATATGTGTTGAATGTGATTGATTTACGAAGCGAACAAACTTGGGAAGGAAAATCAATGTTTGTGTTTTACTTGGATCTTGTTACGGATTTTTTCAAGCTTGTCACCTATTTAGTTTTCTTTTTATACATTTGCTTCAATTATCAACTCCCCCTCCATATAGTCAGAGATGTATACGTGACTTTCCGATCATTCGTACAAAAGTGCAGAGATCTTTATCGTTATAGACGTGCTACACGCAATATGAACGAACTTTACCCCAATGCAACAGCTGAAGACTTGACTCGCTCTAGTGATAGTACGTGTATTATTTGTAGAGAGGAAATGCAGATTGTTGATACCACATTGGATGAGGATAACCCAGAGGCTGCAGCGTACAGAGGTGATACGGATCAAAATTTGGATCAGCCCAAAAAACTTCCTTGTGGACATATCTTTCATTTTCATTGCCTGCGTAGCTGGCTGGAGAGACAACAAACCTGCCCTACGTGTCGCCGATCTGTATTGGTAGAGAGTGAGTATACGTTTTATTTTTCTTTCTTTTTTTGTGGTATTTATTTAAATGCATGATAGACAATACTCCCACACCAGCACCGGTAGTAAATGAACCACAACCCTTTGGGCAACAACCACAACCCTTTGGGCAACAACCACAACCTTTTGGACAGCAGCCACAACCTTTTGGACAGCAACCACAACCTTTTGGACAACAACCAAATCCTCAGCATCAACAACAGGGACAAGAGCATGCCCAATACCAGCACACACCCCATTTCCAACAACATCCTCAATACCAGCAACAACCACAGCCACATCAAGCACATCCACATCTTTTTGAGCAGCATCCTGTATTTAATCAACAGCAGCAAGGAGGAGGATTTACAAATCATTTAGGTTCATCATTTAATGTACTCACACCCTCTACGCAACCGAGCCCCATACCTGGCCTTATTCCATTAGTACCTATGGGTGCATTTCATCAAGATGGGGACTTACCTATTCCATTACCTGCTAATTTATCAGACGCAGAATTGAGCACATTATCTACTGTTACGAGAGAGGCCATGGAACAACGATTGAAAGTGCTGGAGACAGTGCAGAACCAAATTTTACAGTCAATGCAAACGCTTACACAAGTTCTGAGTGTGATTCCTGTGCCACAGACTGATGGTGTGCCACAGGCTGAGACGCCAGCCGAAACACAAGCTAAAGCACAAGGTGAATCATCTTCTCTTACGCCGAAAACTACAACTTCTACCGCAGCATCATTAATTGAATTAAGCGATCCTGAAGAAGAAATGAGTAGTAGACGTAGGGAGAAGATGCCATCTTCAGACAACGCAACAAATATTTAGTGTATTTAATCCACCCATTCCCCCCCCCACACACACACACACACATATTTTGCACTTTTTATTAATAAATTGGACATTGTGTTAACTGTACAGGCTTTTTATTGAAATGGAATAATGTTGATACATGCAAGTAAGTGGTATTATAATTAATTTTTTGCTTCCTTTTTTTTTTTTTTTTTTTTTTTTTTTTTTTTAGACAGGATCAATAAAGACACATTCGTAAAGCTCTACCAAGTGCACGAGCCCATTATCAAGGACAAATGTACTTGGCAAAACAATATCCATTGCATCTCCTGTATCCGAGGTAAAAATGATTTGTTTTGTTGATCCATCTAAATCCACCATGGATGAGATTTTTCCGTGAGTTGAAAACAGGTTCATGATACGATCACAATAGCAATGGAGAACATCCGTTTTGGGTAATCCAATGAGTACGCATGCCTTTGAAGTGCCGTGTGGCTTCCAACGCTTCATGGGTTTATATAATGGTCTATTACCATCTATGCCACATAATGAGTCGTATTTCACAATTTCCGCTATTTTCTTGTACAGAATCTCGAAACATATACCACTATGTAACACAGTGAAGGCCCCTCTCAACACATCTCGAAATCTTTCGCCATCTGCCCCAGCTCTAACATTAAATAAAAAAGATGAGATTTAGCTTTTCCCAAACCCTCACTCGAGATATATTCATGAATAGTTGTATGTAACCATGTACTCACGCTATGTTAGATTTCACCATAAAAGGGTCCTCAATGGCTATATCATTTTGCTTCCAAACCGACTTTATAGCGGTCTTGCCGCCAAATTTGAGAGAGACAGCGTATTTTTCATAGTCAAATTCATAACCGTAATAATAAAAAAAGTCGATAAGCAACTCTCCCACACTTGATTCGTTTTTTGAATGCCAATATAACTTGCCCGTATCCGGATTTTGTTGAACAAAGTAAGGTGTTTGTGGTTGTGTATTATCGTAGGAAACGCAATTATGGTATCTAGCTGCAATCCCCACTCTTTCTGATCCATAAATCACTGTATCCCAAAAAGGTTTATTGGAAGCACAATCGGGTATATAACACTCGTCATCATTTCTGTTGTGATTGATATGCTGTAAATTGGGAATAACAGGTGTATCCAACTGTGAAAGATATGCTAATGCCATAATGACATAGCCGTAGTATCGCACACCATTTGAAATTTGAGCTATATTTATATCGTTCTTTTTAAACATCCATGTATACTAAAGCCTCATCTAACTTACATGCAAATATGTTTCGACCGCGACCAAACACTTTGATGGCGTACAGAAGAGGTTGTACACGAGGATCGAGTGTCAAATAATGGCCAATCAAGTTTGTACTTTCAGTGAATATTCCATTGTTGAAATTATACTCGATGGTTGCTTTATCAAGCTTCGTGCGCACCGAGCCAATGTCTTCACTAAAATGAAACTTATCTCCACCGTGGCGATAAAATATATCGATGGCCACATCGATGCAGTAAGGTTCATCATTGTTTCCACGGTAGGGATCTTTCGAAGTAACTAGTCGGCTTAAGTCAGGTTCGTCCATCTCAATACATATATTGAGTGGTGAATTTAAAAATGACACACCATATATATGGGAACTACATAATTATTAGCCATGTGATAGTTTTATCGTAGACTTGAATTACTAACCCAAATGGAATGAACTTCATGTAATGGCAAGGCCAATGTTTTCGGAATATCGATCGCACGTATTCGACAATTTTATCTCTTGCTTCGTCAGCCAATGGACTAGGCTAAAGTAAACAGTTAGATCGCTGTTTTATTGACATGTTTCACTGCCTTACTTTTTCCAATAGACTTAATTCGGCAGTAAGGCTGCATTTGTTGTAACTTCTGGGGAAAAATACGTACAGTAATGGATTACCGTCAAGCTGAACAAGATCAGCAAAAAGCTTCTTTATATAACGCGAATCGGTTATATATTGTTTATAGTCGAACTTTTCGATAGCGAGATTTGCACCCAGTTCGGGAAAAGCTTTGAGCTGTTTGACGAGATCGAACAAATCGTGTTGATTCCAATGATGTTGATGTATGACATATGGCTGCCAAGGTAAACGACGAACAGTCAAGTTTTTGTCGTGCAACAACCTCCGAAAATTTCCATAGTCTTCGAGAAGAGTACGTCGAAACATCTTTTCATCCTTCGACCTTGGATGCTTTAAATTCATTGTTGCTATTTTATTTTATTTTTTGGCGTGAAGAAAGACAGATAAATCTATTTCGAGATGCGCAGTCCATTTAAATAAATGTCCCGGGCACGCGTTTGTGCATAATCGTGAATTTTAAATTAGTGTTTTCGTTCCTATTGGCGACCAAAATTTTTATCGAATGGCAACCCTATAGCAATGACGATCCGTATCCCGAAATATCACCCATGTCTCGGGAAAGGCAGAACACAAGTTGGTATGTGTAAATAAATAAATTCTATTATGACTAACCTGTTCATGAGATAATGTTTCTGTAAAAAAAAAAAAAAAAAATAGGCAAGGTTACCTGTTTATACCAAGATACAGTATAATAAAATTGCTAGTATTACACAACGAGTATGCCTGTAGTTTATATATTAACTTTGTTCTTGAGATAATGAAATAATGAAATGAAAAGATAACAAAAATCATCCCCGGTGAAAAAAAAAACATAATCAATGCTGTCGTTACTCCATTTTCTTTCTCCCTGACACTTCTATTGTTCTTGTTAACAATATAATCAATATGTAAATCACAAAAATTCATCTAATATATTTGAAGACAATGTTTGCATCTACTTTTCTCTTTCACTGTTTCCCAACAAGTAAAAGTCAAGATAATATTTAGCTGGGGGTTACTCAGACCTTTGCGTATAACATTTAGACAATATGCATGTGAATCGTGAAGTATGAGGGCTTTGATGTTAATAAGGTCTTTTGTAAACTTCTTAGCATGTTTCTTTTACTAATTATTTTTGAATTTACTTATGGTTTAACAATTTAATTAAAGCAAACTTGACAAGAACAACCCGATATAATTTAAAGACAAAGCAACAACAAGCTATCTGTATAATATCTTGATTATAAGCTATCCAACAAAGAGATACTCCATTATTGTCTTGTTCAATGCAAGTAACAATGTTATCCCTGTATTATAAATAGACATATTTGATGTGCTATCTTTTTTAGACAAAAATTCGTGTTTTGACCATGCTTATCAAGAATACTATAGAGCAATAGACGAGCAAGAATTAAATTGACAAGAAGATTTGAAAAACGTGCTTATCAATCAGTTATTGTTAAGCACTGTCAAAATCGATTTAAGCATGGTGATCAAACCTTCTGGAATAGGTACATTGACACAGAATTAGACTAAAAGCACTTATTTTAATTTAATTCTGATCGCCATTCAGAAGCTATTTATTACAGATAAAAAAAAAAGAAATGATTACATGTATATCTAAATCACAATACGACGAGCATATTTAGGAAATGCGGGCTTGGTAGATTGAGGTGGTACAGGTGGAGGTGGTATATGGTCTGTGTTTGGGCTTGTATTAGGTAACGTTGTATGTTGTTGACGTGGTGTAGATACTAAGGAATCAGTCGATTCAAATGGGTTCTTATTTTCTTCCTCCAGAAACTTTGGCTTAAACTCCTTTGTCAATAAAAGCGAGCTACCAGTACTCATAATTTTTTCTAGGCTATCTTGGTTTAATGAAGCACGTCCGCTGTGACGTGTGCGTGATGAATCCGCTGGAGGACCCAGCATATTGGCAGAAGGGACAGATTTAGATCTAGAATGACCTGGGTATATTGCTTTTGTAGGTGGTAATTGTGTAGATTGAGTCACTTGTGCAGGTTGGGCCACTCTCTTATTAGGTAAAGAAATCATCCAACTGGGCATATCTGCTGTTTGTGACGTTGAATTGATTAAAGCATCAATTGCTTGGTTTTGGAATCTTGGCAAAGGTGCTACAGAAAAGGAAAAATTGGTAATAGACGTCAGTGGTCACTCATTGATTTTATGATACCGTTACATTGACTTTACCTGCTAGAAAAACGTTTTCCTTGCTTACTTTTCTGCCAAGTTGTGCATGAGCAACGAGCCGTAACATTGCAAAAAACTGTTGACGATTTAAACCATCCTTCTCATCTTGAAATAGTGCAAGAATGCCCTCCAAGATATGGTCAGGCAGACTGGAACCTGATACGAAATTGAAAATAGCCTTGTTATCAGCTTTCCCTATGCCAAAAGGATCCAAATCTCTCCACCAACCAAGATATGTATCATGCTCAATGCTTGATAAATCTTGCAAACTCACTTGCGGTGTTTCCAGATGATCTCTCTGTGTTGACAATCTCTTCATAAATACTTGCGACCGTCTTTCATTATCTTTATGGCGTAACGAGAACGTAGACTTTAGTTTGTTCATCGATGAAGAAGAAAAAAGAGAATATTTATGCGCTTTTTTTTTTTTGACTTGTGAGACCTTATTTAAACCCATTTCAGACGAATCAAAATTCACTATCAGAAATAAAGATTACGTTTTTTTTTTATATATTTATTTTTTTCAGTTTGTAAAGAATATGTCCTTGCCCAATAATGTTACCCAAGATGTACAAGTAATGTCACCTGATTCGGCCTCGTCGTCGTCTTTATCTGCGTTCTTGGATAGTGCAAGTAATGTGGATAAGCCTTTGCCACCAAACCCCTCAAGATCTTTATCGGCCACGACATTAACGATGAGATCGCCTCCTAGTGGCGGTGGTAGTCAAACGAAACGACATAGTATTCGCTCACAACATCCCTCTTCCTCCAGTTTGGATCGCTCCCTATCTCAACCTCCACAAAGACCTAGTTCACCCATCACTTCACCCTCCATTCACAAGTCCTTAACAGCGCTGGACGCCAAATCAATAACAAGAGACATGGAGAAATCCGCCTTTCAACTAAGAAGTGATGATGTTATTTCACCCAGTTCACCTAGTTCCAGCACGTTAAATCCAAACAATTTTTACTTTTCGAGTAATCCTGGAAATATGTCGTTCCAGTCGATGGCAGCACCTTCTAATAATGCACCTTCCTTGAACCACTTTCAATATCATCGACAGAATAGTATGAGTAGTGTTACTTTACCCTCTGTTAACCACAACATAAACCCCGTACCAGCTATACCTAATACAATCCAAGGCGATGCATGGCAAACACTATGTGTTCGAGTCTTGCCTTTATTCAACGGAGAAGGCGTGCAAGGTGCTATTGAGGACCTGAATGAATTATTAAGGCGATGTCTATCTGATTCCATCACACCGAAATTTTATCGCGATATAGAAGCTCTTTTGAGAGACGGGATGTTTACATTGAATGCCAAAATGTTTGGCGTAACAGACGAGAAATTACTAGATAGATTAGTCGAACAATGGTCCTTTTTTTTCACTTATGCCTTGCCTTATTTTGAAGCGGTTTTCCTTCCCCTTCGAACAGATGTACGCTATAGATCACCCGACGAAGCAGAAATGTGGAACGTCAGAAATATGGCATTAAGAAGTTTTAGGGATAATGTGATTTTACTACAAACAAAAAGATTAGAAGGTAGGCTTTCTCTATGATGCCATATATATATATATATATAACTAACGAGTTGATTTAGATGTATTTAACAAACTGTTTACGGATTTTGGGTCCTCACAAAACCCTGCTGCAACAGCTGCAAAAATGCTTCAGATGACTTCGTTATTAGCATCTTCGCCAGATCACAATGAGGAAATCGAGCGTGTTTTATCCAACTTGAAAGCCAATTGGAAGATAATGATGACCAAAGGTGACCGCAGAGGATTTGCTGGCGTTAGAAAAGTGAGGCCATTGAATGGTGAGAATCCAACCATGTTTGGCACGCTTCAACAATAACCTGGGGCACTGTTTATACCGAGAATCCGGGTAATATTTCAGATTGGCTTGTAGGGTCAATGCATTGCTCTACTATAACTGCCCCTCTATTATACCTGTCATTTTTTTTTTCACATATCAATTAAAATAGGAGTCTCTTTTTTAAGGCGTTTCATGCAGAAAAAAAAAAGAGAGACAGACAGGTTTTTATTTTTTTTTGTCATTTATTTGATGCATGTGTGTTCACTTTGTATCTGCCTATGTCACTCTGTTTTAATCACTTGTTTGTTATTATTTGGTGTACCCGTCGATCTTGCAGGTGGATAATACACACCAGAAAGTTGGATAAGCAAATGATTGATGGTTGCTTGGTAATGATACCAAAAGTCGTGTTGAGGATGGTGACGTACGGGGGTAACACCTTGTATCACTTGAGCTTTACAGAAATGTGATACGATTCATCTCTTTCTATAAAATATACGTCAGAGGTGAAGCATTGAAAGGTCTCTGTGCGAGGAGGGGGAGGGGGCATGAGAGGGTTAGGGTTAGGGGAAGTGGACGCGAGTCAAGAAGTGAGCCATTTAGTTACAGAAAAGCAACGGATGGGATATTCAAAAAGCGACCAGTTTTTTTTTTCCCAGTAAAAAGTGACCAATGGACGGTAGAAGCACTGTGTTATGGCTTGAGGATATTCAAGACAAATACAAATAAATAAAATAGACCACATGATCACACAAAAAAAGTTCCCTCATTTTGTCATGTCACGTTCCTTTCCCTCCTTTATTTTTCCTCTTTTTTCTTTTTTTCCCTTTTTTTTTTTCTTTTTTTATCTTCTTTATATTAGCAAAAGATGAATGGATTAAAAGGGATAGGTATGTTGAATTGAAATATAAGATGGTGTGAGTTTAGTAACATTTAATCAGAACCGCATAAAGTCACCAAAGTATCTGCAAAAGACGGAAAAACAGGCCAAGAAATTCAGCTTCACTATACCAAATATAAAATTGCTGGAAATGGATCATTTGGTGTTGTTTATCAAGCAAAGTTGTTACAAACAGGTGAGGATGTTGCCATAAAGAAAGTCCTGCAAGATAAGCGATTCAAGGTAACATTCGAGAGAGAGAGAGAAAGAGAGAAAGAGAGGGGCTCAGATTATCATCCAGCCTAACTCAACCATCCTATTTTTCCGTAGAACCGTGAGTTACAAATCATGAAGAGTGTGACCCATCAAAATGTAGTGGCCTTAAAAGCCTTTTTTTATTCCCAGGGCGACTCAAAGGTAAATTACAAGAAATAACTCTTTATATAAACTTCTTCTAAAATAAAGGGGACATCTTTAGAAGGATGAGGTCTATTTGAATCTGGTTTTGGAATACGTACCTGAAACATTGTATCGTGCAACAAGACACTATGCAAAGTCCAAACAGTCTATGCCATCTCTCTATGTTAAATTATACACGTACCAAATATTGCGTTCATTGGCCTATATACATTCTGTTGGCATATGTCATCGTGATATCAAGCCTCAAAATTTGCTTTTAGATCCAGCCACAGGTGTAGTTAAGCTCTGTGATTTCGGAAGGTATTCAATCTTATTTTTACGCCCGCTCATAAATCGCTCATATCTCTTTTTTTTTTTCTGTATTAGCGCAAAAATACTATTACCCGATGAGCCCAATGTATCATACATTTGCTCTCGTTATTATCGCGCTCCCGAGTTAATATTTGGAGCCACAAATTACACCGTGACAATTGATGTTTGGTCTACTGGATGTGTGATGGCTGAATTGATGTTGTCTCAACCTCTATTTCCAGGCGAGAGTGGTATCGATCAATTAGTCGAGATTATCAAAGTATTAGGTACACCTACTAAAGAGCAACTACTGTCTATGAATCCCAACTATACAGAGCATCGCTTCCCACAAATAAAGCCTCACCCATTTGCCAAGGTATTCAAGCCAAAAACTTCACCTGAAGGCATTGATTTTGTAGCCTTATTATTACAATACTCTCCTCTCAAGAGACTATCTGCCATCGAAGCTTTAGCCCATCCTTATTTTGATGAATTACGTGATCCTACTACCAAAATGTTAAATGGCAAGGATCTACCTAAACTATTCAACTTTACAAAACACGGTAAGATATAATATTTTTTTATCAGTGCCATTTATTAATATCTTTCTTTTCCTTGTAGAGCTTACCATAAGACCCGATCTTACCTCCATATTAGTACCACAGGCATAAATCATAGATTTAAACCCTTCCCCTCTGCTATCCATACCCTTCCTCAAACACACTATTTTTTTTTTAATGTAATATATATCTTTTTCTTTTTTTTTTTTTATTATTCCCTTTTACAATTTTTTAGCTTTTCTTTCTGTCTCAAAGATGAGAGCTCGCCAGAACTTCATAACAAATACCAAAGCATCTTCATCCAAAGCCTACGTATACATATAAAAGTGTGAGTAAAAAATCAACATAAAAAAAAAGAGAAAAACTTACGCCTTCTAATTCCGTAACAAGTTCATCAGGACCCTTTCTCTTCTTGATAAAATCAAGTACGAAATTGACCAAGTCATCTTCTTCCATGCCCAACAATTCAACAATCTTTTTGGATACAAAGGGGTGCAATTTTGTATCAATCAAGTCTTGATCCAGTTCATCCCATTTAACAGGATAAGCCCATAAATCCGTTTGAGAACTAGGTATAGATGTGATTAACTCCTTCACTTTTTTTGCTCTTTCTTCGGCCGATAAATCTTCTTCTTCTTCTTCGTCATAGTTTGTCTTGACATTATCAATGTCGCCATAATCCAAGGGCACAAGCACACGACGTTTCTTTTTGGCTTCCTCTTCATCATCTTCATCTCCTCCACCCAATGTGTTACGTTTGATGGGCAAATTAAAGTTCAACTTTCGTGGCTTCAATGCAATCTTTCCATCATCTGCTTCTCTGTTCAAGAACTTACTCTCCTTCTTTTGACGCTCTTCTTCTTCCAAACGAATCTTTTCCTCTTCAATCTCGTGAATTTCACGACGTTTATCTTCCTCGTCGCGTTCTCCTTCACGTCTACGTACACTTTCTCTCATCTTTCTCCAGCGCGACCTATATGTATACATTTCAGTAAGACTGGTATTCATTTATATATATATATAAATATAAATATATATATACCTGTCAGTGTAATAAATTTCTTCGCCCTTTTCTGCTTCAACAAGATCGTCCCAATGAGCCAAACGTTCCAACCAATACTCCTTGTCCTTCATCTCTCGTTCTTCTTCATCGCGTTCACGTTTTAAGTCTCGCTCATAATCACGCAATTTACCAATTTCTCTATGCTCGAATCGTTTCTCCCGTTGACGGTAAGCATTCTCTACATCGCGTTCATGTTTCTCTTTTCGCTTTCGCTCTAATTCCTCATCTGTAATCAAATCTTGTTGCGATTGGTATTCTGTAGGTCCCTTTTGAAAGTCTCTGCGACGATAATCAGGTCTTGCATTCGTCACAGCAGGTCTCTGTTGTTGTTGCTGTTGCTGCTGCTGCTGTTGTTGTTGTTGTTGCTGCTGTTGCTGGTCTTTCTGTACAGCTCGTTCTTTAAAAAATGCTAATTCTTTATTAATGGCGTCGGCATCATTAGGCTCTTGACCTGTGGCGATGGCGTGTACATATTTTTCGACAGTTGCATATTTTTCTTGATCCTGTGTGGCAGTACTCACTTGTTGTTTAGAATGGGTGTATGATTCCAGGTAGTTACGCACGGTATCGTCTGCTTTTACAATCAGTTTCTTTTCTACTCCACTGCCGTCCATGGCTTTTAATGTCACACCCTCTGTGCTCTCACCACCCAAGACACGTAAAGCGCATAAAACACTGTCGGGATCGGCGTACGTGGCGAATCCAAAGCCCTTGGGGTTGCCTGAGGCATCCTTTGTACGTTTCCAATGCATGAGCTTACCACAAGTCTAAATAAATAAAAAAACATTGTTATAAAAGGAAGTGTCATCTCATGTTTAGGTCAAGTTACCTCGAGTAATTTGACAATCCAGTCGTCACTGACACCAGCAGCAATAGCACCCACAAATAAGGTGGTTAATTTCCCGTTGCCTGTATCTGCTGAAGCTGAAGAGGTAGGAGGTGCAGCAGCATTGTTGACAGGAGGTCGAGGCATAAATTGTGGTTGTCCAAATGGAGGGGGTCTCATACCTTGAGCAGGTGGAGGGAAACGGTTTTGTTGCTGTTGTGGTGGTGGTTGTCCATAAGCTTGTTGTGGTGGTCTAAAACCTAATGTTTTTTATTATAAAGTCAGTCATTCTATATTTATTCATGGGCAATAATGAACATACCATATTGATTAGGTCTATATGGGTCCATTGTACAAAAAGAAAGAGAAAAGGCTCTAAACTCATTTCTATCTTTTTGCGTGTTTGCTTTTACCCCGCTCGCCCTGTCCTAAGCCACACTTCAACACTTGCCCTTACACACACAGAAAAAAAAAATATTGTTTCTTTTTCTTTTTTTAAAACACATATATCAAAAAAAAAATGACCTTTCAAATTGAAAACTTTCCTAGTGTCATCCTTGAAGAATTAGCCTTTATCTTGGAACCCCAAGATTTACTTGAACTTTCTAAATGTTCAAAGTCGCTTTATCAAATATTTATGAGCAATGGTATCTGGAAAAGGTACTTATAGGCGGTTGATATTTATGACTTGTTACTAACTTTAGGACGACTGTAGTAAAACAACACTTGACTTTGGAGATCTGTTTCAAATTTATACCATCATCACCACTGCCACTGGGTTCTCACTCGATCCTGCATTAGCCGAGAAATTCAGCCAAGAGCCAACTGATTGGCGTCGATACTACATTCAAAAGAACAAGACCATTTCAGAAGACGATACAGCTTTAATGGATCAAGCCGATACTGAATATGCCAACGCACAAGCTCATTTAGAAACTTTTCAACAAGAAGGCAATGTTCAAATCCTGGTTCAAGTGGCCTCGAAAATGTTGTGGATTTTGGATGTCTTTCCCGGTCATGCCGGATGTTATTATATCTTGGGTTTTATCTTGTTTGTACTTAATAAGTTGGAAGAAGCTACAATTTTATTGCAAATGGGGCGTGCTGTGGATCCTAGCTTTGAACCTATTGATGGTAAACTGAAAAAAAAAGTAGAGTGTAAAGATGGGGTATGGAAATACTAAATGATCTCGATAATTAGCTTTGGAAGAAGAAATTGAGCGTATTGCTGATGGATATAAAGGCGAAGAAGAACTTTTAGTGGACAACCAAATATCACCTGCATTACACCAAGTCCTCGTGGAAGTCTTTAACAGATTTGATGTGGATAGAGACGGAGCGTTAAATAACAAGGAATTAGATCAGTTTATCTTTACTACAAATGGTGTACATCCACCACCCGCCTTTTTACGTCAAATGGGTTTACGATTTGGAGCTAATAAGAAGGGATGGTTATCACAAGAAGGTTTCTTGGCTTTTTATTTAGAACAAACATTAGATGATCCCTCAGAGACTAGAAATGATTTAGGTGTTCATGGATATGATCCTCAAACCCTCAGACAGAAGATGGAAGAATAAAAAAAAAATTATTATTATTATAATAATAGTGGCATATTGAGTAAATCGTGTACGGTCACTCTACGTTGACAATCAGGATTGAGCATGGCATATATCATATTACGGGCATTCACATTGAGTTTATCAAAGGGTCCATACTGCCGTAACCCACGTTTGCGCAAGTAGATGGGGTAATTCGTATCCGTGCCTACAGCTGCTCCAAACGGAACTCCGTCAAATTGCATACAAAAATAAATAATGCCCGCTGCCCATACATCCACAGGCGCACCCCAATAACCTCCGTCTAAAAATATCTCGGGTGCCATGTACGGTGTAGTACCGCATAATCCATCAGAGAGCCTACTGTGTTCTTGCCACGCTACACGGAATACATCAGCAGAGCCAAAATCAGCTATTTTTAATGTGCCTTGACTAATCAAGAGATTTTCAGGTTTCAAGTCACGATGAGCTACACCCAATGCATGCAAGTAATCGAGTCCGAGTAACAATTGTTTAAAATACATGGCAATATCATCTTGCCCCATTGTGCCTTGCTTGATCAATGCATACATATCTCCTTCTGGGCACTAATGAAAGAGAAATTGTCATTAAAGAAGGGATGCAGCAATATAAACAAAAAAAGAGCACTTACGTATTCCATGACAATACAGTATCTGGTATGATCTTCATCCATCCTAACGAAATCTAGTGTCTTTATAACGTTGGGATGATTTAATGCTGAAGAGATACAAAACTCACTTGCCAGTGCCTTCATATAACTAGAAGAATGCTCTCTTCGCTTCTTTTTGCGAAAGATTTTGACTGCCAATGTTTCCTGACCTCGTTGTAATATCTGTACTGTAGCAGACACGCCTTCACCGATACGTTTATTCTGAAGCATACCATAGGTACTAAGACAACCGTGGGATGGACCGGTTGTATGGAATTTATTAAAGATATTTCGGACCATGGACCACTTGGGTGTGTCATCTTCAGAGTCGTCTTCTTCGTAATTAATGCAGATCTTTTTGCCTGGAGTGGGTTCAATGAAAAGTTTCGCTAGTTCTTGTGGTACAAATGAAAATGTTTCCTTCATCGTCGTACAAAGAATTTGGACAAAAAAATTAAATGTTTAAACACCAAAAAAAAAAAAGTAGGATTTTATAACATATCTATTTTTACCGTCGGGAACAACTATTTTTTTTTTTTTCTTGTTTGTTTCTACCAAACAAATTTTGTGATTAAAGATGGAGGCACCCATTAAACATTATAACCGTGCCGAATACATTGAAACCGTACATTATCTCAACCTTGTCTTAACTGCTTTAAAAAAACTAACTTTTTTTTTAATCTTAAAGGACACTGGAAACAAAGTCAGCAGAAAGTCTGTCATTTGTGGAAGTCAAAATATAATTCTAGGTGGAAAAGTAACTGACCCTTTTGACTACCAGTCTGATAATAATAATAAGAAAAAGAGGCTCATTCTTTAATCGTTTAGACCATTATTCAAACAGACTGTGTTATTCGTGGCGATTTAAGAAGAACAGGTGGAGGTCATGCCGTTGTAATTGCAATCGGTAGATACTGTTTGCTCTCACAAAGTTCAATCATTCGACCTCCTTACAAGACCTACAAAGGGTATTTACAATACGCGCAGGGCACACAAATTCATATCTAATCCAGAACTCCAACAATCATTATATAGCATTTTCAGTTACTATCCAATGAAAATTGGAGATCATGTTACCATTGGCGAGGGAAGTATTGTGGAAGCAGCTACAATTGGATCCCACGTCAATATTGGCAAGAATTGTATCATTGTAAGATATACATCAGTGGAAAAAAAAGAGTTGATTTCCTAAAACATATCTTATCACGCAGGGACGATTTGCCATTATAAAGGACTGTTGTTGTATCACGGATAATACCATCATCCCACCAAATACCGTGGTACCTTCATTCAGTGTCTATTCTGGTTCACCAGGTAAAAAAAAATTATGCTTGATTGAAAAAAAAAAAGAGAGAAATGAATGGCTTTTAACATTTCGAAAAATAAAAATACACAGGAAAATATCAAGATGAATTACCAGAATGCACTCAAGAGCTTTATGAAAACAAGACTAAAGATTATTATGCAAAATTCACACCTAAAGATTAATACCCCCCCCCCCCCCAGCACCTTCAAAATCTCAGTTTATTATTATACACTAATAAATTTGTATAGAGAAATAGATTTAATACGTATGCTTTGCTTTTGAACATAAACATAAAACAAAGCTGCACTTGATGTATGCTACAGTGTAGAACATTCGTGGCTGGTAATTTTAAATTCGTCCAACAATGATCCAGCCACGGGCGTAAGGCAGGCGCGTTTTTTTTTAAAAAAAAAAAAAGCAAACAAATAAAATTTAAGTTACCAAATAGCTTCTACCTAGGGTAATTTTGTCATCTACATGTATATATTCTAAATAAATTCAAGGATTCTTTCGTTTTTTTTTTTTCTTCTTGTTTTTTTTATTTATTTATTATCTGTCATTATCATGAAGTTGATCATAATTGTCAATTTCTTGCTCTTATGTCGACTCGTGCAGTCCTTGGAAAATACCTTTGTCATTGAATTTGATCGACCTGTATCTTCTGTTGCCTCAAAACGAAATGCACTTTTCAAACGATCCATCTTTTATGAACAATTGAATGTGTATAACATTAGCTATCAGATCAGACACGAATATGATGTGATCAATGCGGTTTCTATCCAATTCAAAACTCCTGGCGATTCTTCTGTATTCTTTGAAAAGGCTCTTGGTGTCAAACGTGCATGGCCAGTGGTAAATTAAGCAAATAAAAATTCATATTATACCCATAACTAAAAAAAAAAGAAAAACAATCACTCGAATTATATTAGAATACTGTTTCGAAGCCTGCTGTATTTTTGACAGACAACAAGGATAATGATAGTGTTTCTTCCTTGTTTGGACTTTACAATGCCACTGGTATCACTCGTGTAAGAGATGAATTAGGGTAATCCAGACAAAGACTCAATAATCTATACACATATCTTACCTTTATAAATGCATATATAGAATCACTGGTAAGGGCATCAAAGTAGGAATCATTGATACAGGTGTGGATTATATGCATCCAGCTTTAGGAGGCTGCTTTGGTCCAAACTGCCGTGTCGCCTACGGTTATGATTTTGTTGGAGACGCATACACTGGTGAAAATATGCCTATACCCGACGATGATCCTCGTGACACATGTAATGGACATGGCACCCACGTTACTGGAATTATCGGTGCCAAAGACGATGCATCAAAATTCACAGGAATCGCTCCCCAAGTGACGTTTGGAGCATATAGAATATTTGGTTGCGAAGGCAGTAGTACCGATGATGTGATTATGAAGGCCATGGAAAAAGCGTATATGGATGGCATGGATATTATAAATTTATCTCTAGGTGATGTCGGATGGCCTGAGTCGCCTGCTTCTCTTTTGGCAGATGCTTTGGCGTTAAAAGGAATGATTGTTTGTGCAGCGGCAGGGAACGAAGGGGAGAAGGGGATTTTTGAAGTCGGTTCGCCCTCTCTAGGAAGACATGCTTTATCAATTGCAAGTGTGGATAATACGCATGTACTTTCTCATACTTTTAAAATTGGCGATTTGACAGTTGGTAACTATATCACATTTGAAACCAGTCCCTATTTCCATCAACTTACTCATATTTTGTTTTTTTAGGATATACGACTGCTTCTGGTGCTATATTTAATTTGACTTCTGCGAGTATTGTTTCTGCATCTACCGGGTTTTTAAATGACCGAGATGGTTGTGATCCTTTAACAGTAGATGTTACTGGAAAAGTAGTGCTTATGAATCGAGGTGGATGTATGTTTACACAAAAGATTTTGAATGCGCAAGATGCTGGTGCTATCGGTGTAATTATTTATAACAATCATCCTGGTCCTGTTACACCTGCAGTTCCTGGTAATTCTGTCAGCATTGATTTCGGTGGCATTTCTAAAGAGGATGGTTACAACCTATTCCATTATTTAATGACACAAGGAGAAAAACAAGTCCAGGCCGAATTTTTAGAACAAGACTTGAGCTTTCCTATTCCTACAGCAGGGTCAATTAGCTCGTTCAGTTCATGGGGGTTGGGTCCAGATTTAAGCCTAAAGCCTGATATAAGTGCTCCTGGCGGGCAGATTTATTCTACGTAAGTCTTCCTTTATTTTTGTATTTGTAATTGGACAGCAGACTGAATGTATATTGTTTTAGTTACCCCGTCGATCTCGGTAGATATGCTACTTTAAGCG